>NW_027397072.1:39011294-39097235 GCF_003265705.2 Callorhinus ursinus
AAGAAAGAAAGAAAGAAAGAAAGAAAGAAAGAAAGAAAGAAAGAAAGGAAAGAAAGAAAGAAATAGTATGTACTCCTTTTGTCTGGCTTCTTTCACTCAGTGTAATTGTGAGATTCATCCATGTTACTGCATGTACCAACAGTTCGTTGTTTTGTGTTGCTGACTAGTATTTCCTTGTGTAGGTATACCTTAATTGGTTAATCTATTCAACTATTGATAGACATTTGATTGTTTCCAGGTTTTGGCTATTATGGATAAAGTTACCAGGAATATTTATAGGAAAGTCATTTTGTGGATATGTTTCTACCTAGAAATAGAATTTGCTGGATCCAGGAGAGGTAAAATTATAAATTTTATAGGAAAGTCACAATATGGTTTTCAAAAGGATTTATACCATTTTACTCTCCTATCATCTTTGAATGAGCTTTTGGTTGTTTCACATCCTTGTCAAGGGTGGTAATTTATCAGCCTTTTAAAATTTTGCTGCAATTGCGTTTTTCATATGCATTTCCTTGGTAACTCATGATGTTGGATACAGTTTCATGTGCTTATTAGCCATTTGTATATATTCTTTGGTAAAATTTCTGATCAAGATTTTGACCATTTAAAAAATTGGGTTGTTTTTCTTATTGTTGAGTTGGATGGATTCTTTTTTTTTTTTTAAAGATTTGATTTATTTATTTGAGAGAGAGAATGAGAGATAGAGATCACGAGAGGGAAGAGGGTCAGAGGGAGAAGCAGACTCCCCGCCGAGCAGGGAGCCTGATGTGGGACTCGATCCCGGGACTCCAGGATCATGACCTGAGCCGAAGGCAGTCGCTTAACCAACTGAGCCACTCAGGCGCCCCTGGATTCTTTTTTTTTTAAGATTTTATTGATTTATTTATTTGAGAGAGAGAGAGCATGAGCAGGGGGTGGCAGGGGGAGAGCAAGAGGTAGAAGCAGACTCCCCACTGAGCTTGGAGCCCGACTCGGGACTTGATCCCAGGACCTGAGATCATGATCTGAGCTGAAGTCAGACGCTTAACTGACTGAGCCACCCAGGTGCCCCTGGATTCTTTTAAATTGGGATTCAAGACATTTGTCACATATAGGCATTGGGAATATTTTCTCCCACTCTGTGGCTTGCTTTTCTACACTCTTTGAAAAATAGAAGTATTGATGAAGTCACATTTACTTCTTTCTTCTTTAGTAGTTAATATTTTTTGTGTCTTGTCCAAGAAATCTTAGCTGACCCCAAGATTGCTTTTTTATTCATTTTCCCTTGAAAGCAAAGAGTTTGGGCTTTTCTGTTTGGTCTGTGACCTATTTCAAGTTAATTTTTTTTTTTTTAAGATTTTATTTATTTGTTTATTTGACAGAGAGAGACACAGCGAGAGAGGGAACACAAGCAGGGGAGTGGGAAAGGGAGAAGCAGGCTTCCCGTGGAGCAGGGAGCCCGATGCAGGGCTCGATCCCAGGACCCTGGGACCATGACCTAAGCCGAAGGCAGACGCTTAACGACTGAGCCACCCAGGCGCCCCTCAAGTTAATTTTATGTATGAGTAAGATTGGGGTTGAGATTCACTTTCCCCCTCAAATATATACAATTGTTTCAACACTGTTAAAAAGACTTTCCTTTCTCCACTGAATTGATGACATTTCAGCTGAAAATTAATCGGTCATATATAGGCGGGTTCATTTCTGGACTCTCTTGATCAGTTTTTCTGGGAGAATGGAAATATTAGCAACATTAGAGGCTTCTAATCCATGAATGTAGCATACCTCTCCATTTCATAGGTCTTTAATTTCAGCAGTGTTTCGTTGTTTTAAGTGTAGAAGTCTTACACATCTTTTGCTAAATTTCATCCCAGATAGTTGATGTTTTTTGATGTTATCGTAAATAGTACATTTTTTTTTAACAATCACATAAGGAAGCATTTATTTGAGGTTTAACATGGAATCATACAAATAAAATTTGTATAAACACAAATCCACATCGAGTCATAACACAGATAGCAAAAGACAAAGTAAAAACAAAGAAAACTAATTGGTGGCTATATACAGTTGGACAGTTGTGTCTTGTACACTAGAAAGTCTTTTACAAAATAATCATCTTAGATCAACAGAAGACCAATCTTCAATGTCGTCCTGCAAGATGGGTTAACTTTAGCAATCTCCTCCACAGGACAGCGTTTTCTGGTGTATGCCTTGCGCTCTGCCCGCAACGTGCGACCCCCAGAGATAGACGTGGTCAGGGTGACACACGGCCTGCAATGAAGTTCCCGCTGTCTTCTCCAACATCCTCCTTTAGTATGGCTGGTAATTGTTTTGGTGATTGCCACCCCCTCGAGACGCCTTGCCGTAAGCGCTCTGTTGCCCACTGTAGTCTGCACATCCCTGTCCATATCCATAGTTCCCATAGTTATACCCGGTATAATCATAGCCGCCATAGCCACTATAGTTTTGATCACCACCATAGGCACTATTGTAATTTCCATATCCTTGATCATAACAGTTATTAAATCCTTGGTTCCAGTTTTGGCCCTGACCTCGTCCACGACCCCTAGTACCACCTTGTCCACCAGCTGCAGCACCTCTTCCTCCTTTTTGTTGTTGCTGTTGCTGCCTGTATACCTTTTTGGGTTGTGCAACTTTGATTTCACACTTCCCAGAACCAATTTGATGATATCTGCTTTCTAACAATTTCTTTACTGGCTCTTCGTCTGTATATGTAATGAAACAAAATCCTCTTCTTTCATTTGTTTTTGTATCCATGGGAAGTTCAATATTTTCAATCTCTCCAAAGGCTCCAAAATATTCTTTAATTTGTTCTTCAGAAGTATCTGGGCTCAATCCACCCACAAAAACCTTTTTGGGGGGTTCTTTCCCTTTTAAAGCTTTGGCCCTTTTGGGGTCTATCAATTTGCCATCCAATTTGTGTTCTTTCAGTTCCAAAACCTTATCAACACTAGCAGCATCTTTGGGGAAAAGCACAAATCCAAATCCTCTTGATCTTCCAGTCACTGGATCTGTTTTTATTGTACAGTCTACAACTTCCCCAAATCGAGACAAATATTCAGTCAGATCTTTCTCGCTCGTATCCCAGCTCAAGCCTCCAATAAACATTTTACCGTCATCCTGCTGATTCTTGCTCGCGTTGATCTTGGATCCCTCTGCGAATTCCTCTATGTTGCTGTACTCGTTCACGTCCTCCATGGTGGCGGAGTTGTCGGCCGTGGGGTGCTGGCGCGCCGTCCGGGTCGTGGCAGCAGCGGCGGCGGAGCGTTGTATGGAGCTGGATTTAAAATGGCGGAGGAAGCTCGTAAATAGTACATTTAAAACTTTTAGTTTTTACTTGTTAATATCTAGAAATACAATTTATTTTTGCATATTGACCTTGTATTTTGCAATCTTGTTAAATTCACTTATAAAATCTAGTAGTTGTTCTATAGATTCCCATAAGGTTTTCTACTTACACAATCCAGTTGTCTATAAATATCGACAGCTTCAGTTTTTTCTTTCCAGCCCCTATGCTTTTTATTTCTTTTTTGGGGGGAAGGGGCTCAATTTTGAATAAAGCTGGCAAAAGCAGACATCTTTGCCTTGTTCTCAGACTTAGTGAGCAATGGTTTAATTCACCATGAACTATGATATTAACTGTAAGTTTTATCATTCCTTTCATCAAGTTGAGGAAGCGCCCTTCTCTTAGCTTGCTGACAGCTTGGATTGTGAAAGGTGTTCAATTTTGTCAAATTATTTTTCTGCATCTACTGAAGTTTTAGTATCAGGCTTATATTGGACTCATAAAACAAGTTGAGAAGTGTTTCTTCCCTCTTTATTTTTTGGGAAGAGTTTGTGTACGACGGTATTATTTCTCTCTTTAATGTTTGATGGAATTAACCAGTGAAGTCATTTGGGCCTGGAGATTTCTCTGTGGGTTTTAATTATAAGTTCAGCCTATTTAATAGATAGGGAGCTATTTATAATTTTTTTATTTCTCCTTTGTCTGTTTTGGTAAGTTATGTTTTTGGTAAGTTATGTTAAGTTATCCATTTTTGGTGGGGGGTTGGAGAATTTATCCATTTTATCTAGGTTTTTTATTATATTGAATGAAGTTATTCATAATATCCTGAGTGCTTGTTTATATCCATAGGATCTATTGTGAATAAAAAGAGCACTCCTACATTGAATGGGAGTTGGCAGAAAATCTCTAAGAATCTTTCCAATGGGAAATTCCAGAGTTAACCAACTGTCGTGGGAAGAAAGACAAGATGAGTCTTCTCTGTGGTCCTCTGCTTTTAGATTCTTAGCTCTTCAGCTGAGATGGGAAACAGGAATACTTTCCTCACCTACTGTCACATCCTTTCCTTTCCTGCTCACCTTTTGAGAGGACTTGCTCCAGTCTTTTGCTCTATTGCAAATGAACCTAAAATGGCGACTGGAATTTGTCATGGTAATTTGAACAGAGTTGTTTCCTTAGCAACAAAAATTTATTCGTGATTGAGACTCTTAGATGTCTCAGAGGTCTAATTAGGATTTTTCACTGAGAAAGCCATTTATAACCAATACTTTGAAAACGTAACATAACCTTAGATAGTGAGTTAAGGTGATTTTACCACAGCAGGTACAGGAGACGCTGGTTCCCCCCAGCTTTCTCCCCCATGAACTTCCGGGAACTGAGACTTGCAAAAATACCTAAGGAGGCAATGCCTTGGCTGAGGGCAGGTGTAACTGCTCCTCTAGCCCATTGCGTCAGCCAGGGGTAAAGTAGTAACCTCAGAAAAGATGGTCATTCTTCCCAGTTCCCCGACTTTTGTAACCCAGTAACAGGTATTAGAAAGGTTTCGTTCCTGGGTGGGACAGGAATGCAGGACCGATCCTCCTCCCTAGCCACCTGCCTGCGCTCTACTGCCAACACTCACTCGCACACTCACACACACAGCAGTGTTCTGCACTGTTTCTTCTCCAAATTATCAAATTATCCCGTGGTCAAAAGGTATTCGGTCCCATCCAGTCCCTCTCAGTTTGTGGTAGGACTAATTTGTTAATGGGGCTCCAGAAGGAAAGTGCCTAATGTTCCTTCTAATTGGACATGACTGGTTCAGAATGACTGCGGCTGCCAGCCAGCTCTCACTGTCCCTGAGGCTGGATAATAAGCTTCTGCCCCCAGCCCCTGGGTCCTGACCAAGACCATTTGAGGTAATGAACTTGGAAGGTTCATTGTAGATTGTAAAAAAAAAAAAAAAAAGAAAGAAACGAAAGAAAGAAAGAAAAGAGAGAGAAAAGCACAGTCCAGCTCTCGTCAGTGGGTTCAGTTAGGGGTTCTGTCAGCTTAACAAAAGAAATTCAGGAAAGCTAGACTAGGGAGGGGTGGGAGGGAGCACGCAAAGACGGATGGGGGTGGGGAGAACCCATGATGGTAAGCGCCAGACTGAAATTCCACCATGGTTTCTAGAAGGAGAAGTTCAGAAGTTACCATGATAGGGGTTGAGTTCCCAGTGTCAAATGGGAGGCCCTGTAGCGATGTAGGGTACCATAGGGCAAGGTTCACTACGCGTCACTGATTTGAGCAAACAAACTCCCCCATACCTCTCGAGCTCACCGTAAATCCCCATCACCCACACTGATACAGGAACAGGGCCGATTGTGCATATTTAGACTAATAATTACCCTAATCATTGCTGACTGTTTTCTGAGACCGAATCTTAGAGCATTAAACCCAGAATCTATCACTAAAACCATTCCAAATTTTTTAAAGCTTTTTTTTTTTTTACTGTGAAATATGGAAAACATACAGAAAAGTGCATCAAACATAAATGTACAGCTGGAGGTATTATTAAAAAGAGAACACTGTAATCAGCACTCAGGTAAAGAAACAACTTTGCCAGAAGCGCCATCCTGCTCTGTCCTGATCACAACCCTTTCCTTCACCCCTAAAGGTAACCACACCCCTGACTTTTATGCTAATAAGTTCCTTGCCCCTTTTTTTGAGTTTCACTACTTAAATAAGCATTCTTAAACATTAGTTTAGTTCTGCCTGTTTTTGAGCTGCATGTAAATGGGAATTCATACAGTATGTATTAGCCTGGCCTCCTTTGCTCCACATTATAAGATTCATTTACGTTTTTCATGTGACTTCCCTGTTGCTATGGAATATTCTGTCCTATAAATGTGGCACAATATATGTATTTAGTTGTTGAGTTGTGCTTAGGCTACGGGCCATTTGACTGTTACAAACAATGTTTCTAGAAACAGTCTTGCTCATAAATACACATATCTCCATATTATGTAGCTAGCAGAGAAACTGCTGGGTGAGAAGCCTCCCAGAGAGATTTGACAAGACTAGTTGTTAAGTCATTATAGATGGCCAGAGAAGAGACTGCTTATCAGAAACCAACCTGTAGCTTTATGCGGTAACCGGCCTTCAAGATGGCCCTGAGTTATCCCTAAATTTCTGATATTCATGCTTTTCTGTCATCCCCTCTCACACTGTGTCAGGGATGGTCTGTGTAGCCAATAGAATGTGGCAGAAGTGATGTGAAAGGATTTCCAAGGCTAGGTCATAAAAGACATTGTGGTTTCTATCTGGCTTTCTTGGGTCGCTCCCTCTGTTGGAAGCCTGCAGCCATGTTGTAAGGACACTCAAGCAGCCCTATGGAGAAACCCAGGGAGCAAACAGCTGAGATCTCCAGTCTGTGTGAATGAGCCATCTTAGAAACAGGTCCTCCAGCCCCAGTCCAGCCTTCAGATGATACAGCCCCAGCTGTCATCTTGACTGCGACCTCACAAAAGACCCTGAGCTGCACCCACCCATCTTAGCTGCCCCTGGATTCCTTACTTTCAGACACTGTGGGATGTCAAATGTTTGTTATTGGAAGCTACTAAGTTTGGGGATAATTTGTTGTGCTATAATAGACACCTTGGTTTATCTAGGTATTTCCTGGCCGAAGCCGGAAAACAAAGCATTCCCATATGTCAACTGTTCAGAACTGATCTATTGTGTATAATTAATCTCCTCTCCTACATGGCGTACAAATTAAAATAGCAGTCACCATCAGACCCTGTCTTTTTTCTTGCTCCCTCTTCCTTCCTCTTTCCTTTTCCTTCTTTCCTCCCTCCCTCCGTCATAAGTGCTCTTCTTTTCCTTAAGTTTCCAGTCATAAGAACAGGTGCTCTGGCATCAGGCAACCTGGGTTTGAATTCTTGCTTCAGAACTTACAAGCTGGGTGATCCTGGGAAAATTTCTTTACATCTCTGTGCCTTGGGCTCCATTTTTCTGAGTGGTAAAACAGAGATAGTAATACCACCACCTTCACCAGAGAGGACAACATAAAAGCCCATGCAGCGCTTAGAATGGCTGGCACATACTAAACATCCAGTAAGTGTTCACTATCATCCTCTCCTCTCTTTCCCTCAGCTCTGCTCCCCCCACCTCTCCCCTCCTCTTCCCTTCCCTCTCCCATCCCCTGCCCATCTCTCTTTGCCCCTCTGCCTCCTTCATTCTCCTCTCTTCTTCATTCCCCTCACTCATTTACTCCTTCAACTTCTGTTTTCTCATCTCTCCTGCTTTCTCTCTCTCCCATCTCCTCTTCCAGCCCTTCTGCCAAGGCATAGGCAGAGCAAGCTTCCCTGGGTCTGGAACTCCCCCACAAGAAGAAATGAAGCATTTCTAACCATAATGACATCCATGGGAATGGTGAACCAGCTATATCATCAAACAGCCCTCCATCAAAAGATGGGGTCCGGGCCCAGGATGATAAGCATCTGACTGCCAGTTCCAGCATCAGGGCAGTAACTCAGCTCTTCTCAGAGAAGGTACGGGAAGTTGCCTCAAATTTTTGGCATCTCTTTGAAAACTGTTTCCCTAGCATGACACCAATTTGTAGATAGTCCTCCTCCTCAAATTTATTTCAACATTTAAGAAATTTAATAGACTGTTAAGTTATTACATAAGCAAAAGTTGCTGAAAGATTTTCAGACAAAATAAGCATGAGTAGTGAAAAGAGTAATGTCCTCCTTCCCTTATCCTCCCATTCCTGGTTGGTGTGAGGGCTTCTTTTCTATATTCATACGGGTGTTGTGGCTTTGTTTTACTTACATAAATGGGCCTACATGCTTCCTAGTGTGCTGTGACTTTTTTTTTTTTCCCACATACAATATACAGTGGACCTCTGTCCACACCAGGACCTACGGATCTACCTTACTCTTTTATTTTATTTTATTTTATTTTATTTTTATTTTATTTATTTATTTGAGAGAGAGAGAGAGAGAGAGAGAGAGTACACAAGCAGGGGGAGCGGCAGAGGGAGAAGGAGAAGCAGGCAACCCACTGAGCAGGGAGCCTGATGCAGAGCTTGATCCCAGGACCCTGGGATCATAAACTGAGCTGAAGGCAGACCCTTAACTGACTGAGCCACCCAGGAACCCCTACTTTATTCTTTTCAATGGCTACATAGTACCACAATTTGACCATTCTTCTCTTGAAGGACATTTGAATTCTTAACAACTTTTTACTCCTAACAATGCTACCATAAATATCCTTTTATATATATATATCGGTGGGTACTATAGAAACATTCCTTCAAAATGGATTTCTAGAATTATTTTTTGTGGGCCCATGGGCAGATCTTTTATATTTTGAGGTATTTTCAAATTGTAACAAACCTGAAAAGAGGCAGCTACTCACTTGATGAAGTATGGAGAACATACCAGGCTAAGAGACCCTGAAGGCTAAGGCCCTGGGGTAAAAGAGAGATAGACCTGTTCCAGGAACTGAAGGAAGATGGGGTGACTGGGTTTAGAGAAGAGGAGAGTGGCCTCAGCTGACGTTAGTGAGATAAGCTTGACAGAGTCAAAGAGGGCCATTGGGGGGATTACATTTATTGTAAATGCTATTTAGAGCCATTGAGGAGTATTAAACAAGAGTGGCTCTACTGATGGAGCTCTCTGATTACACAGTGCCTTCAGGCATTCACCTTGAAGTCAAAGCCAATCTTCAGGTTTAGGTCATTCATAGACACAAAGACACACACACACATACACATACACCTGCACTCAAAGATACCAGGGACTACCTGGAGTGTTCTGGAGATAACCTGATTGATCCAAGTTCCAATACTTCAACTAAATGGCTCAGATGATGGCAGTACAATTTCGTTCTGAGTTGAAGTCATGGGGCTGCTAATCCTTTGAGGTTTCATGCTCTAACTAGGCTGAGAGGGCCTTGGGCTTTAAGATGGTTTGAAGGGAGCCTGGGGAGGAAGAGGGAAATTCCAGTGAATCAAGAAAGGGATGAGAACCTGAAGTCGATTGAGTAGATCATGTGGTTCATTGTGGTAAGAAATCCTGGAAAAAAGAACTTTAAAAAATGAGTAACTGTTTCAAGGCAGATGTCTTGAGAATGGAGTTCCCAAAATTCTATGCTGTACTGAAACCAGAGCATCTAGAGGGAGTGACTTTCAAACTTCTTTGCTCATGTTACCCTGTAAAAGAATTTTGAAAAACTGTATACTCTTTTATATACTTTTTAAGTTGACATTAAACATTTCTTATTTGTTTAGCTGGAAAATGTGATTTCTGAATATATATACATAAATACACATACATGCGACTTAAAAATATAATTTTGTCATTTAAATTTATCTTAAATTTATCTAAATTTATCTAATTTATCTACATTTCACAGTGACTTTCATATTGATCAGCTGCTTAAAAAAATGCATAAACTCTTCTGTAGAGTTGGAAATTTTACATCCCACTTTTCTTCCCTGAACCTTATCTTAATGTAATTTTTGCCTAAAACTGTTTTACTGACTGTTTACTCTCATACACCTCTGCAATAAACATATTTATGTTACTTTTTAAATGTTCTATAATAAAGCTTTCCATTAAAATATGTGGTCATTTCCAATGATTATTAAAACCTAATTGATCAAAACATCATGAGTCCAAAATTTGATATTTATTAAATATAACAAGCATTTATTAAAAACGCAGTATTTTTTCTCTGCCAATTAGTTCATTTGTCTATGGATGTGAAGGTTAATTTTATGTGTCAACTTGGCTAGCCTTTGGTGCCCACTTGCTTAGTCAAACACCAGTCTGAATGCTGCTGTGAAGATGTTTTTAGATGTGATTAGCATTTGAATCAGGAGACTTGGAGTAAAGCAGATTACCCTCCACAATGTGGGTGGTTTCATCCAATCAACTGGCCTTTACAGAAAAGACAGTTTTCTCAAAGATGGATTTCTCCTCAAGACTCAAAGATGGAAACCCAGGCTGAGCTTCCTCCCTGCTGCCTTGTGGTATTTGGACTTAAGAGTCTCCAGCCTGGCAGCCTGTCCTACAGATTTTGGGCTTGTCAGTCACCCCAATTGTGTGAGTCAATTATTTAAAATTAAATCTCTGTTTCTGTCTATGCAGCTCTCTGTTATCTATCTATCCATCCGACTATTTATCTACCTATTGTTATCTCTGTATCTGTAACTCTTGAAGGCAACTTGTTAATGAAACCAGATTAAAAATTATTCTGATAGGGGCGCCTGGGTGGCTCAGTTGGTTAAGCGACTGCCTTCGGCTCAGGTCATGATCCTGGAGTCCCAGGATCGAGTCCCGTGTTGGGCTCGAGTCCCGTGTCGGGCTCCCTGCTCAGCAGGGAGTCTGCTTCTCCCTCTGACCCTCTTCCTTCTCGTGCTATCTCTCATTCTCTCTCTCTCAAATAAATAAATAAAATCTTAAAAAAAAATTATTCTGATAAATTGGTAATGGTGCATTTTATAACTTTTCCTAGTACCTGTGGAGAAAGTTCCAAATATACGTGTGAAATTTTATTTTTATAGACAAGTTTGGATTGTCTCACATGAGTGTGATATACAGACAGAAATGGATAGTTGAGAGTGATTGTAGTTTAGTAATTCATTTCATGGTTGAATATGATTATATCTAATAATGACATATTTGCAAATAGACTGATTTAATGTCGGTTTTGCTTTAAAACAATGGGGATAAGGAAGTAGGTAAAGGTGTATAGAGACCTTCCATGAGTTGGAATTTGTTGAAGCCAGATGATGCATACATGCAGTTCACTATATGAGTTTTTCTAATTCTAAGTATGTTTGCAGTTTTCCCAAATAAAAAGTTAGGAAGAGGAGAAACACACTGGTTATATTTATAACTATTTTGTTTTTTAAAGAATGATTTTATTTGTTTATTTTAGAGAGAGAGAGCAAAGGGGAAGGAGCAAAGGGGGAGGGAGAGGGATAAGCAGACACCACGCTGAGCATGGGGCCTGAATTGGGGCTTGATCCCAAGACCCCGAGATCATGACCTGGGCTAAAACCAAGAGTCAGACGCTTAACCGACTGAGCCACCCAGGCACCTCTGTTTATAATTATTATTATTTTTTTAAAGATTTTATTCATTTATTCATGAGAGACAGAGGGAGAGAGAGAGAGAGAAGCAGAAGGAGAAGCAGGCTCCCAAGGAGCAGGGAGCCCGATGCGGGACTCGATCCCAGGACCCCGGGACCATGACCTGAGCCGAAGGCAGACGCTTAACCATCTGAGCCACCCAGGCGCCCTCTGTTTATAATTATTAATTAATTAATTCTATTATCATTTTAGTTTTTTGGATCTATAGATGACCTGCCATTGACTTGGTAGATCTCTAGTGCCTTCAGACAGATTTCTTAATAGTTTTTTAGTGGAAAGGCTGGTCTGCAATAACACGAGCTGCTATTGATAGAATTATCCAGCTTTTTTTCTTTCTGATGGTTTCTTAATCCTTTGTCATGTTTTGAATGATCTCTTTAATTTCTTTAAACATCTTACATATACTTATGTTGGCTCTACAGCTTTTTCTGCTGACTCTTGGTCTTAAAACCTTGTTTTGTCATGTGTATTTCAACTGTAAACTCATATTTGTTGGAAGGCTACCAATGGGAACCTTCTGAGGTTTCTGAAGGAGGTACATGCCTTTGGAAAGAATTTGCGTTATTTTCTGGAGACAACTTGAAACATTGCTAGGTTTGGTCCATTTTATTTAATTTTTTAACTCATGATAGAAAATTTCAAACAGGGGCACCTGGGGGGCTCAGTTGGTTAAGCGTCTGCCTTCGGCTCAGGTCGTGATCCTAGGGTCCTGGGTTCAAGCCCCACATCGGGCTCCTTGCTCAGCGGAAAGCCTGCTTCTCCCTCTCCCTCTGCTCCCCCTGCTTGCACTCTCTTCCTCTCTGTCAAATTAATTAATTAAATTAATTAATTAATTAATTTCAAAAAGAATAGTATAACACCTCATTTTTCTAACCCCCAGCTTTGACAGTTGTCAGCTCATGACCAATCTAATTTCATTGATAAACCTCAATCCACATCTCCCTCACATATCATTATGAGTAAATTCTGACATATAATTGTGTCCATAAATATTTTACTACATATTTCTAATAGATAAGTACTTTAAAAGATCAAAACCACAGTACCATTATCACACGTAAAAAAAATGAGCAGTACTTCCTTAATATTCAATATTCAAGCAGTGTTCAATTTCCAATTATATTATGAAAGTCATATTTTTGTCTGTGTATTTATTTGAACCATGATCTAAATAAGGTCTTCACATTGCAGTTGGTTGATATGCATATTAACTTCCTTCACTTATAAGTTTTCCCTCCATCTTTTTTTTTCTCCTTGTAATCCATTCATTGAAAAAAATGGACTATTTGTCCAGTAGAGTTTCCCACAGTCTAGCGTTTGCTGAAGGTAACCCTCTGGTGCATTTGACTTAAGTTTTAAAAACGTGATTGGATTCAGGTCTGATTTTTTTTTTTCTTTTTGTTATCTCATTTTTTTAAAAAAGATTTTACTTATTTATTTGAGAGAGGGAGAGCATGAGTGGGGTGAGGGGCAGAGGGAGAAGCAGACTTCCCACTGAGCAGGGAGCCCAATGCGGGACTCAAGCCCAGGACCCTGGGATCATGACCTGACCTGAAGGCAGACGCTTAACCAACTGAGCCACCCAGATGCCCCATGCTATCCCATTTTAAATTAAAATGCTTATCTTCAAAAAAATGTTTTTGACCTTGCAAATAATGTGAAGATAAGCCCATATCCATCGGCACTCAGGCTTTTGACTGAGTTTTCTGAGGAGACTGTGCTTGTCCTCACCAAGAGCCAGGCCAAGACAAACTTCCATACTGCCTTCTCTCAGTGCCAGATTTTTTCTCCAGATTTTTCCTCGTTTCCATAAGGTGTGGCCCTTTGTAGGGGTCCAGCTTTAAAAAGGGGTCTCTGATCTCACTCCTAGCTCGGGAGAGTCTTCGTCCAGTTCTCTGTGTGTGGTCTCCATGCTAGGTGCCTGGGGTGAGTAGATGCCTCAGGGCAGCTCATAGTTTCCACTGGTGATTACCCTGCACTGCTTCTTCTCTCTAGGATTTCCCCTTTCGTGTTTGTTTTCCCTTTTTGCAAATTCGCCCGTGCACTTTAAAGTGTGGAACTGTTTTGTCCTGGAGGATTTCAGTATATTTACTTTATTTCTGGAAACCCTGAACTCCTACATAAAAACCAAGTGTAACAGAACTACCTTTGAACTATCCCCTGGCTATAATTTTGAGCAGAAGGAAGGTTTGAGCAGAAGGGGTGTCTGATGGAGATCTGCTCCTGGAAATGATATTAAACCTGAGACCCTACTGGTGCGTAAGAGGGGGACCGGAGGAGTAGGGGGGGAGGCAGTGGTTTGGAACTGGGGAAGAGTGTTCCAACCGGAAGAAGCGCTGCCATGAAGTCTTTGTGGCGCAGAAGGAAGGAATGAAAAGCTGGAGTGAAGGCAGAGGGCCCAGGAGGAGACAGCAGGAGAGACCTATTCCATCCGGCCTCACCAGAGAGGCTGGGCTGGAGCACTGAGATTCCCACCACACCCGAACTCTTCACTGTGATCTCGCCACCCAGCCTCTCTTATCGTCACAAAAGTTCCAGGATGTACACAGGTCTCCCCCGCCCCCCCTTCAACAGTGGAGAGTTAGTCTCACTGCACCAGTCAGGAAATTGAGGCTGGAAAACCTAAACTGTCCATAAGCTCCTGGATAAGCTCAGGTTTATGCCCCGAGAATTGTTGCCCTATAAATTTATTTAGAGCAAGTGGGCTGGTCTGGGTGATCAATACCACATCCTCAGATTTCTTTGCTCAAATGTCCCACCTTCCTTTTCTTGTGTTGTTTGGGAGGCACTTTCCTTGTCAGGTAAATCCAGCCCCAAAGTAACTAAGGGAGCTTGGGTGGCTTCCCCTTGGGGGGCAGCTGCCTGGGAAGCCAGCCAAGTTGCTTTTTGGTCTTCTGAGGGGAAGCCAGGGTACAGGTTGGGGCGAGGGGCTGAGGAGAGGGAGGGCTTAGCCTGCTTCATGTGCCTGCCAATAGCCTTGTACACCCTTGCCACCAGCCATCTCTTTAGAGTTAAACATACAAGTTGAACGACTCCATTAAAAACGAAAGCCTTGTTGGTTAGCAGACTTGGAAAGAACTCATTCCATGATGCCTGAATAATATTTCTCCCTTTTTAGAGAGTCTGTTTCCTAGGGCTGCCATAACAATGTCCCACAAACTGGGTGACTTAAAACAACAGAAATGGCTTCTCACACAGTTCTGGAGGTGAGAAGTCCAACATCTAGACGGTTGGCAGGGTTGGTTCCTTTGGAGGGCTCTGATGGAGAACCTGTCACATGCCTTTCTCCTAGCTTCTGGTGTTGCCAGCCGTCCTGGGCGTCCCTGGGTCATTAGATGTACCACTCCAATCTCTGCCTCTGTCCTCACGAGGCGTCTCCCTGGGCCTCTGTCCTCACCGGGCCATCTTCTTATAAGGACGGCAGTCACGCTGGATTAAGGGCCCACCCTAATTTGGTGTGACCTCGTCTTAGCTTCACTAATTCCATCTGCCATTATTGTCGTTCCAAATAGAGTCACATTCTGAAGTCCTGGGGGTGAGGACTTCAACACATCTTTTTAGGGGACACAATTCAACTCATGACAGGGTGAGAAAGGGTAAGTAAAAGATCTGTAATACCTGTTCATTCCTCTGCAGTCTGGCTAGAGGTCAACTGCTGTTTTTAACTTCCATGGTCCTCTAGGCCTCCATGTCTGAGAATATACCAGCTCAACTCTTCAAAAAGGCAAAAGAAATTCTCCCAGTTTTCCTCACTCATGACCTCATGCAGCAACTGAGTCCAAGGGTCATCCCTTGCTGAGGACCTCGCTTAGAGACACTCGGACTGGCTCACCAAGGACTCTTGGCAAGAAGATACAAAATGACAAGGTGGGGAGGAGAAAAATCGGAATCTCTTTGGAATTTATTTTGGAGTATGATGTCAGACAGGGATTTTATTGTTACTCCAGTGAGTATCCAGTTATCCCTCTGCTCTTCATTGAGATACAAATGTAATATGTGGAAGCCTCCTCTTGTCACACACTGAAGCTTTACGTATATTTGCGTCTTTCCCTCCAGAATTATAACGTGCGTCTCTAGTTCTTCAAATGTCCTCCAGAAAGCACTGAAGTTCTGTTCATGTACATCCTCCATGTTTATAATTTTGTTTACTTTTTGGTCTTTTGTTTGTTATTGCTCTTATTGCCGAAAGGAGACTTTCCCCCATTATATTTACTAATTGCTTACAAAAAGAAGAAAACGACTGATTTTTCTCACGTATATTTTGTAACAAGCCACTTTGCCGAAGACTCAGAAGCCCTAATAATTTTTCAGATGATTCTTTTGTGCTTTTGGTGTAGGCACTCATGTCATCTGAAAATAGTGAACTGTTCTCCAGTTGTAGTCTGTACATTCCTGCCTCAAGGCCTTTGGTTTTGCTCTTAATTGTCTGAATTGCCATCATTCACATCTCCTAAAAGCCTTCTCTTCATCAAGACTTAATTTCTCTGTGAAACTTCTTTCAACTTTCCTGGAAAAGTTAAATTCCCTCTCCCTGAACTTCCATAAAACTTTGTACGTGCCTTTATTACAACCGTAGCAAACGGCATTATAATTATCTGCTTATAAAACTGCTTTCCCTCAGGACACTCAAAAAAAAAAAAAAGCCTACATTTCTTCTCTAGGCTAAGAGTCAAGTTGGAAAAGTTCTATTTGGATGATAGAGGAATGAAGCCCTTATTCACCTAAGTATTCCCTCTTCTGCAGTTTGGGGATTGATGCAGACAAGTGAGGGGGTGAGCCACTAAGACCCAGAGGAACAGACAAAGGAGCCCACGAGGCAGAAAGAGCTGGAAGCCGACCTCAGACCTAGGGCCGTGGCTTTTCTGCCCAGATGCTGAACTGCAGCAGGGACGTCCTGTCCCCAAGGCTCTCTGCTGGCAGCTCGTGTGGGGACTTGATCAACCTGGAGGAAAGGAAGTAGGCTGTCTGGGCTGTGTCCCATGCCCTTCCCAGACCTCAGTCCCCGCTCTGCAGCCCACACCCAGCCAGGGTTCATTGACGGCTCCTTGAGAAGAATCGTGCCACCTAGAGGCCCGACGGCGGAAGTCCTCCTCCTACAAACCGGTCCAGGGCTTGAATTCCAATTCCTCAGCCCACGTGGGGACCCCTCCCAGGCGGTGCTCGCGTCTGTGGTGGAATCTTCCGTGAGGGGCTGCCTAACCTGAGAGCTACGGGGGCACGCTTGCTGAGGTAGGAGCCGGGGTGGGGGCTGCCTTCTCTGCTTCCCACTGCGAATTCCCAACTCAGGCCAGAACAGGGCGGAGGGAAGAAAGGCTCAGCCTGCAGGGGCTCCGCCAGCTCGCTGCTCTCTGATCCTCCCTCCCACCACGAAGGCCTCGGTGAGGCCGGGATTGCCAGGCGCCGGGGGGGTGGGGGTGGGGGGGGGGGGGTGGGAAACAAGGCAGCTTTATTTTGCATAATGCCTTCGGACAAACGGCCCCAGAACGGGGCGGAGGAGGCGGCTGTCAGGCCAGGAATGCACACACCTGTACCTGGGAAGGTTCCTTTGAATTCCTGCTGCTCCGCGGCCTCCCGGGGGCTTGGCCGCTGGCGGTGGGTGGGAGCTTGGCAGCCTGTGCCCTGGGGAGGAGCACTCCACCCAGACCTCCAAGTCGAGCGGCCACCAGGGGAGACATGATGGCACACAACCGATTTCTGAAGTTCCCCCCAAAGCGCCTGCCTTCCTCCAGTCCCCCGGACTCCCTCCCCACCCGCCGTTCCCACCCCTCCCCCACCCCAGACCCAATGGGAACAAAGCTTTCCAGAAAAAGAAATCGTTGGGTGACAGACTTCCTCAGGGGCTTTCAGGCGAAGAATGGACCACAGAGCGCACACAGGAGGCCACTTTATCCTGTCAGCCCGAGCCTTGCTCTTCGTTTTTCTTGCTTCCCTAGTTCTTTATCTGACGGATGAGGAAACCAAAGCCCAGAGCGGTTAAATGCCCTTCCTACTTCTCCAGCTGACGGGTCGCAGAGCCGCACTGGTACTTGTTTACTTTTCATGACTCGTTCTGTCAGAATGGTTATTATTTTATTTGAGAGAGAGCGCGGGGGAACGCACAAGCAGGGGGAGGGGCGGAGGGAGAGCGAGAAGCAGACTCTCCTCTGAGCAGGGAGCCCGACGCGGGGCTCGATCCCCGGACCCCGGGATCATGACCTGAGCCGAAGGCAGACGCTCAACCAACTGCACCACCCAGGCGCCCCTCTGTCAGAATTATTGTATAACGGAGCCATGCATAACCTTTTCAGATTAATACCACTCACGAATCAGTATTTTGGAAACTTCACATGAAAGGCCCTCTAATGGGATCAGAGGGAAGGAGGTGATCCGCTCTGACTGCACCTGGCCTAGTGCTCAAGATGGCAGCCCCAGCCCCAACTGCACATCTTCCCTGCCTCATGCTCTGACCAGCTGCTGCTCGAGAGGGAGAGGGAGAGGGAGAGGGAGAGGGAGGGGGGGGGGAGGGGGGAGGGGGGAGAGGGAGAGGGAGAGGGAGAGGGAGAGGAAGAGGGGAGAGGGGAGAGGGAGAGGGGAGAGGGCTCGAGGCCGTGGGCAGGCCAGCCTTCAGCCAGGAGGCAGCCGAAATAGGAGATGTAGTGTAGAGACTAGAGTTCTACCTGTTGCTTTCCTTTGGATCTACATAGAAGACCCATCTGAAAAGTTTCTCCTTATCCCTGTGAAGTGAGGGCAAAGGGAGTTTTCTGTTTTTTCCTCCTGCGTCAGGGCAAGCAGAGGAGAGAGCCGGCCCCTGGGGACGGAGGGTTTTGGGCAGAGCCCAGCACAGTTCAAGAAAAACCCAGAAAGGGGGGAAAACGAGGGAGGTCTGCAGGCCCCTTCGGCCCTGGGCCATGTGTCCAGGAAGCAGGGAGGGTGTGTCTCACCGCTGTGGGGTCTTTTTGCAGCTAGAACAGAAGGAAATTCTCGAACAAGGGCTGGTGCCGAAGGAGAGAGTAGATGAGGAGGATCAGCAAAGAGAGACGGAAAGAGGGAAAGAGGAGATGGGGTGACCATGGACTCTCACCAGACCTCTCATTAAAGGAGCATTTCTTTGAGCCAAAGAAGCCTGTGCAAGGTGTGGTGAGCAGGTTGGTAACGATGGAGTTGATCATGACGGGGTGCCAGGAGAGGTCCCCTAGCAGCAGTGGGGGGTGGGTACAGACCTCCCTCTAGGGGTATAGAAGAGCCTGGGCTATAGTTCCAGCCCTCAGGCCAGCACAGCTGGGCCTGCGTCTTCTAGCTGGGGTAGGATATGATGGATGAGAGAGTTCAGCTGGAAAATGATCCTAGATTTTTCTCATCTCTGAGCGGCTTCTGAATGAACAGCAAAACGACAAACCACAAGAGCTCCAAGGATGTAAAGAAGTCAGTGAAATGATCACTTTGGCTCCAGAACCAGCAACCTTTCCCTCTGTCTTCTGGGCCCAGTTGGGTATTTGGTCAGGGGACAGCTCCCAGGCTTTACTGCTCTCACCAGGAGCAGAGGGCTCACAGAGGGCCAGGACTTGCAATCTGAAAATTGTGTCCAGAGCATGTCATATATTTGAGTACAGTGGCAGGCTGTGTTTTCTAAAAATGACCACAACGGTGTTTTCAGTCCCACCCGCCTTCCAGAAGCTTGTCTCTCTCCAATCAAGAGATGCTATTTCTCCTCCCCTTGAACAAGGGCAGGCCTTGGGACTGCCTCATCTGATAAGCTGAAGTGATGATCCCTGCTTTCCAAGGCTTGCTCGTTAGAGGTGATACAGGTACCATTTGACTTCCTTTCTTAGGACTTGGGAGCCCCGAGCTGATATTTAAGAAGTTCAGAGATCCTGAAACCACCACCTGGAAAGACTATCTATACCTGTCCCTATACCTGTATCCATCTATATCTATATCGAGAGAGATGCTCATGGAACCCCCCCCAACATGTTCCAGTCCCCAGATGTTTGAATCTTCCCTGCCCAGGTGCCAGACATGGGAGTGAGCGACCTTCAGATCACTCCAGCTCCCACCCCTCGGCCACTCCAGCTGCTGCCAGATGGAGTAGAGATGAGCTGTTCCTGCCAAGCCCCAAAATTGTTATTTTAAGTCACCAAGTTTTGGCGTGGCTTGTTGTACAGTATCAGATAATTAAAACACACTTGTTTCTTCACCTCATTTAAGGCTGTCAGTCACCGTAAGAGGTGTGTATCACCATCCCTAATTTATAGGCAAGAAAACCAACACTCAGAATAGATTAGTCACAAGACGTTATGGACTGACTTGTGTCCTCCCCAAATTCATATGTTGAAGCTCTAACCCCCAGTGTGATGGTATTTGGAGTTGGGGCTTGAGGGAGATAATTAAGGTTAAATGAGGTCATAAGAGTGGGGTTGTAATCTCTTAAGACTGGTGTCCTTTTAGGAAGAGGAAGAGACACCAGAAGAACTCTTGTCCCCTTCCCCTGTTTGCACAAAGAGAAGAGGCCATGTGAGGACACAGTGAGGAAGAGAAGTGTCACCCCAAACCAACCCTGGTGGCACCTTGATCTTGGACTTTTGGACTTCTGATCTCCAGAACTGTGAGAAAATAAGTTTCTGTTGTTCAAGCCACTCAGTCTGTGGTATTTTGTTATGGCAGCTGACTAAGCACGAGAAAGTGGCATGGGCATGATTCATATTGCAATTCTCTGACTCCAGTATCTGCAGCACACTCGCCCGCACTGCCTAACTGTTGAAACAAGACTCTGTTCATGAGTAATAATAGTGCTCCTTGGTCTAGACTCCCAAGTCAGGGTCTTGTTCCAAGAGTCAGGCAGAACCAGAGCAGGGTAACTTTCAATTCAGGATTTGCCTGATCTGCTGGTAGAGCTCAAATATTGGACCAGGCCTGGCATCAAGGGCCAGAACCTCCAGCAGGCAGTTTCCAGAAGCCAAGGGAGGCACTCAATTCTGACCTTGGCTGGGACAGGCTTGAGCTAGACCCTAAACGATTTTCGGGACTCATGCTAGATCAGGAAATGGGGAGATAACCAGGATTTTTTCTTAAACTTCTCTCTTTTTCAAAGTATCTGTTGAATGTCAGTGATTTGCCAGCTGCTATTCTAGGCATTGGGAATAGAGTAGCAAACAAGCCAGACAAGGTCCCTGATGGCATGGAACATATATATATATATATAAAAGATTTTATTTATTTATTTGACAGAGAGAGACACAGCGAGAGAGGGAACACAAGCAGGGGGAGTGGGAGAGGGAGAAGCAGGCTTCCCGCCAAGCAGGGAGCCCGATGCGGGGCTCGATCCCAGGACCCTGGGATCACGACCTGAGCCGAAGGCAGACGCTTAACGACTGAGCCACCCAGCACCCCTGGAACTTATATTCTAATAAATGTAGTAAACAGAGAAGTAAATGAATAAATACAAAAACAAACAAATGAGCTTCTAATTGTGATAAATGCTGTGAAAGAAAGAAACAGCTGACCTGAGAGAGAATGTCTTGGCGGGTGGGGGGATCTGAGGGGTGAGATTTGAGCTGGAATGTAAAGAATGAGAAGCAGCTACCATGTCAAGAGTGGCAGGTGAGTGTTCCAGACAGAGGGAAGTGCAGGTGCAAAGGCCCCAAGGTGGGACATAGCTAGGCCCATTGGAGGAACAGAGGGAGAGGGAGTTGCTAAGATGATAGTGATGATGTGAGGCATGGTATGAAGGAAAGTTGATGGGGGAGGCTAGATTTTACAGGCCTTAGAGGCCACAGCAAGAAGTTTGATTTTTAATACACGAAAGGTAGAATTTTGTCACCGTGGTGCTGAACAAATGCACAGACACCGTTGTTGATGGAAAGCATGCTCACCCTCTCTGCGAGGGTCTGGACAGCGCCTGGTGATGAGCCTTTTGTCTGTTTGCCAGCCCAGCCAGGACCCCCTCTTCCCCTGCTGGGGACACAGGGAAGAAATGACCACTAGCTTCCTTCCAAAATTGCTTCTCAGGGCACAGGGACATGAGAGCCCTCGGTGGCCACTGCTGGCAGTAGGGACTGACAGCCGAGAAGGAGAGTAAAGGGAACCACAGTGCTGGTACTCATGTCCTAGTGCTGTAATACAACAAGTTTTGGTGGCTTGTAACAACACAAATTTATTATCTTACAGTTCTGGATGTCAGAATGGTTGGGTAAGATCAAGGTGTTGGCAGGGCTGAGCTCCCTTCTGGAGGCTCCATAGGAGGATTTATTCCCTTGACTTTTCCAACTTATGGGGGCTGCCTACATTCCTTGGCCCATGCCCCCCCCTCCTTCAACGAGCAATGGCAGGGTGAGTCCTTCTCTATTTCTTCTGTTTCTTCTGCCATAACATGTCCTCCTGACCATAGCCAGGAAAGGTTCTCCACTTCTAAGGACCCATGTGATGAAACTGGGCCCATGTCTTAGTTAGGGCTGCTGCAATAAAAGACCACAGACTGAGGAGCTTCTAAAGAACAGAAATTTATTTCTCATGGTTCTGGGGGCTGGAAGTCTGAGATCAGGGCAGCAGCATGGCTTGGTTCTGGTGAGGGCCCTCTTCCCGATCAAAGACTTCTTGTATCCTCAGGTGGTGGAAGAGGTCTCTTTTGTAAGGGGACTAAGCCTGCTCACAAGGGCTCTGCCCTATGACCTCATCACCCCAAAGACCCCACTCCTAATACCCCCACCTTGGGGGCTAGGTTTCAACATATGAATTGTGGAGGGATGCAAACATTCAGACAGTAGCAGCTTACCTCAGCAATCCCGTGTAATCTCTCCATCTCAAGATCCTTAACTTCATCATATCTGTAAAGTCCCTTTTGTCATGTAAAGTAACAAACTCACAGGTTCCAAAGATTAAAATGCAGACATCTTTCTGGATCACTCTTTTGCCTACCACAAAGTTAGTTAAGGGCTAAAAGAAGGATAAAAGTGATTAAGCCTGGGGTCCCTCAGGTGGACACATCCAGATAGTCTATTTAGTAAAGCTTTGTGAGCTTTTTGTCTGAAGTTTAATGCTTGTTCAGAGAGACAGATATGAACACTAAAAACAATCATCATTTATTGGGAACCCATCGTGTACCAGCCACCTTCCTGTAACTTACTACTTTTAAGAGTTTGCACTTGCTACACGCCATGCATTATGAGAAGTGCTTTACATATGTGATAAGAATGAAAAGTACTTAATACTTGCAGAACTAGCTTTATAGTGCCTCACTTCAGAAACCCCAGCATCTGCTGGCTGGTGCCCCCTCTGAAGGGTCTAGTTCCCAGGCTCAGAAGGACCTCCCTCTGAGCTCAGAGACACCGATACTTGTTAAGCAGTGCCTCTTCTTAGGATTTTGAGTTTCAGCTCCTTAGTACTCCTTCTCCTCTGCATCCTAGGCATTAATATTTTTAATCTCTTTCCTGTGTTCCCTCAGCCCTGGAAGCTTCCTGTAATTCTTATCCTGATGATGCCGGTAAGGGTTAGGATTTACCCTTTCGTTCACCTAGTTAACAAATGTATACTTGGGTAACATTTTTTAATATTACATTTCCTCTATTTAAATAATGGTACTATTTCTGTCATCTGGATGGTTCCTGACTAATACAGAAATTGGGTCTGGATATCAGGAGGTAGAAATAAAGTGGGGCCTTTCATGATTATGTCTAATAACCCACTTGCAGAATTTTTGCTTCCCATCTCCACCATTTTGAGCTCTGTTGATTTTAAAGTCTTAATTCTCAAGGGGGGAAAAAATGCTTCCACCAAAGGACACATTAGCAATTCCATTGAGCTAACAGATGAAACTGCCACCTGGCCATTTTGATCCTCTCCTGACGAAGACTCCGCAGACAAGGAAAAGTGTTACTATTCTTTGCTGAGACTAAGGGGTGACTGATCTCAATACCAGGAAGGAATGGAGTTCCTGCTGCCCCACAGGGGCATGCAGGACATGTCTGGAACCTGAGAGAGTCCCTGGGATTTCTCTCTACTTCCATGTGCAATGGTAAAAGTCAATGAAAATGTCAGCAACCCCCCAAAACGACAAGGACATTGAAGATTCACTTTCCGAGAATGAATGTTTGTGTCACTTGGCCAGGTAAAAGGAAACCTAGAAGGGGCTGTGGAGAAGGAAGTTCATAAATGTCAACTACATCTTCATGACCATTTACAGAATTAAGACTACCAGAGCTAGATGTATGTACTTCTTCACTTGCATTTATGTGTACATATTAATGATTTACCCCTTCTCTCTCCTTGACTGAGGCAGACCTTTTGGCCTGTTTGAAATTTTGGAGTAAACCAAGGCTGAATCCCAAGTTTGCATCTTTTCTATATCCAGGCTCTTTGGATAATGTCATCTTATGGCTTTAAATCTTATATGCCAGTGATTCCCAAATTCATATCTCTTGCCCTGGCCTCTCACTAGGATTCCAGACATATATTTTACTATCTACTTGATATCTCCACTTCACAATTTAGTAAGTATTTCAAGCTTAACGTGGCCAAGATGGAACTCGCGATTCTGTATATCTCTTTCATACCACCTACTCAAGCCTACTTCTCCCTAGGTTTTCTCCTTTGCAGTAAATTACACAACCATCCGGCCAGTTCTTCATGTAAAAAGCATAGACATCTTGATTTCTTTCTTCCCATTACTCTCTACATCCAATCCATCAGCAAGGCCTAATAAAGATGTCTCCAACGTATACTTTGGTCTCTAAAATATACCCACATCTCACCATGCCCTTTGCTACCACTCTGGTCCAAGCCACCATATTCTTTAACCCTGATATCTGCAGTAGTCTAGAAGGTATTCCGTTCCTTATCCCATTCATGTGAATTCCCTACACCCCCACCCTCTATATGGTAGCCAGAATGATCTTTTAGATACATAAATCAGCTTTAAATTCCTCTAAAGCTTCCCTAACATACACATCATAAAATGAACGTGGTTTACCCTAGTCTACAAAGCCT
The DNA here is from genome assembly GCF_003265705.2 of Callorhinus ursinus. Taxonomy (NCBI): domain Eukaryota; kingdom Metazoa; phylum Chordata; class Mammalia; order Carnivora; family Otariidae; genus Callorhinus; species Callorhinus ursinus. The sequence continues at coordinate 39,035,663 of NW_027397072.1, forward strand.
TACCCAATCAAATCCCTGACCATCACTCTGACCCCTCTCACGCCGCTCCCTCCCTGCCTTTCCTCTTGAGGCTGAGACATTGGTGAGAGTCCGAGAGCTACATCGTAAGGAGCAGAGCCTAAACAGGGAGATGCAGAGACGAAACTCTTAAGGCTCGACATCTCACAGGCTGGTAACCAGAGGTCTTAGCCACAGTGAACCGATTATCCATCCGCTACCTATTTCCTCCCTGACCTGCAGTCATCTCTAAGATGATTATAGCTCCTGGAGATCAACCCCCACCCCAGCTCACCTCTGTTCATCCCATAGCACCTTATTATAGTCTCTCAATACCTGACAAGTCTCTTTCTATCGATTCCCAGGGAATTACAACACAGAGGTAACAGAGAAGCTGCTTGTCTTTGCCCTTTGTTGTGCTCCAGCTCCCCTGACTTCTGACATCAAAGCTTCTGTCAGAGTGGATACACTAACCTCTCTGAGTTTGACCGTAGGTTGGTTTGATTCTGGCTGTTGCAATTTGAAACCTTACCTGAGTTTTCAGCAAAAGATTGGGGTGCAGAAGACAGCCTGTGGGTTTCTTTTCTCTGTCAAGAATTATCCTCTTTGGTAATTGTGGTTGTTCAGGTGAACTTAATAATGAGATAATAACTAGATACATCCGTTTCACTTTGTATTGGAGATATAAGCAAGGAGATCTATGTCGGTTGGTCTGTCAGTCAATCAGGAATCATTAGGGAAGTTTTTAAAAAAAAGAAAAGAAAAGAAAAGAGTACTCTCCAAGCTCTGCTTTAAAGACATCAGGAATCAGAATTTCCTCTACTGAACAGATTTTTATGTGAAATTAAGATTTAAAAGCTTCATGAGTGATTCTTTTTTTTAAAGATTTTATTTCTTTGTCAGAGAGAGAGCACAAGCAGGAGGGAGAGGCGGAGAGAGCGAGTGGGAGAAGCAGGCTTCCTGCCGAGCAGGGAGCCCGATGCGGGGCTCTATCCCAGGACCCTGGGATCATGACCTGAGCCGAAGGCAGACGCTTAACCGACTGAGCCACCCAGGTGTCCCTTCATGAGTGATTCTAATGCACGTCCTGGACAAGATGGGATGCTTTACAAGGCTTCCCAGGAGTGGTTTAAGGGTTCCTGCCCTCAAAGACACCAAGTGGAACTTCAACCAGAAGCAGAGACTTACACCTGCTGTCACATCTCATTTGAAGGTTGAGAAAAAGAGGCCCAGAGAAGTCAGCAGCAGCATCCCCAGCTCACACGACATCCCAGTGTCAAAGCCAGGGCCTCACCTTAGGTCTCTGAATGAATGGGACAGAAGGGAAGCAGCATTTATCGTGGCACAATGATTCCCTCATCAGAGAGATCGAACTTCTAACAATAAGGAAAGTTCTGAAGGGGAAAAGGGAGGAACAAATATGGATATTTTGAAGGAAGAACAGGACTGGGGAAGGTCAGTGAGGGGCAAGGGCAGCACCCATTCCCACCCCATAGCCCCCACCATGCCCCCTCCCGCACCTCTGCAGCTATGGTGGATTTTCCCAATGAAGGTAAACTCTATCTGGCAGGGTTGCTGGAAGAATGGGAAGGTAACATCCGGTGAGGGATAAAAATGGAAAGTACTATTGGGCTTTTTGAGGCTGCTCCCTTGAAAGAGGAGAATAAATCATTCCTTCACCCAGAGTCCTTCTCTCTGCTTTATGCCTCTGTGGGTGTGTAGCCGGTGGGGGTAGAGAAGGTGAGGGAATTTTTCCTTAGTGGAAATCCCCTCTTGGTCAGGCACCCATTTGAGGGAGATGGGCATTGTACCCATGGCATCTGTATGGGGAGAAACATCTCCACAGAATAATGGAGAAACAGACTTGAATGAGACACCGGGAGAGGGCAACGACGAGAGGGACACTGACTGATACAATGACAGAAACAGGAAAGTCCTACAGGGAGGGGGAGGGGGGAAAAGAAGAAACGAATGGCATGGGGCCTGTTATACGCCGAGTCCAATTTATATGCCTCTCTGATGTTTTTTGTGGCTCTCTGGTTTTCTAGACACATCTCTCGCACATTGCTTCCATATCTCCTGGGGCTTAGCTCTTTTCGGTGTCCAGTACTTAGGAGGAGGTTTCTCCCAGGGTTGAGAATTTGGTTAGGGATTGAAAGGTGGGGCCAGGGGACCTCTGGCAGTCCCTTGGTTGTCTGCTCATAATCAGCGAGGACCCCAAAGATGCTCCTATGCCTTGACTTCTCCCCCAGGCTAGAAACCTGGCATTCTTATGCACCTTTGACTTCCAGCCCTATCCCCCTACAAGCAGGCGGGCTGAGGAGATTTTCTTTTAATGTGCATCCCCTCTTAGTCAGCACAAAGGCCTCTATTCTGTTCAACCGATATCCTGCTCCTCTCCCTCCAGTCAACATTTCTTTAGCCTTAATCCCTTAAAACCCCCTTAAACAACTCAAAAGCAATAAAGAGATAGTTCTTGGTTACATTTCTCCCTTTTGCTTTGTTCTTCCTAAACCTGTTCTCAGATTGCAGGCCAGAAGGTCTTTGTGTGAATGTTGACTCATCTCATTCTAATGAGATCACCGACAGCATAAACTGGGCGGCTGGCTGCTCCTGGGCTGGGTGTTGGGTAACAGAGCTGTCTGGCTATGGGACGAGCTTCCTGGAGGAGAAAAGGAGGGGAATCTTCTGTGCCTGGGACTTTGCAACATCAGTTACTCCCAGGCGCCTAAACTTGTGATGTTTGGATACTGCAGGACTGCGCATCCACAAGTGACTGGATCTCTTCTGTCCATCGCTACAGTCCCTAAACACCTACGGCCTGTAATGAGGCTGGTAATCTATCTTCCATCTTACTCCTGGGGTTTGAATTATAGCCACAGGTGGAAATACGCATTGTCCTCATTAGACTGTTAACTTTAATTTGGTTTCTTAGCACGAAGGTGTTTGATAGAAATTAGCTAGGAAAGATAGATTTTTTTTTTTAACATTTTATTTATTTATTTGAGAGAGAGACCGCAGGTGGAGGGGGGCAGAGAGCTAAGCAGACTCCCTGCTGAGCGGGGAGCCAGAGGTGGGGCTTGATCCCAGGACCCCAAGATCATGACCCGAGCTGAGGTCAGCCGCTTAACCAACTGAGCCATCCAGGTGCCCCAGAAAGATAGATTTTAATGAAGAAAATAAGTAAGTCTTTGGACTATAACTGAGGAGGACAAGCCTTGGCCAGGTGAAGAAATAGAAAACCCAGAATGCAGTCTATGGGAACCTGGGGAAGGGCACCTTCTGGCGGATGGTAAATTTGGACAAAGCCCATTGCCTCTTGGAACCTAAGGACCTCATCTGTAAAACAAGGAAAATAGAATATTGCTAGTTATGTGATATGGGCAGGTATAGACAAACAACAAGTAAACAGAACAGATCAATATGTTGACTATTAAGCAGTAATTGGTAGGCCAGATCAGGAAGCAAACTATGAAGGGAGTGGATGCTGTGTGTGTCCATGCATGAGTGTGCACAATTAAACTAACTATAATCGTTGGGCATAGAGATAAGCAGCATGGGGACAGGGCGGGAGGCAGGAGTGAGGTGGTGGTGAGGGGGAAGGTCAAAATTCCACCCAAACCAAGCAATTAAAGGTAATAAATGTTGTTAATATATAATGTAATATAACACACATATTTACATACACATTTACAGGCACATATGTTCATATGTATGTGTGTATGTGTGTGTGTATATGTATGTGTGTGTGTGTGTGTTTATATTTATCTATGGAAGGAGGTGAATGGATAAAGGGATTAGGTGAAGGTGATGCATGAAAAGATGTGGGCTTGAAAAAAAATTCTCCAAAATAAGATGAGCCTTTGTGTATTAAACCTGTGTCTCAGGTAGCATCAATCTGAACATTGATCTTGCAGTCTACAAACATAATACATCTCTCCATCGACTTAAGTCTTCTTTAATTTCTTTTTGCAAAGTTCTATAGTCTTCAGTATACAGATCTTGCACATCACCATTAAGTTTATTTCTTGAGTATTTTATTTTTTTGATTGCAATTTAGATGGTGTCATTTAATGGAGTTAGGTTCATTTTCTAAGTGTTCCTTGCTACAATACAAAAATGCAAGGGGTTTTTGTATATTCACATAGTACTGTACAGTCTTGCTAAGTTATTCGTTTTCCTAGCCTATATGTAGATGCCTTAGGAATTTTTAATTTATTTTTAAGTTTAATTCCCACCCCAAGGAATATTTGGCAATGTCTAGAGACATTTTAGTTGTTACAACTAGAGGGGTACAACTGGCATCTAGTAGGTAGATCCAAGGATGCTGCTAAGCACAGAAGAGCCATATACAACATGAAATTTTCCAGCCTAAGAGAGAGAAGCCCTGATGTTGTTGTTTTTTTTTTAAAGTACATTGCTTCATTTCCCCAAATAGGGTTTTTTTTTTCCTAGTTATTTGATTGTTATTGATTTCTAAGAGAATTCCATTGTGGTCAGAGGAAATGCTTGATATGATTTAATTTTTAAAATTTGTTGAGAGGTGTTGTATGGCCCAATGTGTGGTCTATTCTGGCAAACATACCATATGCACTTGAGAAGAATGTATGTTCTGACTTGGTGGGTATAATGTTTTATTGATATCAGTTAGGTCAAGGTGGTTGATAGTGTTGCTCATTTTGTCTGTGTGTTTGCTGATTTTATTTTATCTGATCTAGTCATTGCTGAGAGAGAGGTCTTAACACCTCTAAATATGATAATGGGATTGTCTTATTCTCTCTTTAATTTTGGCAAATTTTACTTCATGTACTTTGAAGCTCTGTAATTAGGTCTACACACATTTATGACCATTAAGTCTTCCTAATGAATTGATCTTTTTGCTATTATGAAATGTTCCTCTTCATCTCCTGTAGTACTTTCTGTCTTCAAATATCTTTTATCCAGTATGACTATAGCTGCTTCAGCTTTATTCTACTTACTGTTTGAATGGTATAAACTTCCTCATCCATTTATTTTCAGCCTCTGTGTGTCTTCTAAGGAAAGCATGTAGTTGTTGTCTTAGTCAGCTTGGGCTGTCTATATAACCAAACACCATACACTGGATGGCTTAGACAACAGACATTTACTTTCTCATTGTTCTGGAGGCTAAGGATGCCAAGATCAAGGTGCTGGCCAGTCAGTTGCTAGTGAGGACTCTTTTCCTGTCTTGTAGGTGGCTACCCTCTTGCTGTGTTCTCACATGATGGAGAAGAGAGAGAGCAAATTCTCGGGTCTTTCTCTGATAAGAACACTAATCTATTCAGATCAGGGTTCCACCCTTATGACCTTATTTAACCTTGATTAATTTCTTATTCCAAGTATAGCCACACACTCTATGTGGGGTTAGGGCTTCCATGTATGAATTTTGGGGGGACACAGCTTAGTCCACAGCAGTTGGGTCTTGCTTTTTTTATCCATTTTGATAATTTCTGCCCTTTAAGAAGTTTCAGCTCTTTAACCTTTAATGTAATTGTTGGTATATTTGAGCTTGTGCTTATCATTTTATAATTTGTTTTCTATGTCTCTCTATTTTTTTTCTTTTCCTCCTTTCTTGTTCCTTTTTTTTCATTACTTGAATATATTTTAGAATTCCAGTTTAATTTTTTTTAAAGATTTTATTTATTTATTTGACAGAGAGATAGAAAGAGCAAGAGAGCACAAGCGGGATGAATGGCAGAGGGAGAGCGAGAAGCAGGCTCCCTGTTGAGCTGGGAGCCCAGTGGGGGGCTCAGTCCCAGGACCCTGGGATCATTACCTGAGCCAAAAGCAGATGCGTAATGGATTGAGCCACCCAGGCGTCCCTTTTTCTTGTTTTTTAAGTTATATTTCTCTGCACTGCTTTTGTGGTTGTTCTGAGATTATAATATACATTTTTATCTTTTCACCATCCACTTATAGCTATTGATTTTTTTTACTTCCTGAAAAATATAGAAACCTTGTAACCATATATGTCTCTTACCTCCTTCCTTTATAGTATAACTGTTATATGTCCTATATCAACACAGGTTATAAATCCCACAAAAAAATGTTATCACTTTTGCTTTTGATAGTCATGTATATAAAGAAATTAAGAGAAAGCAAAAAAAAAAAATCAGTCTTTTAATTTACCCGTTTATATACCTTTTCCAATGCTCTCTATTCGTTTGTTTACATCTGGTAATATTTTTATTCAGCATAAAGAAATTCCTTACTATTTTTGCTGTGAGGGTTTACTGGTGAATAAGTCTGTATTTTACCTGCATTCTTGAAAGATATTTTTGCTGGATATAAAATTCTGGTTTGGTAGTTTTTACTTTAAGTACTTTAGGATGTTTTTCACTCTCTTCTGGTCTTCATAGTTTCTGATGATGAGTCATCTTTAATCATTGTTCCACTATATATATAATTTGTCTTTTTTTTTTACTTCTTTCAAAACTGGCTATGAACATATACTGCCTTACTTCATTAAGGATAGTAATAATAACTGCTTTAAAATTCTTAACATGCCCCTATAAGGGAACAACTAGTAACAAATGAACGACGGAAGTCATGTATGATGCTCTAGTTCCCTTGCCTCTTGAAGGCATGACTGTGAGTGAGGCATATGTTTGACTTTGGCTCCCAAAGTTCTTACAGGGTCCTAAGTTCTAACTGCCCTCAGTGGTTGTTAGCCTTTACACCCCTTTATTAAACTGTCTTCTTGACCCTGTTTCATTGCCTCACTCCCCAACTGGTGTTTCCTTCACCAATAAAGCAAACTATTGGCTCTTGAATCTTTATCTTGGGGTCTATGTCTAGGGGAACTCAAACTAAAACAGAAGTTGTAGTTGAAGAACATTGTCTATAATTCTTGCTACACAAAGTACAGTCTGCAGACCAGCAGCATCAGACATCACTTAGGGACTTAATAAAAAAGCAGAATCTCAGGCATCATCACCAGAATTATAATCTCCATTATAACAAGATCTTTGGGGATGGCTGGGTGGCTCAGTCGGTTAAGCATCTGCCTTCAGCTCAGGTCATGATCCCAGGGTCCTGAGATTGAGTCCCATATCAAGCTCTTTGCTCAGCAGGGAGTCTGCTTCTCCCTCTACCTGCCACTCCCCCTGCTTGTGCTTGCTCGTTCTCTTGCTCTCTCTTAAATAAATAAATAAATAAATAAATAAATAAATAAATAAATCTTAAAAAAAAGAAAACAAGATAGTTGGGTGATTTGTGTACCTATTAGTTCAAAAAGCAGTGGTCTATATGATACCTATTCTTTGACATTTGCTGAGTCTTGCCTCATGACTACATGACATATATTTTTTTAAGATTTTATTTATTTATTTCAGAGAGGGAGAGAGAGCACGGGCTAGTGCAAGCATGAGTAGGCACAAGCACGAGTGAGGGGAGAGGCAGAGGGAGAAGCAGGCACTCTGCTGAGCAGGGAGCCCGATGTAGGGCTCGACCCCAGGACCCTGGGAGTGTGACCTGAGCCGAAGGCAGACATTTAGCCAACTGAGCCACCCAGGTGCCCCATTCCTTTCTTTTCTTTTAAAAAAAGATTTTATTTATTTATTATTTGAGACAGACAGCATGAGTAGGGAGAGGAGCAGAGGGAGAGGGACAAGCAGACTCCATGCTGAGTGTGGAGCCCAATGTGGGGCTTGATCTCACGACCTTAAGATCATGACCTGAGCCAAAATCAAGAGTCTGATGCTTAACCGACTGAGCCACCGAGGCGTCCCACATCCATTCCTCTCAAAATTGCTCGTCCTGTTTGTTCATCTTGATCTTTCTGTTTCATATTGTTGGCTGCTAACAAGTCTCTGGTGATCCTTGGTTGTCTGTTCATATTTCTATTTTTTTTTTTTTAAAGATTTTATTTATTTATTTGAGAGACAGTGAGAGAGAAAGAGCACATGAGAGGGGGGAGGGTCAGAGGGAGAAGCAGACTCCCCGCCGAGCAGGGAGCCCGATGCGGGACTCGATCCCGGGACTCCAGGATCATGACCTGAGCTGAAGGCAGTCGATCAACCAACTGAGCCACCCAGGCGCCCTGTTCATATTTCTAAATGAAAGACTCTTGCTAAATGTTTGTAGCTATGACAAATTCCTCTGCCATTATTCAAGTCTGTTTCCCCAGCAGACCTCACCCTTGAATGGGAGGCTGAGTAGATGGCACCTATAGCGCACGTGCATGGGGAACAGCAGGCTGGCAGGCAGCTAGGAGCCCTCACAACTGTCAAAGAAGAAGGCTTTACTTGGCAGGAGAAACACTTTGGTGTATTTCATTTTGGGGGAAGAACTGAATATCTCTCAGCTTCTGCTCATCCATCATGGACGTGCAGAGTTACTAGGCTTTGCTCTGCTTCTTCTGGCTCTAATACCATGTCCCAGAGTTTCCGTCAGCAGATCCTTCAGTTCATTCAAGAGCTGTTCTCGGGGGTTTACCTGAGGATGATGCCCTCATTGGCTGCTTTGAGCAGGAGAGGGGGCTGCGCAGGTGATCTTTAACTAGTTATCCCAGTGATCACCCCTGGACAGCCCACCTGTCTCTGCACTTTGAGATGAAGAGTTGGAGTTTCCTGGGTGTCTGGGTGGCTCAGTTGGTTAAGCGACTGCCTTCGGCTCAGGTCATGATCCTGGAGTCCCAGGATCGAGTCCCGCGTCGGGCTCCCTGCTCAGCAGGGAGTCTGCTTCTCCCTCTGACCTTCCTCCCTCTCATGTTCTCTCTCTACCATTCTCTCTCTCTCAATAGATGAATAAAAATCTTAAAAAAAAAAAAGAGTTGGAGTTTCCTGAGGGACCTTCTAAAGGAACATTCCTCACTGTACCTGCCTCAGATGTGCTTTCTCCATAAACCTAATCACATCTATTTTCCAATTTCCACCAATCTCTTAAAATTTTTGTGCTATTGATGGCACCATGTCTTATTTTCCAGACCTGTTCTAAATTTATTATTTGAAAATTATGCAACCCCTTATTTCACTTAAATGCATATGCTTAACCCATCATGTTGAACTAGATGTTTTATTACTTTCTAAGTTTAGATTTGTAGATTTCAACTGAATTTACTCTTACAAGAAATTGTTCATTCCATTTCTCTGCCTCAACGAAATATAGCTCTTTATTTAAAGAACTATTTTGATAACCCTATCAAATTATTTTAATAACCGTAGTTAAAAAGAACTTTCCTTTAGAACAACAGAAGAAAAAATAAGCATCCAAGTTCCCATATTAGCCAACTGGAATAATTATTCCTATTAACAGACTTGATTTTGAATATTCTGTTGTAATTCAATTAGTCATATGTCCTTCCTTATTTTCCAGTATTTTACTATTTGAATTGTAACTATTCTTTTTTTTCTCATTTAATAAGAATAAGTACTTTAGTTGCCTGTTCCATCCCTTTCTCTACCTTATGACACCTGTGAAACCTTACAAATTTTCCTAAATTACAAGTTTCCCCGATAACTTAGCTTTGTAGAAGAGATACCAATCTGGCTTTTGTATTCCATTGTCAGAGTTAATGAAAATTGACATTTATGTCTAATAACTATAAATTTTATAAGTTAATCAATACTTTGGAAATTTTCTTTAAAAACCTCAATTCGGGGTGCCTGGGTGTCTCAGTGGGTTAAGCGTTAATCAGTGTTTTGGAAAAATTCAGGGCACCTGGGTGGCTCAGTGGGTTAAGCGTCTGCCTTTGGCTTAGGCCATGATCCTGGGGTCCTCGGACTGAGCCTGCTTCTCCCTCTCCCTCTGCTGCTCCCCCTGCTTGTGCTCTCTTGCGTGCTCTCTCTCTTTCAAATAAATAAATAAAATCTTAAAAAAAAACCCTTCAATTCACCAGCTTATGTCTGCATTCTGTTAAAAGATCACATTCTTTTAGCTAGAACACAAACTTTGGGGGAAAAGAAATCTGCCCGTTTTAATAGAAAACTTGAGTTTTGCAGAAAGACACTTCAGTGTAGACTGGTAGAAACATACGCGTTTCTCAAGGCACACACGGCACCCAGGGCTGCCCACGATGAGTCACCTTCAGAACCAGAACCTGGTGATTGTGGGCTCTAAGGCTGGGTTTCCTGGGGAGCTATTCATGTTAGTTCCTTCCTCCACACAGGAAACTGTGCTGTCTGTGCCACACAACACGGGACATTTATTATCTGGATTATTTCCATCAGATTCTTTGGTGTCCTTTCATGAGATGCTATAAGGCAGAGCGAGACCTATTCCACTTTTTCTCTTGGTCTGGGGTATGGAGCTATGTGTTCGGGATGGGGGGAGAGATTATCTTCTCAGACTCTCAGGAGAGGGGAGGGGTAGTGTGGATGCCTGTCACAAGCCTCCTTTTCTTCTTACTGTAAAGTAATAACAAACAGCATCCTAACCTCTCTCTGCCGGGGGAATGGGGCCGCTGTTTACAGATAAACAGAGACCTGCTGCCTGTTAGGATCCCAGGAACAAAATTCAGTCAGAAGACTGAAAACACAATTGTGTTTACAGATCAGCAGCGACATGCCAATGTCATGTTGGTGGCAGAAGGCAAAGGTCATGTTTACTGCAAGCAGAGGTGCCCGGAGCTGCCACGGGGGCTGCCGGCGGGGGATCTTGAGGAGGAGCGCGGCTGCAGCTGTGAATCTGCGCTTGCCTGACGCAGACAGCCTCAAACCTCAAACCACCCGGTGAGGGATCGCAGAGGTGAGGTCCCCCGACGGTCGTGCGGCACAGCATCGAGGCCCCTGGAATGGGCCACCTTGGCCCTGTGTGCGCGCTCTGATTTTTCCAGTTCTCAGAAAATTTGCTTTCTCCCTGGGAAAGCCCTCTTCCAAAAAAGTGAAGCCACAGCAGCCTAGGGTCACAAATGCCATTAGAAAAGCATCTGCCCTATGTGCATATTACTGTGTCTGCGGCAAGACAAAAGCGCCCTCCCCTAAAGACAGGTAGTGACAGTCCGCGGGTCGGTACCTTTAAAGGCCAACGGCACAATGGTTCTGAGTGCCTGTTCCGTGGTCAGAGACACCTGACACTCTTCTGGCTCTGCCACCAACTTTCAGTGTGACCTTGAGCAATTATTTAAGCTCTCATTGCCAGAGTTTCATCATCTATATAATAAAAATTGCTTGTCTCTCGGGATTAGGAAGAGGATTAACAAATAATAGAGGAGACTGTTTTCCACATTTCCTGGGGTAAGCACTCGATAAGGGGAGCTGTTGTTGTAACAAGGAAATTTGGGGGAAGAGCCTTGCATCTAGGAGAATTAGGGATAAATTGCTGATTCATAAGGAGTTCTAATAGCTCAGGAAGATACTCCAGTGGATCTGTGCAGCTGGAGGGCTCCACAAAACTGCAGCATCAAGGTAGGAAGGGAAGGTAACCAGCTCACCCCAATTTGCCTTGATTCTGTGATCTCCTGTCCTGGGAAACTCCTTGATCCCAGGCAAACGTGGATGGTTGGTCACTCTAGAGGCCAACCAGAATTTGACTAGGGAATGATAAGAAGTAAAGTACCTCGTGGAGTATTTACTCCTAGGCTGACCCACTGTGTCTTAAAGCCCAGACTTTTGGCGAAAGGGGCCTAACAAGGGATAACGGTCCTTGGCTTCATTTCTCGTTAATGGCTTTAATTGGAGCTGGGGTTATCTGGCAGGGTAACTTCCACCCAGCCTGCTGGGCAAATCCCCTCCCCACTGGGCCCAGTCATCAGGCAGATTTGTGTGGGGTGGCAGGGACACAGCTTTCCCTTGCTCTTCTCCAGGGAGAATCCATGCAGGATGTTTATGTGATGCTGCCGACCATCTGCATTCTGGGGCAGACCCGTAGGGTGAAGCAGGGTCTCCACCAACCCTGATCCTCCTGGGTAGTGAGCAGCTGTTGCGCTCTTCCCTGGAGGCCACATCTGTGGCCCCTTTGGAACTTGTCCTCAGCATCAGGAAGAAGCTAGAATTGAGACTTCCAGAAATCAGCTAGCCTAATGCATCCAAGCCAAGTGCTACAGCTTATGATTTCCAACTTGCTGTCAGACATTTGGGGGTAGTACCACAGCCTGTCCTGATTTATAGGAGCCACAGATCAGCATCCCCAGGATCCTTCAGTCCTTCCAACTTCCTCCCCTGAGCTCTAGGCAGGAGTAAAGAGTGCTGACTAGTATCAGTATTTGGGAAGCATTCAATATCCATGTTTTAATTGAAAGATGTGGTTTAGGAGTTGTAATACTTAATTTCAGGCTATTGATTTACACGAACATACTATTTCTATAGTACACATTGCATAACAGTACATAAGCTTGCAGTTCAAAGAAGCAAATGTTGACTGAGTGTGCAAATGTGTCAGTTTCCTATTGCTGCTGTAACAAATTGCCACAAACTTAGTGCCTTTAAACAACACAGATTTATTATCTCACAGTTCTGGAAGTTAGAAGTCCAAAATAGGTCCCTCACATTTTTCCTTCCCTTCAACCCTTGACAACCACTAATATGTTTTCTGTCCCTATGGATTTACCTCTTCTGGACATTACATGTAAATGGAATCATACAATATGTGGCCTTTAGTAAATGGCTCCTTTCACTTAGCATAATGTTTCCATAGTTCACCCATGTTGTAGCATGAATGAGTCCTTCATTCCTCTTTGTAGCTGAATAATACTCCACTGTATGGCTATACCATATTTTGTTTATCCATTCATCAGTTGATGAACATTTAGGTTGCTTCCACTTTTTGGCTGTTATGAACAAATGCTACCATGAACATTTTGTGTGCAAATTGTGTGTGAACATAATTTTCATTTCCCTTGTATATATATCTAGGAGTGGAATTGCTGGTTGTAAGGTAAGTCTATGTTTAACATTTTAGGAACTGCTAAAATGTTTTCCAAAGTGATTCTACCATTTTGAATTTTTACCAGGAAGGAATGAGAGTTCCTCTTTCTCTGCATCTTTGATAGAAATTGATATTTTCAGATCTATGGATTTTAGACACTGAGATATATAGTAACATCTTTTTTGCTTTAATTTGCATTTCCCTAATGACAATGATGTTCATATCTTTTCTTATGCTTATTTTCCATCTGCAAATCTTTTTTTTTTTTTAAGTAGTCTCCACACCCGGCATGGAGCCCGACGTGGGACCTGAACTCAGGACCCAAAGATCAAGACCTGAGCTGAATCAAGCATCAAGAATCAGATGCTCGGGGTGCCTGGGTGGCTCAGTCATTAAGCGTCTGCCTTCAGCTCAGGTCATGATCCCAGGGTCCTGGGATCCAGCCCCACATCGGGCTCCCTGCTCCTCAGGAAGCCTGCTTCTCCCTCTCCCACTCCCCCTGCTTGTGTTCCCTCTCTTGCTATGTCTCTCTCTGTCAAATAAATAAATAAAATCTTAAAAAAAAAAAAAGAATCAGATGCTCAACCAACTGAGCCACCCAGGTGCCCCTGCACATCTTTTTTAATGAAGTGTCTGTTCAGATCTCTTGCTCATTTTTAATTGGGGTGTTCATTTTTTTTTAATTGTTGAGTTTGTTTGTTTTAAGATTTTATTTATTTGACAGAGAGAGCACAAGCAGAGGGAGAGAGAGGGAGAAGCAGGCCCCCTGCTGAGCAAGGAGCCTGATGTGGGACTCAATCCCAGGACCCTGGGATCATGACCCGGGCTGAAGGCAGCCGCTTAACCAACTGAGCCACCCAGGCGTCCCTATTTTTGAGTTTTAAGGGTTCTTTGTATATTGTGTATGCAAGTCTTTATCGGATATGTGATATCCCATATCCCATTTGGCCCAACCAAATGATAATTTAAATATTTTATTTTTAAGTACTCTCTATACCCAGTGCAGGGCTTGAACTCACAACCCTGGGATCGAGAGTCTCATGCTCCACCGTGTGAGCCAGCCAGGTGCCCCTAACCAAGTGATAATATAAAAAAACAAAATTGATAAAGCATGTAAGCCAAGAGAGGAGGGTAAAAAAGGTGGGGAGGGCATGGTCTCTGGAGCTGGTAATCCTGAATTCAGCTTCTGGTTCTGCTCTTTGTTAGTGGTATGACCTCCTGGAGTCTCAGTTTTTCCCTCTAAAGATTAAATAATATCTATCTCTGAGAGTGTTTAAATAAGATGATTACTGAAAATTCCTGGTGCTTAGTAAACGTTCACTAAATAGTAGTTTTAATTGACTTACCTTATCTAGGTTCACTTGGTCAGCAAGTTGTGGAACCAGAATGCAACATAGGGGCTTCTGGTTATAAAACCTGTGCCTTTCCCATGCTGCCCACTAGAGGGCAGCATTCGAAGTCCGGCAGTCCTGAGCACCAATTTTACCTGTGCTGCCCGCTAGCTGGGTGACATTGGAAAAGTGACTTCTCTCTGAGCCTCAGTGTTCTCATCTGTGAGGTTAGATGAATGAATGTATTTTTAAAAAGAGTCTAGTACTGTCTCGGGAACATAGTAGATGGCATAAATTTCATTTATATACATTTTGAAGATACACCATAGTGCATTGGAAAGACACTGAAATAAGGGTCAAAAGTCCTAGGCTCTTTTTCTATCTTGACCTCACCTTGCTGTGTGACCTTGGGCAAGTCTTGACCTCTCGGGACCTTGAAGGCTTCATCTTGATTAAAGCATTAGAACGACAAGGGGGAAGAGGAGCTTTCGAAATGCCAATAAAAATTATGAAATAGATATGTGAATGATAGACACCAAAAATCCAGATAGCAGATGCTTCTGGAGAGGAAAAGAAGGGAATGAGAATGAAGAAGCACACACAGAGGTTCAATTGTGTTTATGACACTTTATTTCTTAAAGAAAATTTGACATAAATATGGCACAAATTGTTTGACTTTCATAAATCTACCTGGTAGAATATGGCAGACATTATCCTCTATGCTTTTTAAAGGGAGAGAAGAGTTTGGTAAAAAGGAGATATGGTTAATCTTTTACTGAGCCTCATTTATTAATTAAACTTTTTCATAGTATGTATGTACAGGAAAAACCATAGTATATATAGGGTTCAGTACTATCTGCGGTTTCAGGCACCAGGGTCTTGGAACATATCCTCTGTGAATAAGGGGGACTACAGTATTTCTAAGGGAGAGACGAGATTTCCTGACCTACAGGAGGAGTTGTGTAGAAGGGAGAGAAGGGACCAAGGTAGCTCCAAGACTGCTGAACTGGGCAGCTGACCTCTTGTTAACCGGATGATAATACATGGGTATTGTTTAGGCCACCATGTTCGTGATAAATTGTTGTAGCAGCAATAGAAAACGAACAAGCCCTCCCACATGAGGGGGAGAGGAGAAGCAGCAGCCGCTGAGGGGATGGAAAAGCAGCCAGGGGGTAAGAGGAAAACAAAGGGTGTCCTGGGATCCAAGGAGGTGGCAGCAGTAGACGGGTTCGTATTGCTCACAGGTCACAGAGGATGAGGGCGGAGATTCCACCGTTGGACTTAGGAATGTGGAGGGTACTTCTCCGGAGAGTTTTCTGCCAAGAGGGACAAAGAAATGGGATGGTCATTAAGGGATGTTTGCAGTCGTTGTGGCTGTTTAAAACGGGAGAAGTAACGGTGTGCTTGTAAACTGATAGGAGTAATCTGGAGAAAGGGAGAAATGCAGAGGGCAGAGACCAGCTGCGGGAGCAGGACAGCAGTGAGTGCAGTTACAATCAGCTTTCCAGGACAGGGAATGGCGCTGGCGGGAAAGCAGGGCACGCAGCTGGTAACTGGGTGGCTATGGCAGCCGGAGTCTTTGACCTTCTCTTCTGCTTGTCCTGTTTTCTCGGTGAGGCAGAAGATGGGGCAGAGGACAAGGAGGTTTGCAGAGAAAGATGGAGAATGATCTTCTAGGAGAGTGGGAACATGAATGGACCCGGGAAGCCCCGTATGATTACCAGGCAGTGTTCAAGACCCACTTCGGCGTCAAATATTTACAAAGGGCAAGCAAGGAAATAGAAATCATAACCAAAAGTCGATTTGCCAAGTGCAGGTTTCTCCTGATGCTAGCGATCTAATTCCCAGCCCGCATTTGCCTGAAACAGAGGCTCTCAGCACTGGGTCTTGGACTCTCTATTAGCAACTTTTTGGCCTCTCATCTATGAGGCCTCCGGGCTCTGTGTTGTTGCCTGCCTCCCCGGAGCTAGTCTGATGAATATCCTGTTCTGTTCAAGGCCAGATGAAACGAATTTTTCTGTTTCCAGCCGTACCACACCCTTTAGCGACCTCCCACTGAGGTCTGGTTTCTGGTCTAGACAAGACACTTGGTTTTTTGGCTCATTTGCATAGCAGAGGTTATTGACATCAGCCAGATCCCAATGAGTGCACAAACCTGTCTCAGCCCAGGTTCTCAGCCTCAGCCCTGCTCCAGCCTCCTCTCCCAGGTGGCATCTCTCTTTTCTCTTTCTTGTGGAAAAGTGTATCTAGCAAAAGTTCCATGCGAACGTAACAGTGATACACATCCTACAGAAACAAATGATAGTGATCCCTGTGAGCTGTTCTTTCACAGACCTTGAGCACTCAGGGGGAGAGTGAGCACCAGCAAGGTGGGAGAAGGAGGGGGGCACCAGCTGATTTAAAAGGTGAGGCCAAAGACAAAACTTCCTTATGCAATTTGGTCACATTCTGGCTATCAGTAGGACTAAGGGGTTGAAGCTCTCAAAGAAGGAAAAGATGTAGAACAGGTCACCATCTAATTAGGAAGATATTTTTATATGCATATGAAATAGCCTGCATTTTCCATGGAAGATTCCAGGATTCCCTGCTTTGAGCCACTGGGAGTCAACTATTTGCTGTTTTAACTGTAGGACAGCTCCTTTCCAACCTCCAGAATCCCATTTACCCATTCCCTCTACCTAGAATGCCTCCTCCCCTAATCTCCAACAACCAAAATCTTTTTGGTGTCAAGTCCTTCTTCAAAATTTACCTCCTATATCAAGACCTCCTCGGTTTCTTCAGCCAAAAGTTGTCTAAGTTTCTCCTTAAAGCAGTATCTCTCAAACTTCTTCTTCTTCTTCTTTTTTCATTATTACCCTACTAGGGAGACCTTTTTAGATTCCATACACCCTCCCACCCCCGCCCTGAGTAGCCTCCTGAAATTGTAATACCCCAGGGTAAGGGTGTCTAGAAGAAGGCTTGTCTGCAGGACTTTAAAGCCGTGGTAATAAGAAGGAAGCAATACAAGTCACATGGCTAAAGAACGGGCACAGCTGATTTCCTCTACTGGTTTGAGTAAGGCTCTGCCCACAGGATTCCAGGTTCTTTGATTCCTTCTTTGACCAGAAGACCAGTCACTGACACAGACACCAAAAACCTGGCTCAGACATTCCATGTAAAGCACAATAGAACCAGAAGGAACACACAACATGTAGAAGGGCTCCATTTCAGAAAGTGATTATGAATATCTTAAATTTGAATCAGATAAACTATGGATAGATTACAAGATATTTGCACTACTGAGGTGCCTTAGAGGGTGCCTTTAGGTAGTAGTATTGTGTGGGGCAAGGCAAATAGAATTTGACTTGAAAAAAAAATACAGAAATTTGGGGGAACATATATATTGTACCAAGCACGGTGTACTAACATAGCATCTGTCTGAATACAAAATACTGTGTGAATAGGGAGGCCTCAGGGGAGGGAGAGAGACGGTCAAGGGAATAGAACACACATGTATTGATTAAGTTCACCATCTTATATAAGTGTGGTTTGTGGTGCCCCAAAACAGTTGCAATAATAACATCGAAGATCACTGATCACAGGGGCTCCTGGGTGGTGCAGTAGGTTAAGTGCCCAACTCGGTTTCGGCTCAGGTCATGATCTCGGGGTCATGAGATCAAGCCCTGAGTTGGGTTCCACGCTGAGTGTGGAGTCTGCTTGAGATCCTCTCTCCCTCTCCCTCTGCCCCTCCCACTTGTGCTCTCTCTAAAATAAATAAATCTTTAAAAAAAGGTAAAAAAAAATCACTGATCACAGATCACCATAACAAATATAATAATAATGAAAAGGTTTGAAATATTGCTAAAATTACCAAAATGTGACCCAGGGACATGAAGTGAGCAGATGCTGTTGGAAAAATGGTGTCAACAGATTTGCTCAACACAGAGTTGCCACAAACTTCAATTTGTAAGAAAAAAAACCAAACCACCATATCTGTGAAGCACAAGAAAGTGAAGAACAATACAATGAGGTACGCTTGTATAAAATTAATGCTTTCATCATTGAGGAAAAGTTGGAGGATACTGAAAAACATAAAAACCAAAATGAAGCAATCCCAACTATCTAGAACTAGCTCCTGGCAGTATTTTGATGAGCATCCTTTCCGTCTTTTTGCTATGCACCCATTTATCTATTTATCTATCATACCCATCTCCCTTATCTTGTAGCACCATGGCTTTCCTGATTTTCCTTCCTCTTTTCTCTAGCCATTTTTCTTCACGGGTTTCTTTTTCTCTATTCATTCTGACGACACTGTCTCATATGGGTGGAGATGAACAGACACTGTAAAGTGTCTCAGTGTCCTCAGTCCTCAAATATGAGCATTCAGTGAATGTGTGCCGAGTGACTGAACTTTCTTAGGCAAGATCGAGATTTCCTTTCACCTAAAACTATGCGTCCTCTGGTAAACACAATGGCTATTCACATATGTTTGGTTCTCTTTTCCTTTAGAGTAGATTATACTTCTCTGCCTGTAGAATCCGGGTGGGTCAGCGTGACTTGCTTTGGGCAATAAAATGTGAGCAGAATAGATGCATCATGTGGGGGGCAGAAGCTTTCAGAACCAATATACATTTTGCCGGTTTCTTTCCCTCTGCTTAGGTGATTAGTCATGTTCCATTTAGAGACTCCTCCATTGAGCTGGGTTGTAGATTAAGAATGATTGTCCTGGGCGCCTGGGTGGCTCAGTTGGTTAAGCGACTGCCTTCGGCTCAGGTCATGATCCTGGAGCCCCGGGATCGAGTCCCACATCGGGCTTCCTGCTCAGCGGGGAGTCTGCTTCTCCCTCTGACCCTCTTCCCTCTCGTGCTTTCTATCTCTCGTTCTCTCTCTCTCTCAAATAAATAAATAAAATCTTTTAAAAAAAAAAAAAAGAATGATTGTCCTATGAAGCAGAGCCCCCACCTACCCACGATGGACACGGAACACAAGCATGAAATAAACCTTTGTTGTTTCACACCATGGGTTGGTAAACTATGCCTGAGGGCGGACTGTGTTTGTAAATAAAGTTTTATTGCAACACAGTCACGGCCACTGAGTCATGTAATGGCTGTTTTCATGCTAGAAAGGCAGAGTTGAGTAGTTGTTACATATAGACCTTAGGGCCTGTGGTCCTAACTGATATACATTCCAAATACCCAAATGAGTATCAGGAACAGCCTGGAGGGAGAAGAAAACCACAGCAAAGCCAGATACACTGACCTAGAAGACCACAGTAGCTAAACCTGCTTTTCTTAACCTTTTAAAATCCATCACGGTCCTTTTTCATATCTTCCTTAAAACTCAAACGTTCTTAATGTTCAAAATATAAATCATTTGTTCTTTAGTAAGAGTAAGTCAAAACTGTGGTAATTTCTGAAGAAAATTTTACTTTGATCTTGAAAGAGGCACTTTTTGTTTGTTTTGTTTTGTTTGGCAGGGTATCAGGGTGAACAGCAAGGCTGGAAGGAGAATAGAACACAGTGGGGAACTTATTCTCTGCTTTGTCATCAGTGGCATGCCTCCTCCCAGAGTCTCAGAGCCACCACCCGGCCCCTCTGAAGGATGGTGACTCTATGGGACCGACAGCATCACCAGAGACGGGAAAAACTCGAGGGGAGATGCCAGGAGGGTTTTGTGCAGGCTTCCAGCAGACGTGTAGTCCTCTCAGCCAGAGTCCACAGGGGAGGCTGCACGGGAACAGGAGGATGGATGGACTGAGAGTCAGAAGGACAGAACCTGGGGGTGAGGGTTCTGAGACGTGAAGGATCTGCAGACTAAAGGGGAGGGATGCCAGGGAGTGCCTGGAAGGCTTTGCTCATACTTTATACCTGAGCCAAACTACCTGAACAAGGAGAGACTGTTCTTCTGAGGACCCTTGCTGATCTGTAGCTGCTGGGGACACACGTGGCTTCCGTGCCCTCTGGGGCCCAGTCCAGCTCCTCTGCTGTCTCCTCTCTTCTCCCAGGACTCCTCCTCTATTTCTAGCCGCAGCCTACTGTACTTCCCAGGATTCCTGAGACTGACACTCCCACCCTCTGGCACTCCCCACTCTCCTCCGCCCCCCTCCCCCCAGGGAAGGAGCGCCAGAGCTGTTTACATTTCCCTGGAGTGCAACTACCCCCCGACCGACTGTGATGCCCCAACCCCGGGTTCTAGCTCCACCTTGACCAGTGCCTAATGGGGCCATCTTGGGTCACGAGTCCATTTGCCTCACTGAGTTCACCTGTAAAATTAGGAGTTTGATGATATAATCTGTAAAATCACTTTTAACTCTCAAGGTGTTTCTGCAAATCACTACGGGCAAACAGAGATCACCGAAAACAAACAAACAAATAAAGGAACGTTACAGGCTTCTAGGAAACCTCAACATAGCCTCATAAAAGTTTTGTCTGAGGTATGGTGAAATGAAAATGGGGCCAATCCTTTCTCCAGTGCCTTTTCTTGACAGAGGGAAATCTCCTAGGATACAGGAAACTCATTTGTATGTCAAAAGGTGGGACTCACAGAAAGGTTTCCTGTTGTTTCCAGAAGTAAGAAGTCTGCCTGGCAATTTGGATCCCAGATAACAATTTGTCTGAGATATGTTCATTACTAAGTATACCAGGACAAACTCTTGGGCATGAGGATGGGCCTGAAACCTTTGGAACATTTAGCCACTAAATAGTCTCTTATTCTATTCCTTAAAAAGAACTTATTACTTCATTCAAAGCCAATGAAGCTCATCCAGCCCCCTCCTCCCTGGAAACCCTGGCTTCTAGATCTCACCTGCCCACAGAGGCTAAGCCAGTCTTTAAAGAGCCAGATAATAAAGGAGTTCAAGTGAGACTCCAGAGTCAGCCAGCTTGAGTTTGAATCTCTTCCCACCACTTACCGGAATGGCTAAGGGCAAATACGTAACTCTAAGCCTCAGTTTCCTCATCTGTACAATGGGTACCTATTTTGTAGCACAACAGTTTAATGGAGAGAAAGCCAGTCATGACCTGAGTGAGTGCTCAACAGATACCAGCAATTGCCATTATACTGAATCTTGGTAGACTAGATAAATCTTATGGCAGAAGACCCTCCCCTCCCCCCAGACCCCTGTCTGCCACCTGCTCTTCTCCCCACAGCCCGTTTTTATAGGATTCACCATTCCTTCATACCCTATAGGCAAGCTGGCCTCAGGACTTGTGTGTTGAGCCCCAGACAGAGTGGTAGAACTGCTTACCCGCATTTTGATCCAGAAATCCTCCCTTTTCACCCTTGGTTGGTGGGCAGGGGGCAAAGTGAAAACACCAGGTCCAATGGGACCTTCCCTTCTGGGGCAAGGGATGAATGAAGAGCTTTCAAAGGCCTGCTCTGCCAGTGACTTGGGCAAACACTTGGTACATGGTGAGATTCAAGATTTATTTGCTTCTCCCTTCCATCTGTGGTGGCCTCCAAAGCCATGAGAGAAGGGGCCAAGTCCCGTGCCACCCCCTCTCTTCTCCCTCCCATAAAGAAAGTTCTCACCTGTCTCCTTTCTTATTAGAGTTTACCTGGAGCTTCCCTCTGACCCAGACACTCCACCACCCCTGAGCCACCTGGGGGAGAGTCTCACCAAAGGCGCTTGGGGCCCTTTCCAGGTGCAAAGCTGGTACTGGGGCCGGCCTGGGGGCAGGTGCGGCTGCGGATTGGCAGGCAGGGTGGCGAACAGCCCCGAGCCCAAACTTGGTGGGCGCCGCGGGCCGAGCGGGGGGCCGGGGGCGGGGGGGGGGTGTCGACGCAACATCAAAGGCGCGGGGGTGGGGGGGTGTGGCGCGGGTCCGGAGCCCACCTGCCAAAGCCCGGCCGACCCGCAGGTTTGGGCTTCTCTCAGGAGAAGAGAAAAGGCCTGGGTTAAGGACGGCGATCGCTTTCGTCTTCCCCGACAGCCGCCGTCCTGCCTAACTCCGCCGCTCGGAGGAGGCCGCCGGGCATGTGGGGGCGACCGGGCCGCTTGGTCCCCACAGCGCAGCTGGGCGCCTGGCCCGATGGCTCAGATCTCTCCGAATACAGAAGGAGTTTGAAGGGTAACAGGACGTGGCGGCGCGGCGGCTGTGGCGGCGCGGATGCGGGTCTCCGGCCGGCGCAAAGGCTTCTTTCTCCGAGGAAGCCCAGGCTCCGAGGACCCGAGGTTCCGGGACTAGACAGAGGGGCGACATTTGCCCCTGGCAGGGTCAGCAGGCGGAGCGGCGGCTCGACTCCCCTTATGCCTCAGCTGGGCGTCGGAAAGGGGGCAGTTTAGGGGTGCCGGGCAGATGATGGGGAGAGGGCCGCGTGGCGCTGCCGCAGCGGACCTCCAGAAAATAGGTAACTGCGAAAAGTGAGGACGGGGGTTAAAAAAAAATGGCTAAGAATAAAACAGATGAGAAAAACGCAAAGGGGGAAAAGACGGTGGGAAAAGAGGGGTGCAATCAACGGGAACAGTCAGTTGCTGGGTCGGTGCCAGGATGATAAGTTCCCAAATAAAAAGTGGACCTGAAACAGTAGTTCTCGAAGTGCTTCCCAAGACCAGCTGCATCAGCATCACCCGGGGAACTTGTTAGAAACGCAAACCTACTGCTCAGAAACTTCCACCCCGCAATCTGCATTTCACCAGGTCCTCTGGGTGATTCTGCTGCCGGCTCAAGTTCAAGAACCACTGGTACCAAGGAAGGGCACGGTCTGGGGGCTGGGAAACTAGGCCTCTCGATTCTCCCATCAGTAGAAAGGAGGGTTGGACTAGATGGGGGGAGGCTGGTGGATGGAGCCAGGCAGGTCACACAGAGTAAGGTGGACCAGGTTGGGAATGTCACTACCCAGAGGGCCTGTGCCCTGTGCCAGCCGTTTTTTGCCTGGCTTGAATGAGGGACAGGTGTTGCCATATTATTGGGTTTTGCAAGAGTAGCTGGAAACCTGGATTTTTAAAATGTGACATCTCTTGGGTTTCTTTTTTTTTTTTTAATGTTGGCAACTAATTAAACATTTTAAAAAAATATTTGCTTTTATTTATTTGACAGAGAAAGACACAGCGAAGAGAGAGAGAGAGCACAAGCAGGGGGAGTGGGAGAAGGAGAAGCAGGCTTCCTGCCGAGCAGGGAGCCTGATGCGGGGCTCGATTCCAGGACCCTGGGATCATGACCTGAGCCGAAGGCAGGCGCTTAACACCTGGGCCACCCAGGCGCCCCAGCTAATTAAACATTTTAAAAACGTTGTTTGGGCCTTCACTGACGGCCAAGCAAGACAAATCTGCAGCCTGGATTTGCCCTGTGGGTCCCAGCTTATATTCTTTAGACTCCAAGATCTCACCTTATTCTGAAAGGGTCTGTGAGACTGATGGAAAGTGCGGCTGCTGCCCTGAAATGGAAAAGTCCAACCTCCTGAACTTCTAGAAACTATTATTAGGAGAAAAAGGTTTTTGAGCACCTCACAGTCACATGAAACTATATGATTGTTCCTTGAACTCCCTCCTTGCTGTTACCCTCATCCTCTTAAGCAGGGAACCTCACTGTTCTCATAATTTAGACCTAAAAACAGAAACAGTAAGCAACCTGCTCAGAGGCACCTGCCAGAGCCAGCCTGCCACATACCACCTCCTGGACGCAGCTTCCTTGTTAAGACCCACTCTAAAAAACACCCAGAGTTTATCAAATGTTTTTCCTCCATGCCAGAGATGGTTCTAAGTACCTTACATGAATTAATTATTTTGATCCTACAACAACTCTATGAAATAGGTATGGTTATTGTCTCGTATTTTATAGATGAGGAGACAGAGGCCCAGAGAGGTTAAGTGACTTGCCCAAGGTCACCCAGCTTGTATGCAGCGAGTGGCAGAGTTGGGATTTGAACCCAGGAGCCCTGGCTGGCTCCAGAGGGCCCCCCCCCCCACCTTACTGCCTCCCTTGCTGTCAGTGATAAGCCTCATCCTGTCCCACCCAGATGGGACCCCTGGGAATGTGGTCGTTCAGAAGGACATAAAGGGCCTGTGCCGCTGGAGCTGGGCAGGCCCAGCACACGTGGAGCTGTGACCCAAGCAGGCGGGCCCCTCAGCAGCATGCCCACTAATGTAGCCAGTCGGGCTTAAGGTGTCACGGAGTTTGACAGCTTTAACAAAGGAGGTGTCATCTGGAGGAGATGAAAGAGCAGAGCTGTTTATTTGAGGATTAGAGCCTTAAGAAATGTCTGTAACTCTGCAGGCTGCATTTCTGCATCTTACCCTCCTTGTTCTTGACAGAGTGTTCTCAGGGTTTTAGAGGTAAGAATGCTCCATAATTTAGTTTAATGTTACAAGGCTTTCTAGGCAGAGGAACTGTCTCCCTACCACACAGCATGTGTTCTGAAGGGCTCCAGGTGGAAAGAGCACCGAAAAAGGAGTCAGGAGACCTGGGTCCTAGCCCTCGCCGTATACCTAATTGACTGTGAGGCCTGGGGAAACCATTTTAACTTTCTGGGTTCCAGATGCTTCCTTTCCTGTGTTGTCTGCTCACGTAGCTGCTCACCACATGAAGCTAAATTAAAAATTCAGTTTCTGACCTGCACCAGCTGCATTTTCTGTGCTCAAGAGCTCCATGTGGCCAGTGGCGGTCACATTGGCTGGTGCAGATGTAGAATATCTCTATTATGGCAGCAAGTTCTATTGTGTGGTGCTGCTTGTGATTGAATTAGATCATCCTAAAGCCCTCTGAACAATTAAATTCTATGTTTTGTTTGTTTCTGCTACACGAGCATCACTACTCACACCTGTGAGACATGCCCTGGGGATGGCTAATCTCTGCCAGCAAGATGGGTACAGTGAACTGGTCCGTTCTCAGCTAGTAAATTCACTTTGTGGCCAAGAGCAGCTACTAGAGAGACATCCGGTCAGAAATAGTGATGCAGCTTTTGACCACGAGCATTCCCATCAGCTCACAAAGGAAGTGATCTTGGATCGGATCTAATCATTTGGGGTAAGGGTAAAAATATTGTTGTGACTTCACGAACTCTAATAGTCTGCCCCTGGCCTGGTTTGGGGATGAAAACGGTGGAAGGGCACCATCAAATACTAGTGAAAGCCAACATTTATCTAGCACTTGGCATATGCCAGGCATTGTCGTAAGCACTTAACAAATTTTAACCTATTTCATCCTAATAGCAGTGCTAGGAGGTGAGTACTACTATTGCCCCATTTTGCAGAGGGGGAAACTGAGGTACAGGGAGGCTCAGCAGTGCCCACTGTCCAATGGCTAGTAAGTGCTGGAGCTGGAATTAGCATTGCCAGATAAAATACAGCACTGAAATTCAGTTTTTACTGGATGTCCTGTATTTTTGTTGGCTAAATCGGCAACCCTACCTGAGATCCAAGTTCAGGCTTTCTGGCTCCAGAGTCTGTACTCTTCATGCCTCTATTTACTGCCTCTTACAAGCGAAAGGTAATTCTGGATACTCTGTTGTAAAACACAAGGAAGCACCTCTTTGGAACTATGCAGCTCCCCTCCTCCGTGTACCCCCAAGTCCTCATACGCAAATGCGTGAACGTCAGCTGGGAATCTTGGGAGTACACATTGTCTACACACTGACAAATTACAGATGCCCAGTCAGAGAATCCAGCTCTTCTTTCCTAAAGCGTAAGCCCAGCTTCACACCTGGACATACAGTAGATACCATTATCCCCACAGTTCCACGAGCAACCCACCTCCCCCACCCGCCCAGGGAAGTCCTGTCCTCTCCAATACTTTAGCTTTAACACCAGACACAAAAGTCAGGTTGCTGCATGAGAATACCTGGGGCTTATATTTAAAAATGGTTACATAGCTGACTGCAAATCTGCTGGAATTGAATCCCCAGGGGTAGGGCTAGGGGCATCTACAGTGGGTTTTTTCTAAGATTTTATCTATTTATTTACTTAATTTATTTATTTATTTGAGAGTGTGAGACAGGGGGAGGGGCAGAGGGAGACAGAGAGAATCTCAAGCAGACTCCCCGCTGAGCACAGAGCCCAACGTGGGGCTAGATCTCATACTCCTGAGATCATGACCTGAGCTGAAATCAAGTCTGTCCCTTAACTGACTGAGCCACCAAGGCACCCCATGGGCACCTATAATTTTAATAAGCTCCCCAGGTAGTTCTGTGGGGTCCCCAGGTGCTGCCTGGAGCCCCTGCCTACTCTCAGGAACATCCCCTTCCTCTGAAGGACCTAACCTACATCACATTCCACACACCCCAGCTCCTGGTGCCTACCGCCTGCCACGTTACCTTGCATCCTTTCTAGTCTCTTCCACCACTGCCTATTTCCTCCATTCATCTCTTGTTGATTCTTTCTACCCAGAGCTGGAGCTTCCCAGGCTTTCTCTCCTAGTGTTGTTTTGCATCCCATGTAGTCAAATTTCTGGCCTATCACTATATCCAGAGTCTCATGACTCAGTCTTGTACCACCTCCGCTGTCACAGAATCTTAGTAGGTTGGATGTGTGGACAAGACCACAAAGAAAAGAAATCCTCATTTTACAGTTGGAAAAAACAAACAAACAAAAAAAAGCTTAAAGATATGAAGTAACCCTCCCAAGATGCAGAGAGAGCTTGAGGGGAATCTGTCTAGAGAATCTGGCCTCCAGAGACCTGGGCATGTGCACATAGGATATCTCATATTTACAGGAACAAATGTCTGTTACTTCCAAGCTAGATCGGATCTCCAACAAAAGATGTTTGCTACATTTTCACCCCTGCTGCAGGAATGGTTTTAACAACTGGAAGTCTACTGATGAGTGATCAGCCCAAATCAACTAGCCACAGCCTAGCAATTCTAGGAGTCTCCAAAATGTGAGATAAGCAGGCCTGTCAACCATTTAATTAACTATGTGTACTTTGCAGAAACTATGACTCCACTACCAACAATCTGAGCTGACAGGTGCGCCTGACAGGTGGGCAGGGGGGGTGGGCAAGCTGCGTGTCCTCCGTAGCTTCCAGCTCGGAGACTAGACAAGCCCCCTTATTTTCCTTTAAAAAACTACCCTAGAGCTGCCATCTGTTAGGAATTCAGTCCAATTTGGCAAGGACTTTTTGAGTATCCCCTGTATCCCCAGCACTTGTTAGCTCCATAGTGTATGAGAAAACGAGCGTGTGCCATCTTACTAGACAGACAAGATGGTGAGGGATGAAACAGTTAGTGTGAGCTTCCCACTGGTGCCCAAATCTGTGGGGAGCAACTCTAAGCACTAAGATACCTGCAAACAGAAGGCCCTCGGAACCCTTCAACGCATTCACAGAAATGCACTGAGGGCCTCCTGTGTGTTGAACACAGGCCCAAGCGCTGAAGACATGGATGGAGGCAGATTGGACGTGGGCCCTGCCCTTCCCTGCAGGCTCTTACTGGAATGACAACTGCGGGGCCTCTGGCTGCCAGGGGACCTCACTGTGGCTGCGAGGGTTAAGTGACAAGAAGACCTGTGGGCTTGGGGCAGTGAGGGGGGGCATCTGTGGTCCACCTGCCTCCGGGGGTGACTTGAAATGAACAGGGGGTTCATTTTTCTGTGCGTTACCGTACATGTGAACATACGACCTTCATTATCACGCATGTTAGTGTGTGTTACGCATGTATCACACATGGGCAAGCTCCTTCATCTCCTCTGCTTCCATTTCTTAATTGGTGAAATACAGAGAGTTCTATCTACTTTGCTGGATGGTCATGATGGTTTAATTAAATTGGATACAACAAATTAAACTGCCTTCTTAAAGTGCCTGACTCCTGGACATGATATGAAGAGGGTCCCCTCACCACCAGTCCGTTCTACCGTTTAAAATAAAAACCGGTCCTACTATTTATTTGGTTTGGAATTCGATAGAGCAAACGCCGGGGGTTGATGTTATCACCAAATCACCAGAATGACGGGGTTATATGTCCCGGTGGCAAAGCACAGGCAAAGAAGGAGAGAAGGAAAGAGAAACAGGAGCAGAGAAAAGGCAGAAAGAGAAAGAAATGGTGAGGGAGCTGGGAGAGAGAATGCAGAGACATAATAAGAGCCAGGTGGAGAGAGATTTTATGTTCGCTTTGGACGAGCCATTCATAGCCCACACAAAAGAAAGCCATGCGATAGTAGATAATTATTTAGATAGTATCTACTTAATCAGTCCCAAATAGTGCTCAATTACTACAGAATTAGAAATCCTTAATTATTGGTGTGGAATTTCAAAAGAAGAGCCTAGGAAGGATGCAAATGCTCCCGCCGGGTGCCCAGGTGGGACCCAGACGTGCCAGGCTGGTGCCATCACTCACCTGGGAGAGGGGCTGGGCTGATGTTTTCAGAAAGCAGCTGGGACAATTACAGGTCTGCGGAGAATAGCTGGAAAGCCAGGAGAAGCAAGTGGAAGCTAAGCTGTGCCTGAAGCTATATTTGAATAATTGTATTTTATCTGTGGCTTTTTTACTTAAAAAGAAGAGAAAAAAACACAGCTACGATACACCTTGAATGAATGAATGAATGAATGAATGAGCTTGAGAAGCTTTTATTACTTTAATACGTATTCTCTCATGCCGGCTCCATTCACAAAGCAGAAAAAATTACTTTTGTCTAAAAGAGGGAACGCTGATTATAATAAAGTGATACATGGTGCTATATTATTTTAAGTACTTTGCATAATTAATATAATCCCCAATCGCTACCCTCTAAGGTAGGTACTATTATTATTCTCATTTTAGAGATAAGGGGCCTGAGGAATAAAGGTCAAGTAACTCGCTCAAGATCGGGCAGCTGAGTGGTGGGGCTCAGACTCGCCCGGAGCTGTCTGGCTGCAGAGTTTGTGTGTTTCTAGCCACCTGGCCCACGACCTCTCCATTCAGGGCCCGGATGGCAGCCTCAGACACCGGAGCAGCGAGGCTGGAAGGGACTGGTAAGGAAGGCGGAGTGACTTTTCCTGCAGAGCCCACGCAGAGGACACACCCTCCGACGCTGCCCGTGGGGCCCGTCGCCGTTGGCTGACTGTGGTGTGGGTGTTGGACCTCTCTTTGTCCCAGCCTGTCCTTGGGCCTCTCCTTCTCAACTCCTTCAAGGGGGGTGATACTCAACACATCACTTCTCTGGAGTCATGAAAGGACTTTGTGTGTCCATTTTGATGATGCCTACCTAGTGAGCAGCACTCTCCCTGCTCTGCCCCAAAATAATTCCAGGAAGACCTCGCTCCAAGTCCAAGGGGTCTTATTAGCACTTTGGATGTGTCAGAGATCTCCTTGTGGTCATATCAAAGCTATGTCAGTGGGTTACGTCTTGACTGACCAGATGGAACCTTCCTTAAAAATCAGAAGTTCTCGGGGCGCCTGGGTGGCTCAGTTGGTTAAGCAACTGCCTTCGGCTCAGGTCATGATCCCGGAGTCCTGGGATCGGATCCCGGAGTCCTGGGATCGAATCCCGCATCGGGCTCCCTGCTCAGCGGGGAGTCTGCTTCTCCCTCTGACCCTCCCCCCTCTCATGCTCTCTCTCTCTCTCATTCTCTCTCAAATAAATAAATAAATAAATAAACAAAAACAAAAACAAAAAATCAGAAGTTCTCCTGTGATAGGAGATTAAGGATCTATTGCTGGAAGAAGGCCCTGTGTAGGCTCAGAGGGAAGCAGGAGAGGCCGAGGAGGCTCGTGAGGCATTCCCTGGGGCCCTCTCGCCATCTTGCAGAAGCTCGCCCACCCCGAGTTAAGCTCTGCTCTCCTGTCTGATGTTCCAGCTGTGTGTACGTGCACATGTGTGTGGGCACAGGACTTCGCCCTGACAGACAGCTTGGTGGACAGTGGCTCGGACTGTGAGCCAGGAGAACGGAGCAGTGCTGACTCTGCCCCCATGAGATGTGCGACTCGGGTCGGCCGGCTCCCGTCTCTGGGCCTCACGGAGCTGACTTATAAGGCAGAAGAGCCAGAGACATCCTAACCTGGGCGCTAAGGTCTCCCCCTCTGCAGTCCCTAGGAAGCAGCTCCTCCCAGACCCCAGGTCCCAGTCCTCCCTCCCTGCCCTCGTGGCCACCCCGACGCAGCCACCCATGAGAACCGCCTCAGCCTCCCTGTTGATATTTCAACACTTTCCCCCCCTTCCACCCCCTCCCCCCCGCGTCTTGCTGTGGGGGCCAAAGCCACAAGCAAGTAGGCATGTCCAAACCTCGGTTCTCACAGCACCGCCAAGCAGGCTGTTCTCAGAGGTGAGCCCCATCCTGACCCAGACTTGCAGCCCAGCTCGCTTATCTGCAGACGCTCTGTTCCTCCAGGCCCAGCACGAGACTCAGTTTCAACACAGCCCAGCAGATCCCAATCTTCCCAGCCCACCCCATCCTCAGGCGCTGCCTCCGGCCCCGTGCTCACCGCTTTCGGAGACTTGTCTCTTTGTCTCCAGGGATGCAGGCACCCACGCGCTCCCTCCCCAGCCTCCCTGGGTCCCAGGCAGGAGTGGTGACAGTAGCAAGGGGCGGGGGGAATTGCATAAACCTCCCCTGGACGGGCAGTGAGAGCATCTATTTATTATTTTTCTGCTGATTTATTGGGCTAGCGGAGTCCTGCCTTTGGTGAGAAAGCCTTGGGAGCTCACCGATGGCAGTGTTCTGGAAGTCCGAAAGATGGTGGCAGTCGCGGCGGCCCCAATAGGAGAGCGCCAAGTCTTAAGAGATGACCCCACATCACGTGGGACCGGGTGAACTCCAAGCATTCAGCTCCTCCTCGGGACACTCTACCTCTGGTCCTCAGAGGGGAAGCCACTAGGCCGGGGGTGGGAGAGAGGCTGTCACAGGCAAGCTCCGCAGATTCTCCTGTTCTGAGGACCGTGTCCGGGCACTTCCCCTCTTCTGTAGGGAACAGGTGGAAGTCGGTCCTACATCGAAGCCACTGGAGTTTGTGCTTTGCCAATGGTTGACTTTCACTGACGGCCTGAGTTCGGTTAATTATGGGCTGTAATGGAAACCAAAATAAACTAGAAGTAGCAAACGTACCGGTCGGGGCTCCCTGGACATTTAACACCTTGATCCTTCTAGAAGATTCATGCTCAATCATTCCTATTCGTTCTCGCTAAGCTGTTACCAACTTCCAAGTCCCTGAGCAAGTCTCCCCTGACCATCCCAGGCCTCATAATCACACCCTTTCTGAGCAGAGACTGCATGCAGAGCCGCCCACATAATTTGTCCCCCGATTGTGCAATATTGTCTATTGTTCACTAACTCCTTCTTATCTGCGTTATCTCCCTAAAGAATCTCAACGACTAGGAGGCCTATTTTTTATTTCTTTTGGAGCCTGTCTTCCATTATTTTTTGGCACAGTCCTGATGGCAGAGTTGGGGCTTAATAAAGGCTTGCTTGATTGAGAAAGAGAATACGTTGTCAATAGATGAAAGAAGCCAGAGATAAGGCACAACTGTTCCAATCCCAAGGAAGAGACAGTTGCACTTACCAACTGTTGTCCAAGCCCCCCTTCATTCTCTTATCACCCTCTTGGGGGTCATGTGACCAATTCTGGCCAATGGATTGTGAGTAGCAATGCCAGGGTCACTTTCCATCCAAGGGACATCAAGGCATTGAGTTTTCTGCAGTGTTCTCTGTCCTCTGCCCCTCACCGGTTGAGATGGCTGTGTTATCAGAGAGTGGCATCTCCATCGGCTTGGGTCTCCAAGTGACCATATGGAACAGACCTCCCAATGTGAAAGTCATGTGGTCTAACCAGAAATAAACTTTCTATAAAACTCCTCAGGTGTGAGAATGTGTTTGTTGCTGCAGCAGAACCTCATCTGGAGAATATGACATCTAGCCCACTTAAATATTTTAGAAATAGGATGATCTTCACATTGGAAAGGGAAACACATTGGAAGGGGAAGACCAAGAGAAATCATTTTTAGCCCAGGCTAGGCAAAAAGAGGGCATCACACCTCGTTGTTTGTTTTGCTTCTTTGCCATCTTGTTGTTTTTTAAAATGTGGTCAAGGGGTATGTGCATTAAAAGTACCTGAGACGCTGGTTAAAAATGCAGATTCCTGGAGGGCCCCACTCTAGAGCTACTGAGTCAGAGTCTCTAGTGGCAACAATTGTGCATCTGCATTTTTAACGAGCTCCTAGGTAATTTTTACCCACAGTCAAGTTTGAGAGACTCTGATCTCACCCCTTTAGATGCGATAGTCTTCAGTCTGTGGCTCAAAACCTCGGCTGCACATTAGAATCATCCACGAAGCTTTTAAAAAAGATTTGCTGCCTCACTCCTACCAACCCTTTTTCATTAGTCTGGAGAATGGCTCAGATATAACTTTATTATTGTTGTTGTATGAAGTTCTCTCTGTGGATTTTAATATGAACCGTTGACCTAGATTGATTGTTTAAAAGCATTTTCAGTTCATATTTCAGAGGGCCAACTAAGAAAGAATTGTTTCAAGATTAAGACATGAGCTGAGATGAAGGTAACTGGCATGGGGTCCTGATTAAAACATCCATGACCTTCAACAGCAACAGCAAGATTCTCATTCACCCGTGGCTCACCCCCATTCAGGCGGCACCCCCGACACACACCATCTTTGGAACCTGTGTGCATGGCTGGCCTTATTCAGACGAAAGGACATTCTCTGGCACCAGAGACTTCATTTTCCGAAAAGAGGGCTTTCTTTAAAATGTCCGGCTTTCATGACAAAGTATTTCTTGTCACCCAGTTTTGCTTCAACTATTTTCCTCATCTGTAAAGTAGGTGTAACAGGCAGTTTCTACCTTATAGGGTTTTTGTGGGTTTTTTTAAAGTTTTAGTCTGATAAACTTGCTGTCTGCCAACACATTTCAGAATCAGTCTTTCAACAGTGATCATCAGGAATTGATGTAGGTTCACTGAAAATAAGCCCTGCCAATTAAAAGCCGCTCCCTAATAAGATTGGTTATTGACCTGGCAAATCGGTAGATGTAATGTATCATGACATAAATGTCAAGCAAGGCATTTGGCAAGTTTTTTTAACTGTTATGAATAATTTAAAAGCATGTGTTTTTAGTTGAATTCTTCGAGTTTATCTAAAAAATATTCAGTTGATGGCTTCGTGAGCTTCCTGTAATATTGTGTACTCTCAACTATACCTTACTTTGGAGTCATTCAGAAAGCCCAGTGTAGCATCTCACTCGGTGTGAAAACACCAGAAATATTCATTAAAGGCGTGCTTGAAAGGGATCGAATTCTAGTTAACTTCCCCTCATGGCTCTTTGTGGCTCCCTTGTGTTCGATATATTGACTTACAGCTTAGATAACAATGATCGGCCATGAGGTCAAGGCTCCCAATGTTCTCTGCATGAAATCAATGGGGAGTAAGATGACCTCTGTTTTGCTTAATGAACAAGGACATGAATGCAGTTGGGGAGATCTGGCTTAGCAGCGTTCATGTAAAATCAGTGTTCATGTGACAACAAAGTTCATTTGAGCCAGTAATGTTCTTGGCAACTGAAATATTTAAAAATCTTAGCATTTATTAAGTCATGAGGTCATCGAAGCGATGGTCTCATTGGGGTCGGCACCAGTGAGACCTCATTGGTTCTCACTGTAATGGGCTAAATGGTACTCCCACCCCCACCCCCACCCCCAAAAGACTCAGAATCTGGAAAAGGCTCTTTGCAGATATTATCAAGTTAAGGTGAATTAAGTTAAGGGAGATCATCTGGATTTAGGGTCGGTCCTAGGTCCAGGGACAGATGTCCTTATAAAAAGAGGGGAAGGCAGTGTGAAGAGGGAGGCAGGGACTGGTGTGGTGCAGAGACAAGGCAAGGACTCTAAGGATTGCCGGGAGCCCCCAGAGCCCGTAAGAGACAACAAAGGATTGGATCGGTCCCTTAGAACCTTTGGAGGACGTGCAGCTCTGCCAACACCTTGATTTTGCACTTCCGGCCTCCAGAACTGTGAGAGAATCCATTTCTGTTGTGTTCAGCCACCCAGTTTGTGGCAATTTGCTATGGCAGCCACCGGCAACAGCTCTGCCACTGTCACAGTTAAGCAGCGGTGTGGTGAATGGTGGGGGAAGTAGGATTGATCTCTCAGGATTTAAGGGGCTGCCCGGGGAAGAGAGGGAAAGAAGACGAGCTGGATTTGAGTACTGCTCAGCGTGTTTTGCCCCTTCCATGCCTCATAGCACTTCCCTCCAGGTGCCGCCTGCTTCACTCCTTCCTCAGGAAGACTCTGCTGAGCACAGAGTGTGTGCCAGGCCCTCCTGCAAAATGCTCAGGATAAACCAGTGAACAACACAGGCCAAATCCCTGCCTTCAAGGAGCTTGTGTTCCCTGGGGAGGAGTTCACCAGAGCAGGTAATTGGAAAACAGAACAAAAGCCAGCGTTTTGTTTGCTTGTAATTGTTTTTAATGCCCAACTTAAATCACCACCAGCAGCCCCACGAACAGCTTTGAGTTGAGGAAGTGTTAGCATCCAGGGTGAGTTAAAAGATCCCCATTCCACGTTGGAGGAAAACCAAAGTCCAAATTCTCTTTCTCTCTTTAAGAGAATTCTTCCTTTCTTTTTCTTTCTTTCTTTCTTTCTTTCTTTCTTTCTTTCTTCCTTTCTTCCTTTTTCTTCCTTCCTTCCTTCCTTCCTTCCTTCCTTCCTTCCTTTCTCTTTCTTTCTTTTTAAAGATTTTACTTATCTATTTGAGAGAGACCATGAGGTGGGGAGGGGCAGAGGGAGAGGGAGAGAATCTCAGGCAGACTCTGCACCTAGGGCGGAGCCTGGGGCCTCAATCTCACAACCCTGAGATCATGACCTGAGCCGAAACCAAGAGTCAGACACTCATCCCACTAAGCCACCCAGGCGCCCCAAAAGTCTGAATTCTCTTATGCACCCCAAAAGTCTGAATTCTCGTATGCAAAAAGAATTTGGAGGAAAGTTCCAAATTTTATCGGGACTGACCTTTCTTTTTGTCTTCTTCTCTGTCAGTGTTACTTAGTGGTCACAACCGATGTTACAGTTTTTACTTCAAAGGGCATATTTAAAGGAAAAGTATGTGACTTCTTCTCTAGGCTCAGGACCCCATGAGAAGCTTGCGTGGTTGAATCATGAAGCATTACTATCCAGCTAGTGGTAATTTACTCTAAGAGGACAAAATACCTAGGAGGAATTGAAATGTCTTTTGATTGCTACTTTGTAAACCCAGACCTTAAAGAGATGGTGAGAAGCGGAGAAAGCATTTTCAATTTTATGAAGGGAATTAACAGGAAACCAATAGGCTTCTCTTGAAACAGAATCCATTACGTGTTAGTTTTGCTAGAATCCAGCTCTTTCACAAAGTAAAGGATACCACCAATGACAAATGTACCAATATGTATATTGAAGCCAATAACCTCCAAGGACACAGCTGTATCCGAAACAGAGACATTTTGGTTGCATAGCAGCAGACCCAGACTGCTCTGCAGTCCCTGATTATGAAAATTTCATTTGTTATTGTTGACTTTGCTTTTGATACAATGAACTTTGTTATAAAGCTCTGTTCCCAAGAGATTTGTTATTCTAAGCAGTGCTGTGTTCCAGAAGGAAGGGTCAGTGGTACAGAAAAGCAAACCCCATCTTTCCTCCTGGCAGACTCTGTTTAGGAGCAAGGTAAATAAACGGAATAGATGTAAAAGCACTGGAGGCCAGAGGATTTCTTCCTCTTTCTGTAATGGCCAGTGAAGAGGAACAATCCAGAAGCCACTGTGCAAAAACATCCTTTGCCTTCATGGCCTGAGATCTTGTGAGGAAACCACATCCAGGGCCATGGATTTACCCGAACAAATAGACGGAGGCCTTCCAAAGCTGCAGCCTAAATGCTGTTTACAGTGTAAATAAGAAAGACACAAACAGCTCTCTGAGGAGCTACTGTCACATCGGGGCTGCCTCGTGGGAACGGGCATGTTAGGGAAGCCGGGCCGGCAGCAGGTGCATTCCCTAAGAGCTGCCCTCCTGGTAAAACCTGGGAGATGCAGCCGATAAGAGATCTGGAAATGATCGTTCTTGGCGCTTTCCATTTTATTCTTGAAAACAACACGGGCTGAGTCTCACCTATTACTCCCCGCATACTCGCCTTAGGGGAATGGGCCGCAGGGATCCGACGGAGCTCAGCAGCCCCGCCTGGTGCTGGAATCCTGGCCACGCCTTCATCTCCGGGGCTGTGCCTAGGTCTGCAAAGGCCCCCAGTGATGTTAGCTTGCCCGCAAGGGTGGGTGTGTCCCGATGGTCACTACCGGTTGAAAGAACACTCTGCATAAAGCTCTGTGCTCCTTGATGGGGAAGATAGAAAGTATAGACAGTCGCTACCCTCAGAGCTGGCAGTCTTGCTGAGGAGACCAACTGGGAAGAATTCAGTGAAGCAGAGGCAGTGCAGGATGGCCCACAGGAAAGCTGAGCCAGCTCAGCCCTCCTACTGACGGCTAGGACCCTCGGCTCTATGCGGCAGTCTGCTTTCTACTCTGTCTTCCTCCAGCTCGCGCAGGAGAGTTTTGCACGGAAACCACGGCCAGTGGATCTCTGCTAGCTTCCCTTCCACTTTGCACATGACCTTCTCTGCAGACACCCCTTTCTAGGCTGGCATGCTCCCATCCCCTTCCTTTTCACTCTGCCATGCCAGCAAGCCAGCCCCCATTTCTCCTTCTCCATGAAATCTTATGTGAACCATTTTTGTGGGAACACTCCTGGCATTTATTATATGGAACTGTGGTTCTCAAACTATGTGCTGGGGCACCCAGGCCACCGCAGCAAGTTCATAGAGTGCTGGGGAATATTTTAGATTTTCTCAAAGAAACATCTGTCTGATGCCCTGCCAACTACTAGCTTAGGGTCTCCACTTTATTGGGGCACAGTCCTTCTGACAACGTAGTTTTGCACTTGCTATGATTTAAAAAAAATAATAAAGTTTCATGTGAAAATCAATGTGCAATAGGAAATGAGGGTGGCGATGTTGTATCACCCTTGATCCTGTGGCCTGAAAAGTTGTGCTGTGCCCCATAAATGATCGTAATTATTTAATAATGAAACATAAATATTTTTTCTTTCGATCTTTTGAGTATTAATTTTTCAAGTGGCTACTAAGTTGTTAAGCCATAAATACTTATTAAGTTGTTTGGACCTAATTACTTAATTACTTCATAAAGGGAACTGTTGGTATTTCTTTCGGCCCGGGGGCACCATGAAAATGTTACTGAGGCCCTAAGGGTTCTGTCTCAGAGAAAGTTTGGGCCTAGAACCTTCATTTGATACAGAGCATTGACTGTGTGTTTTATCTCCTCACGTGTGTCCTTGCGAAGCAAGGTGGGTTTTGTTGGTTTGTTTATTTGGCTTCCCCTGGGGCCGGGCTTGAGAAGGAACAGGGCATTTTCTTCAGAAGACCCAAAGGGGCTGCAAGCAAAGAGAAAAACTGCCCAGCAGATGGATTGGAGAGAACGGGGTGAGTTTGGATGGGAAGAGAACCCAAACAAGGGAAAGGCCAGGAGGAATCCATAAATAAAATTAAGTTCAATTAACTAAGTGGTTAGAGGATTGTATCACTTCTATGCTAAGGCATGTCACCACTCCTCTGCACTAGACTTTTGAACAGCACATGTTTTTCCTTATTTCATAATGAGGGGTATATGTTAAGTACTCTTGTTTTATTACTATTAATAGATGTTTTCAAAGTTTGTACTAATGAGGGAATGAAAACTTATTTCCACTTGTTTGTTTGTTTGTTATGTTTTGTTTTGTTTTCAGGGCTTTATATCTAGAGTCTTCCATGCTGAAAACACTCTGCTTTGCTATTCAAACAAAACGCCAGTTCACCCGCTGTTGGTAGCGAGATGTAAAGATGAACTTGAGTGGAGTCTTTCCCCAGTGAATTTGCCAGCTCCTGGTGGACAGGAATGGTGCATATGCCATGCTTTTTTGACTCCCTGCAGAGAGCCTTGAATGCTAAATACCTCTGGATTTTTCACTGACCGGACCCATGAGAGCCATGAGCGGTGGAAACCTTGGGAAATGATAGTTTAGAATTTAGATCATTTTATGTCGACAGCCAAGAAGTCTTTGCTAACACTAGAGCAGGACTAGTGGGTGGTAACTCAGACCCTCAGAACTCAGTTTCTATGAAAAATCTGACCTGAGGTCTAAATAAGGTTGCACCTGGCAAGATAGGACACACAATCAACACCCGACAGTGCATCTGAAATCAACAAGCCGACCGAGAATACGTGCTTCCCTGAAACTGCCCCTTTCTTCTGCCCAATCCTCCTCCCCGAGACTTCCTGGCCGTGTGGGACTGGCCATGTGGGCTCTACACATCCTTCCTTGTTTTGCCCTCCCATCACTGCATTTCTTTGATTTCCATTTGTGAACCTGCCCTCTGACCGCTGGCACACTGGCTGTTGCATTTGGGTGCTTGGTCTTGTAGGGCCCTCAGCCTTCCATGGCTGCCTTGGTGAGGATCTGATGAAGATCG
The DNA here is from genome assembly GCF_003265705.2 of Callorhinus ursinus. Classification (NCBI taxonomy): domain Eukaryota; kingdom Metazoa; phylum Chordata; class Mammalia; order Carnivora; family Otariidae; genus Callorhinus; species Callorhinus ursinus. Next base: position 39,074,185 of record NW_027397072.1, read on the forward strand.
GGAAGGGTGCAGCTGTGACGTCTTCCAAGTTAAAACATGGGAACCACCCCCAAACCCTGAGTGAGATGTCGCTCTGAGCTTGGAAATTTGCAATCAAGTAGTGGTTATATAATTGACTCTGGAGTCAGGCTGTCTGCGCTTGAAAACCAAATTCTGGCTCCACTATTAATGGTTATATGGCGTTTAGCAATTTACTGAATGTTTCTGAGATTCTGTTTCCTCATCCATAAAATGTGAATAAAAATGGCATCTGTTTCATAGGGTAGCTGTGAGGATCAAGGGTCTAACGCGTGAAAGTGCGCAGTGTGTGGAGGCCGGAGGAAGTGTTCAGTCACCAGTCAAGGGCCTTCCATCAAGGGCCTGGTTTTAAGCCTGCACCGCCATCTGCGGGCTGTGTGGCCATGACCAAGTCCTGTAACGTCTCCTGGCCCAGATTCCTTTACCGCAGAGTGTTGGTGGCCCCTGTGTAGCTCTTTAGTACGCTTGTTGTGGGAGCAAACTGGAAAATTCTGCACCAACCTAAGAATTCAATTTGTTATTAGGGGTCCCGTTTCTCCCCCCTTACAGTCGACAGAGCGCATGGTAAAGCCTCCCCCTTTTCCTGAGGGAGGCTGCTGAGTGCTGGACACGAGTGTGGAGGCCCAGCCCGGGCATCCACGGGGCGCCTACCAGCCGCCATGTTGGGTGGACTCTGAATAGCTGTTTCACCAGGATGCCCAGGGAGGTGTGTTTCTTGGATCCTGCCTAGGCTCATAAACAAGTCCAGAGTCTGGTTTTCTGTCTCCCCTTTTCTCAATTAGGGAAACAGTCAGGCACTGTCAGTTCCCTTTCAGGTCTCAACAAGCCCGGGCTGCCCTGGAGCGAGAAGGAGGACAGAAGAGGAGACGGGAGGAAGCTCTCCCTGTAAAACTTGGCTTTGACTGAATAGCTTCCAGTTGCCTTGAAATCCAATCTTCTTTTGAACTCGAATTTGCCGTCAGTCACATTCTTGGAAGGCGATGTGCTCCAGTCCCGTCCTGACAGCCAGGCGTGAGAATACCTTTCCAAGAACCCCACTCTCGGGGTGGCGGGAGCTGGTTGCAGGCTAACGCTCCCTTTCACCTGTTCAGCAAGACGGGCGTGTTAGGGACCCTACAGACTCTGACTATCTGGGTTTAGGGGAAAAAAAGTGACCCTCTTTCTACCTGTTGCTCCTAGAACTGGGACTCTTTTGATATCTCTTTTATACCATTGTTTGGGAATTCCCAAATGCCTGGCTTCTCCATTCCAACCAACAAAACTTTACCTCATGCGGGCGTTCACTAACTCATGAATTAATTCAACGACCATGTATTGAGTGTCTGCCATAGGTTCGAGGCACTGGAAGCACAGTGGACAAAATGAGCGACATGCCTGGTCTCCATGAACCCCACCCCCAACACTTAGCCAACAGGCAAGGTCGGGACGGACATCTGTCGGGGGTCCAGGTTTGAGAGAGAACTCTGCCACATAAAAGACACGTGACACCGGGTAGACCACTAAGGTTTCCCGAACCTGACTCTTCTCATCTGTACAGTAAATGAAATCATTTTGCATGCTGTAACATTCCATTTGAGTTGGTCCAGTACAGATCCAAACTTTGTACAAATATGTCCAGACTTTTAATTTCATTACATAAGGAGGATTTACTGAGAACCTGCGGTATACCATGCATTTGGAACACAAAGATGAGTAAGACCCGGCCCCTGCCTTCCAGGAGAGGAGATGCCCACAGAAGCTGTGTGGTGAAGGCAGTGACAGGGCCTTACAAGAGAACGATGGGAGAACTGAGGAGGGGACCTGACCCAGGCCAGGGGGGAGAAGGGGGAGGAGACACTTGGGCTGAGTCTTAACTGTGTTGGAGGTAGCCAGGTGAAGAGAGTAGCCGGGGAGGGGGGACACCCTGGAAAAAGTACGTAAGCAGAAGAAATGGAAACCAACCACACTATAGTTCATGGTTCTAAAGCATTCAGTACTGACAGGGAATGAGGAGAGAACGGAGGTCCGCGGGGACCAGCTGCTAGAAGACCTTGTCTGCCGCGGCGATACGCGGAGGCTGTTCTCTAGACAAGGGGGTAACACTGAAAGGCTTTGAGCAAGGACGTCATAGCACCAGCTCTATGTTTTAGTTCATGGCAGTTGGACAGAGGACCGACTGAGGGGCCCCCTGCAGGGGCTGTGAGACGAGACTCTCGCTGTGTACCCGCAAGCAAGAGGGGGCCTGAGCGGGGGTGCTGGAGAGGTTAGAACGGACGTGTGAAATATTTCGGAGTTGGAATTGTAGGGCTGGGTCACTGCTGGGAGGTAGCGTGAGTAGGATCAGGAGGTGAGATCATCCCCAGGTGGCCTCAGTGCCTTGGTGGAGTCTGCAGTGGGGAACTGGGGAAGAGAGCAGGTTTCAAGGGACAGATGACAAGTTTCAGGTGCTTGTTGGGTTTCTCAGTGGAGCTGTGTGGCAGCGAATGGAGTACAGGCAGGCCTTGCTTCGCATGGTTCCACACGCGTGGATTTCCCTTGCCACGTGTGGTTACTAACACTAGTGCCCCAACACCCCGGGTCACCTTTCAGGTACCACAGCATGGGAAGTGTGAGTAATCGCAGAAAACACCTACTTCTCTTGAGTCCACACATCACTACACAATGACAGACGTGCATGATGATCCATGACTAGTCATGTGCATCAAATAAAAAGTGTGTCCAAATTCACACAACACAGAAATCAGGAGTAAAGCGCCAAGTCAGGCTAACATGTATCTGTGCCCCACTCCACCCTCCCACCGCCACCCCTCACCTGGACCAGGTTTCCTGGAAGAAACGGGACTTTGAGCCAAGCCCTCAAACGCCGTGCTGGAGCACTGTCACACCTTCCAGTGTCTTCAGAGCAGAAGCTCGAAATCTGCCAGGCTCACTTGGCAGAGGTTTTCCTGTTTTGTGCGAGCAAAGCAATTCTTGTCATACTCGCCCTGGAAACCCCACCCAGCATCCCAGGATCACAGAAGAAAACAGAAAGGACGGAGACAAATATCGCCGTTCCTCTTCTCTGTACCCCAACCAGTGTTTGAGGACCCTTCTTGGACTGAGGAAATAGGCCGGTTAGGGTTAGGGGTGCAGAGAGGAAGGGAGAGAAATGAGTGGGGGAGAGGGAGGGAGGGAGGCAGGGAGAGGGAGAGCCCGGGGAAGGACAGACAGCTAGAGGTAGTGAGGAGTGGGGGGGGGGGAGAGAAAATGGAAGAGCTGAGGCTTTTCACCCCAGAAGCATTATCTTTGTAATTGGCCACAACAAGCCTTAGAAACTCAAAGGACTGGGGTTTTGGCTTCAGGGCAACGTGCCTGCGTGGATCCTCCTTTAAGGGGTCCTGCCATCTGTTCTGCAGTAAAACAAGAGGAGACAAAACCTGTCAGGAGCAGCAGAAAGGGACGGAGTAGACGTCGGGGAGGTCTGGAACTGGCTGGGCGTGTGGGTTGAAAGAGCAACGGCGTCTGTGGAGGAGGTCTGGGCGGGTCTCTGCCCTCGGAGGAAGCCCGGGGTCCCAGCTCCTCACCAGCATTCCCCTAGCGCTAGCCTTGCAGGAGGCCCGACAGAGTCTCTGCCAAGGGCTGCAGGCCCCTGGCAATGCTTGGTGGGGGAGCCAGGTCGGTGATCAACCCCAGACACATCCATGGCCTGCCCACTTGAGGCAGAGGGGGCCCTGCCGGCACCACGCCGCAGACCCCCACACGGGCACCAAAGGGCACTGAGTCTCCCACGAGGAAAGGGAAGAACTGCCAAACTCATTTGTGCTCTGAAGTCAAAGAAAACCTAGTATAAACATAGTGGGCTCTGTGAATTATCCACATGAAATGTTTAACGCATTTAGCCTGGAGCAGATGAGATTTAATAAGGGGATGTCCCCATAGTGATTTTATTAGAAACTTTAATAGTAATCAGCTACCATTTATTGAGCACCTGGTATCAAGTCAGCGACCAGGCTCCAGGTACCTTGCCACACACCCACCTGCCCCAAGTCCCTGTCAGGACCCCTGCCCACACACATGCACACGCACACGAATACGCACACACACACGCCGCCAACACCGATGTTTTAGTGAGGAAACCTCTCTGAGTTTCAGTGACGTTAAGTAACTTAAAATCATTCAGTGTGTAACTGTTGAGCATCAGAATTGGAAACCAGGACTGGCTAATCCAGACCCACAGCCTCCATGACTGAACTGTCCTGCCTCTTGTTCCACTCCAAGAAATAACCAGGCAAGCAGAGTCAGTCCTTTCTCTCTCTCTGTCAGCTCCCTTGCACTGGGGGAAGCAGGTTCTGTGCCATGAGCACCCTTGTGGAAAGGACCACGTGGTGAAGAACAGAGGTTCTCAGCCTCACCCTGTGAGAAACTGAACCCCGTCAGCACCCACTCGACCAATCTTGGAAGCAGATCCCTCAACCCCAGGCAAGTGTTGGTGATGACCAGAGCCCCGGTCAGTAGCTTGGCTGCAACCCTGTGACAGATCTGGAGCCAGAGGCCCCCAGCTAAGCTGTTCTTAGATTCTTGACCCAGAGAAACTGTGAGATGATAATGTTTTCAGCTTCTAAGTTTTGGGGTAATTTGTTATGCAGCAGTTGTTAACTAACACAGTCATGAGGTTGTCAATTCTCAAGGCTGCTTGTGGTGAGGGCTTTCGATTATATAAAATGATACATTTTCTTATTTCTGAAACCAGTGGAAGTGAGGTTAGGCTGCTCTTACTTGCAGCCAGAAGCATGCTAACTGATAAAAAGGCTGCACATGATCTGTCTGTAGCCCTCCTGTAGCAGCATTTGAAAACTCTCTCCTTGGGTTTGTTTTTTTTTTTTAAGATTTCATTTATTTATTTGTCAGAGAGAGAGAGACAGAGCACAAGCAGGGGGAGCGGCAGGCAGAGGGAGGAGCAGGCTCCCTGCCAAGCAGGGAGCCCAATGCGGGACTCCATCCCAGGACCCTGGGATCATGACCTGAGCCGAAGGCAGATGCTTAACCGACTGAGCCACCCAGGCGTCCCTGCTCTCCCCTTGCTCTAAAATGACTCCACCATGGCCTTCTTCCATCCCCTGAGCATACCAGGCTCCTTCCCACCTCTGGATTTTCACCCATTTTGTTCCTGCTAGCCAGAGCGCTGTCTACTTTATTTTGTTAATAACTCTTTTGAGTTTTTCAGATTTTAGCTTGAAATCCCATTCCTTGGTAAAGTTCCGGACCTCCCTCTGAATTATTATTATATCAAGTCCCCTTGTTATGCACTTCATAGCACGATGTACTGTGATACTTTGTATAAAATCATTATACTTTGTGCAACCGCTTGGTTACTCTGTCTCCCCTCTGCCCGAGGACAGGGTTCATATCTGCTGGGGCACCATTGTACCAGGGTGCTCAGCACAGTGCCGGAACTGGGCAAGCTCTCAATGAATAATAATCGAGTGAATGAACAAATGCATTGGAGATATACATTGCTTGCTCTAGACTAATTATATGGATTTTGGAGTCGTCAGTATGGAAGGAACATGGGAATTCCTAGGAGAATGTGGTCTCCCAGGAAAAATGTACAAGTGAAATGAAACTTGAAATCCCCAACCCCTGGTGGCTGGGGGAGAAAGAGGACCCAGGAGACGTGGTCCGCAGGTGGTGCGTGACAAAGCCGGAAATGCCAAGGTCATTTTACCATCAGGAGGAACTCTGAGTTCTTGAGAGGTGGCAAGAGCTAGGACTCTCAGAGCTGACCAAGCCCAGGGGGACATGGTGGCACCCATGCCGGGGTCCGGAAAGCAGCCCAGAGTGTGGAGCCCTGAGAAGGACGTGCGAGTGACTCTTCCTCCTGGAGCTAATGGACCAGGAATGGGCTGTCCGCTCCCCACCCTGGTCTCCCAGGGCCCTGCCCAAGGGCGTGGGGTAAGACAGACAATGGAAGTGTAGCCCTTTGAAGGCAGGGCCAAGCGCAGCATTTCACACATGGAAAGGGGTTTCCTCGCCACAGATTTGGCTTGCAGCATCTATCATGGTCCCCCAGAGAAGGCTTGCCAGCTGCCAGGAGGGTCCTGAGTCGATCGTGCAATCACCCAGTGCGTGCCATCTCTCTGGGTAATGCCATCCCTCCTCCTCTTTTCTTTCAAGAGCTGAGGTAGGGGCTCAGATTCTCCTGACAATTATTTCAAGTCTCCTTTTTGTTCAGACCCCTGCTCATATGTCTAGGTGAGCCTGAAGTCCTCTGGGTCCGTTACAACGTCATCCGTCGGGCGCTACCCGCGGAGGAATGAATGTGGACCTGATTAACCCAGTGTCTATCTCCGTGTCTATGTCAGAGGATGGAATTTCCAGATGACTGAAATTTGCTCCTTGAGCAACAAAAAGCAAAAAAGAAATAAGGCCTTATCAAATTCAACACACACACACACACACACACACACACACACACACACACACACACTCCTCGAGCACCTTGAAGGCAACCTGCATCTCTACACAGCCACTTTCCTTCTTCCCCTCTGTGACCACAAGGCGGATGATAGGGAGATGGAGAGGAAAACAACAGGAGAGGGAGGGAGGATGGGAATATGGTTGAGAATGGGAATTAGCCAACGCGGGGGCGCCAAATGTTTCTGTAAAAGCCCCACGGTAAACAGTTTAGGCTTTGGGGCCACATACACTCTGTCACAACCTCTCAACTCTGCTGTTGCAGCGTAAAAGCAGGCAAGACAATATACAAACGAGCATGGCTGTGTTCCAATCAAACCCTTATTTATGGACACTGAAATTCGCATTTTGTATCATTTTCATGTGTCACAAACTATTCTTCTTTTGATTTTTTTTTAAAAGACTTATTTGTTTAGAGCAGTTTGGGGTTCACAGCAAAACTAAAGGAAAGGTACAGGGATTTCCCACAGACCTCCTGCCCCTGCACATGCACAGCACCCTCTATGATCAATTTGTTACAACCGATTTGTCACAACCGATGAACCTCCATTGACCCACCATTATTACCCCGGGGTTCCATAGTTTACATTAGGGTTCTGTCTTGGTGGTATACATCTTTTTTCAACTATAAAAAATTTAAAAACTATTCTTAGCTCATATGCTATACAAAAACAGTTGGTGGGCCAGATGTCGTCACATGGCTTGGTTTGCTGACCACTGGTCTAAAGTAAGAAGTGCTGCAAGAAGCAAAGTCTATATGCCTCCCTTCCCTCTTCTCCTCCCACCCCTCACCCCACGATGTGCTAACTTTATCCTGTAGTGAACATTCATATTTTTCCTCTTAGCTCCTGCTTGCCTGTCCTCTAACAAATACTTATACCTGCATTAGCATTCAAGAAATCGGTCCTTAACCACACATTCTCATTTCCATAGGAGAAGGATTACGGAACATCCAGAGCTTTCTATAGAGTAAGGTTCTTTAGAAATTGAGTAGGTGGGAGTAGTCAGGCCTGTCGGGGAGAACGTGACTTTTAAAATTCAGTTCAAGTATAAGCCCACCCAGTTTTTTTTCTCTGTTGCCATTTTATGAAGTAAAAATCATTTCCTGCTAACCATAATGCCTGTACTTTATTTAAAATTTTTCTTACCTACTCAAAATGTTAAGTGATTTTCTCTAAGGTCTAAAAATGTTCAGTAGTCCCTACTTGGGGATGAAACAAATGATCAGGTACTAGGGCTTGCAATAGGGAAAGGACTTAACCATACATACTTATGGAGGGCTAATGTCCTTGCAGTTATATGTGGGGAAGCTTCAGCCTGAGTGAATAAAGGTCATGGGCATCACAGAAGGACACAGTGTTTGCAGTGAGACAGGCCTGGCTCCAAATCCCGTCCTGCCATGTGTTGTAGGACTTAACTTCTTGAAGCTTCGGTCCCTTCACTTGCAAGCTGGAAGTAATAAAGGTCAATCGTTGTGATGTTTAAATGAGTGAACAAATATGAAGTGCCTAGTTAATGTTACTGTTCTTCATCCTTTCCATCTCTGGAGTCTCTCCTTATTGCCCTCAATCTAGCAGGACTTATTTTGAGCACCACTGTTTGGTCTCAGTAGCAACTTTCTATTTTTTGCCATAAAAGTAAAATTTTAAGGCAGAGTAAGCAAGAAAAAGGCATTCGGAGTAAACTTCCTGGATTGAAGTTTTTTTTGTTTTTTTTTTCCTGCCTGTCTCATAATATTCAACTGAGATTCCATTACTTGCAGCAATAATTAATAGCACATTAGTAAATGAAGCTGACTTTCTCGAAGTAATAAAGCTGGACCAGAACATGAGCTCATGGCTGCTCTTGGCTCTTAAGTCTCTGCTGAAGAGGAGAAGGAGAGCCTGCCAAGGAATGCTAGGGGGAATTATCAGGCTTGTGGGTTTGCCAAAGCAGAATTAGCAGGGCTATAATGCCTGAGGTGGGCGGCATGCAGTTGGAGAGACTGCTGGAAGCAAGGCAGGAGCCTGGGGAGGGGGTGGGGGGCTTCAGGGGAGGGCTGGAGGGACAGTGGCAAATATGGGCTGGGGTCGTGATGGGGAGTGGAGGGACACTGCAGCCAGCATGCTGTTGACTTACAGACAGGCCTTGCTATAAGGTCCGGATTCAGAATGTCAGAGCTAGAAAAGTCTTCAACATCAGGTGTTGAAGGCTCTACTCTCTCATTGTACAGATGACAAAACGGACGCCCCGCGGTGTTCTGACCTGCCCAAGGACATGCATGTTTTGTGAGGGAAGAACCTCGTTGTATATGGCTGGCTTGCTAGGGGTCATTCAGAGAAGGGAAGTTGGTGTCCTGTTTTGGCCAAAATAGAAATAGATGTCCAGAAAGAGCTAAGCTCATCTCATAAAAGTCTTGAGGCAATGCCAACGACTTGCCCATCACCCATGGGCAGAGAGGGTACCACATACACACAGGCTCACGCTACTCTTTTCTTTCTTTTGGAATACGGGGGTTTATGGGAGTAGAGGCCAGCTTTTTAAAAATTTTTTGTTGCTACTGCAACAAATATTTATAATAATATTGTACTATAATAAATAGAGTATAACATTATACTATATAATATTTATTATAACATATTTATCATAATATTATAATTTCATCATAGTGCTTATTATTATTATCATTATTTAAAGATTTTATTGATTTGTCAGAGAGAGAGAGAGCATGCATGAGAGAGCAAGCACAAGTAGGGGGAGTGGCAGGCAGAGGGAGAAGCAGGCTTCCGGCTGAGCAAGGAGCCCGATGTGGGACTCGATCCCAGGACCCTGGGATCATGTCCTGAGCCAAAGGCAGACGCTTAACCGACTGAGCCACCCAGGTGTCCCCATAGTGCTGATTATAATGAAATATTAATACTAATAATGTACCAGACAACAATTCGTGGAAATGACTCATCTTCCCTGTCTTCTGTCCTGAGAGAGGAGCGTGGAATGGAATGCCTGTGACCGGCCTGAGGGGGGGGGTCCCTGAAAACACCTCCTGACCCCTGATGGTTAGTCTGCCAGGAAGAAACACCCCCCCCACCACCCCTGCTGTCCTTACATTCGGAGCCCTGGCCCATCAGCTGAAGCCTCCCCTTCCCACTCCAGGCTCCTCCCCTGGGCTGAGCTCCCCCCTCGGCCCCCCTCCCCACAAGGAGAGAGCCTGGAAATGGGAGAAGGTGGTCGCTGGGTTTTGTGGGAAAAGAGGTGCCAATTATAGCCTTTATTAGGCTCACACCCGCCGTCTCGCTGCCTTTCGACTGCAGCAGGACCACACACACACACTCAGTTCTCCTGCTCTGGGACGGGAGGCCTGTGTGGTCCTGCAGACTCACTTATAATAAATCTGTGAGCTTAATAAAAGGCATCACTTCTATCTTTTGATCTCTCTTGAGTTACTCATTAGCTCTGGGTAACACACTTCTTGACTGACAGGCCCTTCCCAGGGAAAACCCGAGCTTTGTGGTTCTTCAAACAAAAAGCAGCACGGAAAGGTAGGGGTGTGTGTTTGTGTGTGTGTTGGGGGTGGTGCACTGTGTGATTTGGAGGATGGAGGAAGGGGAAGGAGGAGCTTGGCCATCTCAGGAGATGTCTGGGACAAGGTGACCAGAGGAGAACGAACATCGCCTAGGAACTGCTGCTGCTGGTGGAAGGTTCTCGAGCCGTTAGGGCTATTGAGCTCTGTAGCCTCACCTGTTCCAGTCCGCCTTCCTACCTTCCTTCAACATCTTTCTCAGGATTCCATTTCTCTGTGGAACCTCCAAGTCTTAGCTTTGATTTAATCTGAATTTCCTTTAAATGTACTACAAACACTTTCTCGGGCAATCTCTTGCCTGGTAAATTTTCTGAAGGGATCAATACTCCATTTTCTTTCCCACTTTCTGGCACACCCAAAACTTGCCTCGCCTCCTACCATGTGTAGGCATTTGCAGCATCTCCTCTGTCCCAGGTTCTGGGCTAAGCTCTGGGCCTATTATTCCTGTGTGTGTTTACAGCCCCATGAGGTAGGGACGGTTGTGATCTGCGTTTAATAGCTAAAGAAGCTTGGACTCGGAGAATTGAGGTAAGTTGCCCAAGGTCACACAGCTAATAGATGAAGGATCAAGGACCTCATCCCAGCTCTGCCTGAGTCCACAGGCATACCCACTCTGCTCCAAACCGCCCGCGTTGGGCCTCACTTGGGCTGCTCAGCTGTGCTGCATTTTGCATTCCCTCCAGCCCCAAGCCCAACATTGAGGTGAAGTTCCCAGTGTTCCTGCCTCCCGAGGGCTCACGTCATGCCCACTCACTGGGGGTGACTTCACCCTGGGCCGAGGCTGCTCTGGGAAACCACAGCCACTCAGGGAATCGTGGGGAAAGCGCCAGACTCAATATCGACTCACTGTGTGTTGGCGTTTCAGCTGAGCAAACACGCTCAGCAGCCATGTTTGGTCCTCTTTACCACCCAGACACGGCCTTCCTCACAGCCACCCCCAGGGGAAACTACACCACAGCCACCACAGGGCCACACAGAACAGAGAGGCTGTGTTGCCCGTGGCTAAGGGTGCAGCCTCTGCAGTCAGCTGAGGCAGGGTTGGGCCCCACTTATGCCCTTTCCTGCCTACTTGACCTTGAGCAAGTCACTTGGCTTCTCTGCTAGGTCTCCTAATGCCTTCCTTAAAGGGAGCTGATGGGAACTCTTACATCATGTGTGTGTTAAAGGAGATAATCCACGTGAAAGAGCCTGTCATAAAGCAAAGTTTTTTTATAAAGGTTAGGTATTATTAATGTTATGGGTTGAACTGAGTCTCCCAAACATGTTAAAGTCCTAACACCTGGTACCTATGAATGTGACCTGGTTTGGAAATAGGGTCTTTGCAGATGTCGTCAAGCTAAAGTGAGGTCAGCAGGGGCGGCCGTAATCCAGTTTGACTGGGGTCCTTATACGTAGAGGGAAATCGAGACACAGATGTATGCAGAGAGGAGAACACCGCGTGAAGACACAGGCATAGAGGCGAGATGGCCACATGAACATGGCGACAGAGATTGGAGTTAGCTGTCGCAAACCCAGGAACGGGAGCTACCAGAAGCTGGGAGAAGGATCTTATCCTAGAGGTTGCAGAGGGACCGTGGTCTTGCTAACACCTTGATTTCTGACTTCTAGCCTCCAGAATTGTAGGATAACACGTTTCTCTTGTTTTAAGCCATCCAGGTTGTGGCAGCCTTAGGAAACGGTGCAATTAGCATTAGAAACATCACTGGTATAGGAGCCCCAAGACTTCCATCCTAGTTTTGAGTTTGCTTCTAAATAGTTGTGTCCACTTGGACAAACTACAGAGGCATCAACTATTAGAATGGAAAAAGACTGGTTGCCAGGTGAGGGAACCAAGGCCCACAGAGGGGAGTAACTGGCAGGTAACCCCAGCGAACCTGTTACTTCATCTGTCAACAAGAGATAATTATCCCTGCCCCACCTGCTTCCCTGAGCTGTGGTTGGGGTGTCAATAAGATCACCTAGGTAGACCAGTTGCCATTACAACCTCGGCAGCGCACACACACACACACACGCACGCATACGCACACACACACCCCACTGTCTGTCTTCACAGGAGCACCCTTGTCAGCGTGCCAGGATTCTGGTTGATTTAGGCCAATGATGAGCTATTTGAAGCAGGTGAAATTAATAACAGCCTCTGCGCACCCATGTGACCGTAAGCCCACTGGTTGGGTAAATATGGAAGAGTTGGTTAGATGTGCCACTCGAGAAGCAGTGTAGACAGCGTATATGGGCATCCACAAAGGAGGGCTTGGTCTCTTAAGGAAGAATATGATGACTCAGGACGCCTGGTTTCTGCACCTGGTGCTGCTACCTGACTCAGTATGCATTCTTGGGCAAGTCCCTTACCCTCTCTGGGCCTTCCCATGCTTATCTATAAAATGTGAGCTGGGACCTGCAGCCAGGTCTGTGTGGCTCTAGAATCTCTGATCTTAACCACCATTTTCTACTGCCAAAAGAGATGAAACGAACTGGTCATTCCAGAGAGTACGGAATGTCAGTAGGGCACGGATGTATGTATGTTCTGAAATCACAGAGCTGACAGGGTGAGGAGGTCACCTGGCTTGATCCACCAGACGATAACCTTCATAAACAGATGTTTGGATAGCTTCTGGACATTCCAGTAATGTTTTCCTCACTTGTCTTGAGGATGCTCCTTCTGTTGGCATGGGAAACAGTCTTCCTTAATGTAGGGAAATGTTGAATACAAACGTTGGGTTTATAAAACCATAATACCTCATTTTGGGTTCTGCCTCCTTTTTTTTGGCCCACGTGACTTTAGACAAGTTCCTTTGCCTGCTAAGACTGATGTGGAGACTTTGGGGGGTTGGGAGGAGAGCAAGACAAGACCATGAAAGCCCCTTGCAGCTCTGGACCATGGCAGGTGCTCAAGAAATGTGGGTTTCCCTCCCTTGGGTTAATCTGGAGCTAGACAGATTATATCTACTCTTTGTACCTCTGTCAGCTCTTCAACTGTCTGAAGACAACTGTCCAGTGGTCCCCCAACTGTTAGCATTTTCAGGCATTCCTCCTCCTCATCTTCATCATCACCATCATCACCATCACCAGCATCCTCACCAGCATCCTCTTTCTCAACAGCATCATCATTTACCATTATCACCTTTGTCTTCATCACCACCACCACATCATGCATTTGAATTGACCCTAGAATTTATCCTGTATTCCCAGAAGTATAGCCAGTGGATCCATCAAAGATTCATTGAACCAAATATTTGTTTCTTTTTTAAAAGAATTGAAGTATAGTTGACACACAATGTTACACCCTTTGCAGGCGTACGGCATAGTGACTAGACAAATCTATACCCTATGCTCTGCTCACCACAAGGAGAGTACCACGTGTCACCACACAATGCTATTACCACCGTCAACTATATTCCCTGTGCTGTACCTTTCACCCCTGGGACATATTCATTCCATAACTGGAAGCCCGTACCTCCCACCCCCCTTCACCCACTTTGCCCATTCCCCCACCCCTTCTCCTCTAAACATTATCCTTATTTTACAGATGGTGAAACTGAATCTCAGAGAATTGCTTTTAGCCTGCATAACACCTAGCCAGCTCAGGTTACACACAGGATGAGGTAGGAAGCTTCAGATGTTTTTCAGTGACGTTTGATCTTCTCCATCATGTTCTTGTGCAACTGACTTCTCAAACTTAAAGGGAAGACTTTACATTTGAGTGTGTGTGTGTTCATGCACGTGTGTGTGTGTGTGTGTGTGTGTGAAAGAGAGGGAGAGACAACGTACATATCATATCCCTGGAAAACTCTGGACCCCTTCTCCTGCCACGCAGATTTGGGTTTCAGCCCACACCTGCAAGATTTGGATGTTTTTTGTCCCCTAAAAGTCTCACTTCGCCTGGCTAATCCAGGCGGAGCTTCCTGCTGCCTCCTTACAGGACACCGTTCAGACTAGAATATTAGTGGAGATTACAGGAAGGAGAAAAGATCTGGGGGAGGGATGGAGCTGCCAGGCAGGGAAGTTTGGCATCCAGGTGGGAGCCTTCCATGGATGATCTCAAAGCACTTGGTTAGAAGCAGGATGGGATGGAGTAGGCCCTTCCCAGGGGTGCCTAGAGCTAAGTCTATATCCTATACTTTGTCCCTAGGTTCTTCCTAGAACAAATCTGCCCATACCTTTGTTTTTATATGTAAATGACATGCATACATCTTTTTCCTCCTCTTCATATCAAACTCTGCTCACTATAAATAGGGTGACATATAGCCCAGTTTGACTGGGACAGTCAAGCTTGCACCTGTTGCCCTGTCCAGTTTACCATTTGTCACCAAACAGTGTCCTGTTTGGACATTCACTGTAGAACATTCTTCCAAGGATGAGTATCAAAGAAGACAGAGGACAAGGGCCACCAAATGAAGGGTTTGCCCTGTGGCTCAGTGGGAAGAGCATTAGACTTGGAAGCAGAGAGCTTAGTTTAAGATCTCAGCTGTTCCTCTTTCTATCTAGGTAGGATTCAGTTATCTCATCTGTAAAATGGGTATGATTATACCTACTTTACAGGCTTATCAAAGGTGAATGGCCTTAGTAGGCTCTGTTCCCTGCAATGTCACCTCTAATGATCTGTTGTACCTTTATATTTCAGTTACAACTGTGCCAGTTTTTCTCCAACGTTGTCAAATATCTGGTCACATGAAATCATTGGGGGCCTTGCACCAGGGTCCAGGGCTCACCAGCTTTGGAGTTTGCCCGGAGAGCTGTAACAGTCTAGTTATGCCTGAGAAAACCCAACCCACCTCTCAGGGCTGCACCGGCTGGAGCAGCCACACCCTAGGAACTGCTAATTTGGTAGATGGATTTGGAAAATCTGGAAGATTATAAAAAGCATTTACTTGTTGGAAGCTTAGGAAATTAGAGCCAAAACCCAGAAAGCAGTTTTGGGAGGTGGATTTGTTACAATAAAGGACTGAATCTGTGAAGGGGCGGAAGAGAATGGAGGCAGCTCTGCAATGCAATGGCCCAGAATGTTCTCTCCAGCCCAGTTACTGAGCCCAGCACCGCTCACCAAGCCCCAAGCTGGTGAGCTCTAAGAGGCTTCCAGGTGCTATTCTACTGCTCCCTTCCATAACCTGTGGCCAACAGGGACACCCGTAAGTCCCACCTGCGCTGCTGACCACTCCAGCCCCTCTTCCAGCCACACACCAGTGGAGTGCCTGAGGCCCTAACTACTCACGGCCACGCGCGTACAGGTGCAGAAGGTCCTGCCGGGCGGGCCTTCTTCGGCCCGTTTCCTCCTCTCAACAAGCGCAAGTTCTCCCCACCATGGGAATGCAGCCACCTTTGAACACCCAAATAAATATTCTTGGCTTTTCAAACCTTTTCTTTTCATTTTATGATTTTGTTTATTTATTTGAGAGAGAGAGAGAGAACAAGTATGAGCACGAGCAGGGGGAGGGGCAGGGGCAGAGGGACAAGCAGACTCCCCACCCTGAGCCGGAGCCTGAACACGGGGCTCCATCCTGGGACCCTGGGATCATGACCTGAGCTGTAAGGCAGAAGCTTAACCGACAGCCACCCAGGTGCCCCTCAAACCTTTTCTCGACTCCTGTTGTTCCAGGCAACGAGAGTTGCTCCTTCCTCACCAGGCACTCTAATCTTGCACAGGTGGCCCTGCTTTACAAGATACTCTGTATCTGTCTCCCTCCGATCACAGTGAGCTCTAGGAGGGCAGGCACAGTATCACCCAGCTCTGCATCCCCCCTTGACTCACACAGTGACCTTAGTCAGGTTAACCTCGGTAACACTTATCTACACACAAGGTGTTGTGACCCCGGTGTTAGTCAGCGTTCTCCAGAGAAACAGAACAAGTAGGATATTCATTATATATATATACACACTATTATATATTAATATATACTATTATATATAATAATAAATACTAATGTGTAATAGAAATATTTATAGAGATAATATATATTTATGTAGACATATAAAGAGATTTATGATTAGGAATTGGTACACATGATGATGGAGGCTGACAAGTCCAAAATCTGCAGAGCTGATGTCCCAGTTCATGTCCGAAGGCTGAAAGCTGCTGTGGAATCAGGTCTTCCAATGTACCCCCTGGAAGACTGTCAGGCAAGAAAATGTTCTCCTATTTGGGGGAAGGTCAGTGTTTTGTTCTATTCAGTACTTCCACTGGATGAAGCAATTTGTTTTACTCAGCTTACCAATTCAAATGTTAATCTCTTGTAAAAGCGCTGTCGCAGAAACACCCAGAATAACGTATCACGGTATTTGGGCACCCCGCGGCTCGGACTAAGGTGACGCGTAAAATGAGCCATCATATTCCCTCTGCTGTTGGATATTGTTTAAAGGTGATCAGCATTCATTCCTTCCCCCTTCTGTAGTCTCCGATGTATCGAGAACTACATTTCCCAGACTCCCTTGCCAGCAAGGTTAAGGTTCTGCTCATGCACCAGCTCCCAAGAGATTCAGAAACAAGGCAGAGGCATCCTCTCTCCAGCACCGGCCACTAGAGCATACGTAAGCCTCTGCAGATGGGACAGCTTGCCTTCCCATCCTCGGCCTGGCCTCTGCACTGGCAGAAACCGGTTCCTGCAGGTCTGACCTCTGGATTAAAACTTGCAGGGGCAACCTGACCAAAATCTAGTGGTGGTCCCTGATGGCTTCTTCACTCTAAGCAAACTTTTCCCCACAGTAAACCCTCCTTCTTGAAATACCGAAGGTGTTTTTTCTTTCTTTCTTTTTTTCTTAAATTTTATTTTATTTTTTCTAAGATCTTGTTCATTTATTTGAGAGAGAGAGAGCACAAGCAGGGGAGCGGCAGGCAGAGGGAGAGGGTCCCTCTCAGCTCCCGCTGAGCAGGGAGCCCGATGCAGGACTCAGTCCCAGGACCCTGGGATCATGACCTGAGCCGAAGGCAGATGATTAACCGACTGAGCATCCCAGGCGCCCCTACTTTTTCTTTTCTTGCACTGAAACCCCAGACGATAGATACATCATCATATTGACCTGAAGGTGTTTGGACTCTGGGTTTGTAAATACAAAATTTAAGAAGTAGAACTATACCAAGATACATTTTTTCACCAAGAGAGAATTTTCAGGAGCAAGTCTCATTAAGCCAATATGATTTCTAGATCAATTTTCTATACAACACAGTTATACAGTTTCCCCCTTATTTCCATTTTTATTTTACTGAAAAATTTTCATCACTATCATGTTTTTTCTCTTTTTGCTCTAAAAATAAGAAAGATGACTCACTTATCAATCAAGGCTTTATTTTTGTCAAATTAAATGATACCCTATCTCCTAACATTTTTATTTTTGTTCTGTGGTTTTATTTCTACCAAACCTAATTATCCTAGGAAGGCTTAAAGCTTTCAATTTTACCGAGAAAATGTAATTCTGTCAATTTTTAATCCATAACCTATTTTACCATGTATAGCTTTAGCCGTTGACAATTTAATTATATGTTGAATATTTTTACACAGACCAATTTTTCTTGGACCAATTTTTGCATTTTTGATGTTAACTCAAAAGATCTGACATTGTGAATATAAGAAATATGTATTTTAGTCTTTGTCCGTGGTTCCTAAAACCTTGTAATTTCCTAAGTTATTAGAGCGGTAAGAACATCTTTTATTATAATACTTGTTTTTTGTCCTCAGTTCCTGAAATAGCTCCAGAAAGATAAAGGTAAATGAATGTCTCTTATTATTTATAACGAATGTCTTTCAACAATACCTGAGTTGGTTAATGAGGTGATTTTTAGAAAGCCCCTAGATAACCACAGGATTGGGAGTGGTTGCCAGGGAACCAACCACATGATTAGATTGGAATTTTTAGGTCCCCACTCCATCTTCGGGGAAGGAAAAGGAGCTGGAATCTGAACGAATCACCAATGGCCAGTGATTTAATCAACCGCGCCTGTGTAATGAAGCCTTCATAAAAACCCCAAAAGGATGGAGTTTGGAAAGCTTTGGGTTGGCGAACGGGAACACATCCACTTGCACCGTGACAGATGTTCCTGTGGTCCAGAGCCTTCTGGACCTCACCCTATGTGTCTCTTCATCTGGCTGCTCATTCCTATTCTTCAATATCTTTTGTAATATCCTGGTAATCTAGTAAGTGAACTGTTTTTGCTGAGTTCACTGTGAGCCATTCCAGCAAATGATCAAACCCAAACCTCCCAATTCATAGCTAACTTGGACAAGTTGTAGGTAACTTGGGGACCCACCACTTGCAATTAGTGTTTGAAGTTGAGGAGGACAGTCTTGTGGGACTGAGCCCTTCCCCTGTGGGGTCTGCACTAATTCCAGATAGTATCAGAATCAAATTGTAGGACATCTAGCTGGAGCTGCAGAATTGGTTGGTGTGGAAAACCCTCACATCTGGGGACCAGAAGTGAAGTATTCTAGGACTGGAGTATTGTAGTAGAGATAAATAGAGGTGTTTTTCCCTTCCATTGTGATTCTTCAGTTTTCAGATTTCACTGTGCACTATTTTAGATGATGTCAGATTTCTTCCTTCTTTTTTTTTATTTCTACAGTTAAATTCGACAAGTAATTATCACTGTAAATTAATTGTACAAAGATTGATTCTTTACATTTTTTTTAATTGAAGCTAAGGGCATCAGAAAACAGAGGATGTATGTGCACAGTAAGCCCATAACATTCTTATTTCCATATGGCAGGGTTTCCTTAACTATAAAACGGACTTGTTTTGAAGATTAAACAATACGTCAAACGCTCAGCATGATATCTGGAGCATAAATCACTCAATAACCATTAGTCCCTATTAATTCTAAATGTTTGTGAGTTAAATTGAACTTTGAACCCTGTGAGATGGGTATTATTATTACCTCTGAGGAAGCAGAGTGGACTGGTGGCTGGCCCACGTTCATCTCGGACATGGGCCCAGGCTTTCTGACATTGGGTGCAAAATCCTTTTTCCAACCCTACACAGCTTTGCAGGGGAAAAAAAAACGGTTCTGTCCCAGGAGGAGACAGTTAGCTTAGCTCTGTGCCATGCCAAGTGGATACAGGTGTGATATACCACCTGAACACCCGCTAAAGGCAAGCCAGGATAGGACCCATGCATAGGAAAACATAGGGCAAATAGGACCAAAATGCCAGACAGTCCCCAAAAAGTTGGGGCACAAGGCAAGACTCACCACAAAGGACATAACTGACCTGATGCAGACCAATGACACCTCAGAAACCCCCATAACTAACCTGAAAGAGACCAGTGACATTGGCCTACCAGGGTTCAAGAGAAGCAGGGCAGCAAATGGGAATGGCAGCTCATTCTGGACATTGAGGTGGGGCTATGTTCCTTCTGGAGGCTCTAGAGGAGAACCCACTTCCTTGCCTTTTCCTGCTTCTGCAGGCCACCCGCCCTCCTTGGCTCCTTCAGCACCACCAGGCTGAGTGCTTCTCATGCTGCTGCTCTGGTTCTCCCTCCCTTCCAACTGGCTCTTCCACTTTTAGGGACCCTTATGATTATATTGGGCCCACTTGGGCCACCCAGGATAATCTCCCGATTTTAACGTCAGCTGATTAGCAACCTTCATTTCGAGTGCAGTCTTATTTCTGCTTTGCCATCTAACCAAACACAGTCATAGACATCTTTGGGGCCCCTCATTCTATCTACCACATGCTGAGAAAAGCAAAATTGAGGAGGGCAAGAGAGGGCTGATTATCGTGGCCAGTTGGTCAGTCCCTACACTCCCTTCCAGGTGTTGGGCAAATTCCAAGGAGATGGTGTGATGGAGTTTTGGTCAGGCAGATCTGGATAAGAAGCCTGGCTTTCACACTGAATGATTGGTGACTTAGACACTCTGAGTTACTTCCTCATCTGCTTGGGGGTTGGTAATAATACTTCCGGCACATTTATTTCGCAAGGGTTCCATAAGATCTCTCATGTGGGAAAACGCCTAACACATTCCAAGTGTTCAATTTTCTTCCACTGTCACAATATGTAGGAGCTCTTGTCTCCTTCCTAACATTCGTTTACTTAGTCAATGTACATGAAATGTGAATTATGCGCTGTGTACGTAGTAGGTGCTGAGGGAGAGCCAGTACCTGGACTCTGACCTGTCTGACTTTCAAAAAAGCAGGAGAGCTGGATGCTGGATTACATGATGGGCAGCAACAGAGAAACAACGAGAGGGTGGTGAGGTGTATACATCTCCCCATACCTGTGTGTGTCACTCTGCTAAGCAGTGTCGAAGAGAGTCCTAAGTAACGGAGAAAGCCTGCAGGAGTGAAAGAAAATAGGAGTTAAGGGTGCCTGGGTGGCTCAGTCAGTGAAGCATCTGCCTTCTTCTCAGGTCATGATCTCCGGGTCCTGGGATTGAGCCCCACATTGGGCTTCCTGCTCAGTAGGGAGTCTGCTTCTCTCTCCCTCTCCCTCTCTCTCTCTCTGCCCCACCCCACTGCTCATTCTCTCTCTCTCTATATCAGATACATAAATAAAATCTTTATTAAAAAATAGGAGTTAAGAGCATAGGGTTTGAATTCAGATCTAGATTTTTATTTTAGTATGAAAAGTTCAAAACATTAACAAAAGAAGAGAATACAAAACTGTGTTGTCTAATTCAGTAACCACTATCCACCTGTGGCTATTAAACACTTGAAATATGACTAGTCTGAATTAAAATTGCTATAAGTGTAAAATACCCACCAGTTTCAAAGCCTTAGTATAAAAAATGTAAAATATCTCATTAGTAATTTTTACATTATTTTGGGTTTGGTGAGGTAAATAAACTGTATTATTACAATTAATAATACCTTTCATTCCTTTTTAAATGTGACTAGAAATTTTTTAATATGTATATAGGCTACATTAAATTTCTTCTGAATCAAGCTGATATAGAATACTGAATCCCCACTTTAAATGACTCCCTCAGGTTCAACAATTACCAACTTCTGAACATTCTTGTTTCTTCTTTATCCCTTCCAACCTCCACCCACACCGAATTATTTTGTAATAAAGTCCAGCTACCATATTATTTTGTATGGAAATATTTCAGTATGTACCTCAAAAAGAACTATCTAAAAAAACACAGTCTCATTATTACGCTTCAGAAAAATGAATGTATATCAATTATATTTCAATAAAACTTGGAAAAAACTAATAATAATTAATATTATCGAATAGAGATTATTGATTCCAGACAAAATGAAATAGACACATTTCTCCCTCTTCCTCCAAGTACAACCAAACACCCTGAACAAAATAAGTAAGACAAATATAAGAAGATTCTGAGAGGTGAAAAGGAAAACTGGGTAGGAACCTCAGGATTTCAGGAATAACCTGGTGATGAGTTCCTAGATTTTCTTATTCTCTCTTCTTCTTTTTTTTTTTTTAAGATTTTATTTATTTGACAGAGAGAGACACAGCGAGAGAGGGAACACAAGCAGGGGGAGTGGGAGAGGAAGAAGCAGGCTTCCAGCCAAGCAGGGAGCCCGATGCGGGACTCGATCCTAGGACCCTGGGACCATGACCTGAGCCAAAGGCAGACGCTTAATGACTGAGCCACCCAGGCGCCCCTTATTCTCTCTTCTTATATGTATTTTGGCTTCCCTCAATCTGGAAACACCAAGAGGTGTAAAACAAAAACAAAACCAAAAACTAATCTCCAAGAAAATCTCTAGCCAAAGGCTGAGAAGAGAAGTGGCCTAGCAGATCAAAAACTTTATTGAAAATACCTCCTTTACTCTAGCCAAACACCATGGGAAAAACAAGGCACCTGTCAACAACTGAGGTCAAGTGGGAGCCTAGGCTTTAATCCATGCCCAGTGGTAATAAGGTTCCTCTTCTATCTACCCCCATCCCACCATTTGCAGTGTCAGCAGAGACCTAGTGGGAAGCCTGGACTTCTGCATTACGTGGCAGTAATGAGGTGGTACCCTCCTTTCTCCTGTTGGTGTAGGGTCAGTGAGACCTGCCAGAATAGAATATTTAAATAATATCCAGAGTCCCATAAAAGAATACCTACCATATCTAGTTTACATTAGAAAAACACTTCTTATACCAAAAAGCAAGAATATCTCAAATTGAATGAAAAAAAAAAAGACAATCAAAAAGCACCAACACAGAGATGACACAGAAGTTGGAATAATCTGACAAGGATTTTAAAGCAGCTATCATGAAAGTGCTCTAATAAGCAATTATAAGCCCATTTGAAAGAAATGAAAAAGTAGAAAGCTTCAGGAAAGAAATAGAAGATATAAAGAAGAACCAAATGGAAATTTTAGAGCTGAAATTATAATTGAAAGAAAAACTCACTAGATGGACTCAACAGCATAATAGCAGTGACAGAGGAAAGAATCAGTAAACTTGAAAATAAATCAAAATAAATTATCCAGTCTAGGGGCACCTGGGTGGCTCAGTCGGGTTATGCATCTGCCTTTGGCTCCAGTCACGATTCCAGGATCCTGGGATCAAGCCCCACATTGGGCTCCCTGCTCGACGGGGAGTCTGCTTCTTCCTCTCCCTTAGCCCATCCCCACCGTGCTTGTGCTCTCTCTCTCCCACTCTCTCTCAAATAAATAAATAAAATCTTAAAAAAATTATCCAATCTAAAAAAATAAAAAATAAAATAAATAAAAAATAAATTTAAAAAATCAAAAAATTATCCAATCTAAACAACACAAAGAGAGTAGACAACAAAAGAACAGAATCTCAGAGATCTGTGGAAGAATAATAAAAGATCTAACATTTATGTCACTGGAGTCCCATAAAGAGAAAGGAAAGAGTGTGGGGCTGAAAACTATTTTATGAAATAATGGCTGAAATTGTCCCAAATTTGGCAAAAGACATAAACAGACTGAAGAAACTGCTTAAACCTCAAACAGAATAAACCCAAGGAAACCCATGCCAACCTACATCATAATCAAACTTCTTAAAACTAAACAAAGAAAAATCTTGAAAGTAACAAGAGAGAAATGATACCTTATCTATAAGGGGAAAAATTGAATAACAGCAGATTTTTCATCCAAATCATGAAGTCCAGAAGGAAGTAACACATTTTTCTCCC
>NW_027397072.1:39097335-39169453 GCF_003265705.2 Callorhinus ursinus
TTCTTCTTCTTCTTCTTCTTCTTCTTTTTTCTTCTTCTTCTTCTTCTTTCAGTAATCTCTACACCCAACATGGGGCTCAAACTCATGACCCCACACATTTTTCAAGTGCTGAAAGAACTGTCAACCCAGAATTCTATGGCCACAAAAATATTCTTCAGGGGTAAAAAGTAAATCAGGACATTCTCAGATAAAGGAAAATTAAGAACATTTGTTACCAGCAGAACTGCCCTATGAGAATGGCTGAAGAAAATTCCCTAAACAGAAAGGAAATAATAGAAGGACTTGTAGAATATCAAGAAAGAAGGAAGAACATGGGAAACTTAAAATGTGAGTAAATACAGTACAATAGACTTTCTTTCTCCTCTTGAGTTTTCTAAATTATGTTTCGTGGTTGAAGCAAAATTATAACATTATATGATGTGTTTTTCAAAGTATATACATGAAATATTTAAGATAATTATAAATGAGGGAAGGTAAAGGGACTTAAATGGAGGTAAGATCTCTACACTAGTAGACTGCTATGTTACATATGTATATATAATACTTGGAGCAACTATAAAAAATCTATACATAAATATGCATCCCAAAACAGTATTAGTATATCAAAATGAAATTATTAAAAATATTCAGGTAATCCATAAAAAGTCAGGAAAAGGGATACAGAGGAATAGGAAAGAGAGGGAGTAAACAAAAAACAAATTAAAAATGACATACTTAAGTCCTAATATATCAACAATTACATTTGATGTGAATGTTCTAAATACACCAGTTAAAAGACAGATTGGGCCAATGGCTACAATAATATGCTCCAACTATATATAACTACAAGAACTTCACTTCAAATATAATGATATAGGTAAGTTAAATGTAAAAAGATAGCAAAAATACAATGCAAATTAATGCAAACACTAATCACAAGAAAGTAGGAATGTCTATGTTAATATCAGATAAAGTGGACTTTGGAGCAAATAAAATTACCACAGACAAAGAAGAAGAAATGATTAAAGGATCAATCCACCAAAAAGACACACCAATCCTAAATATGTATGTACCAAATAATAGTGTTCAAAAGATATAAAGCAAAAACCAATAGAATTGAAAGGAGAAATAGACAAACCCATAATTGTAGTTGGGACTTCAGCACTCCTTTCTCAACAATTGATAGAACTGGTAGACAGAAAATCAGCAACCAATAAGATCTAATTGACATTTATAGAACACTCTACCAAGATGAAATCTATGGTCCTAGGTTTCAGCGAATACTCTTCTTTCTAAGCTTGGCACCCTTGGCATAACAGAAGTCTCTAAATAAAGAGTATACAAAAAGACAAACATTTTGGTACCTGCTGATTTTTTAATGATTATTTTACTTTTAAATGATTATTTATATGGTTATAAGAAAACTGGAGAAGGCTCTGCCCCAACCAATAGGTTGGGAACATTGGCACTGCAGCGTGGGATCTCTGGGTGGGATGAAGCAGTTATTTTCAAAAAGAGTAGAGTTCAGGAGTCACCCTGGCTGTCCGTGACTAGTGCCAAGTGTGTTAAAGGGGGACTAAAGCAGACCTGAAGCTAAGTTCTTCGTAGAGCCACCTGTCAAATTCACAAGATCACACCAGCAACACAGAGGACCAGAAAGAGAATCTGAGAACCATCAATACTAGTACCAAATGTGGTTCTAGCACACAGCAGGTGCTCAATAAACATTTGTAGAACAAATGAATGAACGGTTCCAGCTTTGCTGCTCTAACCATCTATTGTGCCTTGTCCCCTTTCTGAGTTTTCTCACATGTAGATGGAGTGAGAACTTGGGTCCAATCATCTCTCCAGCCCCTTCTAGTTCTCACAATCTATAACCCTGCCTCATGTTGCAAAACATTTTCACACACATGAGATCTCTCATAACGTGCTCTTAATCTTCACAACAGCTCAAAGAGGAAGCCATATCCATTTTAAAGATGAGCACACTTACTGCCTAACAGAGTGCCTTGCACATACATAGTAACTGTCAGTTATGATTTGTCCTTCTCAGAAATCCTATTAATGTAGCAGGAAAAAAGATATTATTACTACTATTTTCCAGATGTGGGGAATGAGAGGGATGTTGCAATGTTCCTCATTTACCTCCACATCTATCATTTTGCAAATCAACATGTTTTCACAGACTCTTCCTTGTAAATTTTGGAGTGACCGAGGAAATGGCCAAGGTGCTGATGTCCCTTCTTTCAGGCAAGAATGATTTGACTGCATGTTCCAGTTTGTCTCCTAAGCCCTTCATGGCTGTCTTCTCATAAAGGCATAAAGTGTTAGCTTGACTACCTCTTTTTTTTTTTTTTTTTTTTATCTAAAACAGTTCCCGAATCAGTAAGCTGCAGCTCCAGAATCAGAAACTCAAAAGCAGGTCAATATAAATTACCCAAACTGAAGCACAAAGGAAAAAAAAATGATGCATGGGAAAGAAAAAACCCAAAATTTGTCCCAAATCATGTACTGAGCTGGATGCTTTTATGATCCCCACTTTACAGAAGGAGAAGTCAAGGTAGAGAAAATCTTTGGAACTTGCCCAGTCACACGGCTCATGAGCAGAGGAACCAGGATCTGAATCCAGGCCCTGGGTCTAGACTTTTCTTCCTTTCTAACCACCTTTCTACAATTGCTTCCTAGAAGAGGAACCTGAGGCTCTGGTCATTTGCCCACAGTCACACACAGCTTAACTGCACTTGGAGCTCGGATTCAAACACAGGTCTGACGTTGTTTTTTTTTTTTTTTTTTTTTTAAGATTTTATTTATTTATTTCACAGAGAGAGACACAGTGAGAGAGGGAACACAAGCAGTGGGAGTGGGAGAGGGAGAAGCAGGCTTCCCGCCGAGCAGGGAGCCCGATGCGGGGCTCGATTCCAGGACCTGGAATCATGACCTGACCCAAAGGCAGACACTCAACGACTGAGCCACCCAGGCGCCCCCACAGGTCTGACATTGTAACACAGGCTTTGAGGGGTGCAAAGGGGTAGAGGGAGGGATTTGGCATTTACTGAGGAAGCTTCCACTAGCTCAGGCTCTGCACCTTGCGCTGACGCAACATTACTCAATGTAATCTCCCACCATGGGAATTAAGTAACAGGACCCACATTTTCTGAGATAAAGAGACTGAGGTTCTGAAAGGCCCAGAAAAACTTGGTACAAAGAGGCTGAGTCTTCCTTCTTCCAAGCTGCAGTTTGCGTCACCGCTTCTCAGTTGCCTTCGCAGGCTTGGGGGAGGCGGGGGGCAGGGTGCTGCTGCGGTATGGCTACTGCGGTCCCGCTCCGGCGAGAATGAACCCCCTTGGCATTCGGACGGTTTCTCAAATCAGATTCCCACCTGTGGTCACGTAAGATGGTAATTCAGATCACTCAGGCCAGGAGTGCTCCCAAGCCCCATGTGCTGGCTGTGATCGGGAGGACTAGAGCAGGCCATGAAGAGAGGCGTATGGGGCAGCGAGGTCTTATCCCATCCCTCAGCTGGTCTCTTGACCAACAGAGTCTAGGGACATAGGGCTGGCCCCAGGAAGGGTTAAACCAGGCCTGGAGAGGGGCCTGCATTCCAATAGAAGCACAGGTGGTAGAGAGGGAGAGAGCTCCAAATCCTCCCACTCCCTGTCCTCGGGGCTTTATTTAAGTATCTGCTTTATTTATTTGAGAGAGAGAGGGTGTGTGAGCAGGTGGAGGGGCAGAGGGAGAGGATCTCTAGCAGACTCGCCCCCGAGCACAGAGCCAGACACGGGGCTCGATCTTATTACCCTGAGATCATGGCCTGAGCCGAAATCAAGAGTCGGACGCTCAACCAACTGAGCCACCCGGGCGCCCCTTAAGTATCTGCTTCTTATCTGGGTTTTTGCAATGGCTTCCTCTCAGGTCTCCCTGTCTCTTGGCTGGCCTGGACTGCTCTTCTGCATCCTCTCTTAGCTAAGCTTACCCTCTGTCATGGGTTGAATGGTGCCCCCCAAAAGATATGTGGAATTCCTAACCACAAGTATCCATGAATGTAGACCATGGCTCGTCCACTCCATTCATGTTAAAGCCCTAGCTTCCAGTGTGACGGTGTTTGGAGATAGGGCCTTTAAAGAGGTAATTAGGTTAAGTCAGGCCATGGGGTGGGGCCCTAATCCAATGTGACTGGTGTCCTTGTAAGAAGAGGAGGAGACACCAAGGATGCGTGTGCACAGAAGAAAGGCCACAGGAGGACATGGCCAGAAGGCAGCCATCCACAAACCAAGGAGAGGTCTCAGGAGAACCCAAACCTGATCTTGGACTTCCAGCCTCCGGAGTTGTGAGGAAGTAAATGTCTGTTGCCTCAGTCACCCGTCTCTGGTATTTTGATATGGCAGCCCTAGCAATCTATACAGGGCCCAATAAGGTTCTACATCAACGCGTGTGGCTCACTGCCTGCCCATCTTCCTGTCCTGTGGACTTCAAGCTCCAGCATCAGAGAGGCTAAGCCAGTTCCCATAATTGCATACATTCAAATCCTATAACAAATCCCAGGGTTTTCTGCTTCTCTGACTGAGGCCTGAGGGGACGGGAGGTTCTTGCAAGGCCAAGAGGGTGGCCCTGGTAAGACTAAAACTCTGAGCTCAATTAAAGGATCTGAACTGGCCAACGATGTGGGCACATTGACAACACACCCATGTATCTCTCTCAGAGCTGGGGTGGGAGGGAGCTGGACTGCCCCTGGGGACCCTCCAGCAGCCCCCAGGAGGGAGGGATCCTAGGCAGAGGTGAGGTGAGCAGATGGGGCCAGTCATGCACCCAGTCCGCTGAGCAGATGCTGGTGGCCCCGTCTGCAAGCTGCCAGGCTCTGTGCAAGATCAAAACCCCACAGCCCCAGCACCTGGGTGCCAGGAGGCCCAGCCCTGCTGCGGCAGGTAAGGACCCAAGAGCCAGCTGCTTCCTCCCACGTGACAAAGCCCAGCACCTACAGCTGTCAGGGATTAGAGCGCACTGCCCTGGGTCACTTAGGGGTTAATCTACATGCAGTTTCCATCTCCTCGGGCTTTTTCTCTGCTCCCCTCCCTGCCCTCCCTGGCTGGCTCCTCTACTGGGGGCTCTGAGATTGGGGCAATCCCCAACTGCAGACCTCTCAAGCAGGCTGATGCTGCCTTTAGGAATAACTTTTAAAGAACACAGAACACAGTCAGCCCACAGAGTTTTGAACATCCTGACTCAGCAGCCATCCAGAGGCTTGGTGGGGAAGCAGAAATCCCGGAGAAACCACTGTGTACCGGACACAGGGTAACTTATTGAGCTCCTGCGACATCCTGGGTGGGTTTATAGTTACAATCTCAGCAATGTAGGAAGTAGGTCTTAGCATCTGATTTTCTAGAGAATTCTCCGAGGCTCTGAGAAATCAGGTGACTTAACGAAGGTCCCGCGGAGATTAAAAAGCCAAGAGGAAAATCAAAACCCAGTTTTTCAGACCATAGGGTCCTTCCTCATCTCGCTCTCTGAGGCTGCTTTTGGTTGAAATGCCCTGGTCTTGGCCCAGATGGGGCTGGAGTGTGAGTTAGGGGGACTGGTGGTGGGAGAAGTGAAACAAAGCGGCGGCTCTAGACACGTGGTCCAACAGGGGCAGCCTCAGCATCAGCTGCAACCTTGTTAGAAATGCAGATTCTCAGGCCCACCCCAGACTGAGTCCGAAACTCTGGGACTGAGACCCAGGCACCCTCTGCGTTACACCTCGGCTGTTTTACCCTCAGACCACCCTCAAGGGTAAATCACACCTTGTCCTCTTTTGTCTGATGACAGTTTCTGACGAGCCCTGGATTCAAATCCTCGCTGTGTGACCTTGGCCAGGTGACAGCCCGGGTCTGAGCCTTACACTCCTTCTCTGTACCTCCCCCTCCAGGGGTGCAGTGCCATGAGCTCAGTGCCATGCCTGGCGCGCAGCGAGGGCGAGCCAGCTGACAGACGGTATTGCTGTGGTTGGTCAGGGCTCTGAGTAGAGAATGAAGAGGCTCCAAAGGTCATCAATGTGAGCTGTCTGTCTGTCTGTCTGAGGCCTGAGCCCCTGAGGACCCCCCTCCCGCCCACCGCCGGAAGGGACAGTGTCCTGCCGCCCTTTCTCTGCTCACAGTGGGTGGGGCGCCTCAGCATCCGGAATTCGGAATTTTAGAGAGCACACAGGAGCTCCGAGGCCCTGCTCACGCCCACTCTAGCTCCCTGACTCTGGACTTGTCATTCACCTTCTCTGGGTCTCAGTCTCCTGTAAAGAGAAGGGGCGAGGTGGGCCCAGAATGTACTTGATTGGAGGACTCCCTGGGCCCTCTGTGGGGCAGGGCTTCGAGGACCGTCCAGGCACTGATAGAAACAGATCATTCCAGGGCGCCTGGGTGGTTCAGTCAGTTAAGCGTCTGCCTTCGGCTCAGGTCATGATCCCGGAGTTCTGGGATCAAGTCCCAAGTGGGGCTTTCCTTCTCCCTCTGCCCCTCCCCGCCTTGTGCGCGCGCGCGCTCTCTCTCTCGCTCTCTTTCGCAAATGAACTCTTTTAAAAATAATAAAAAATTTTTAAAAAATAAAATCTTAAAAAAAAAAGAAAGATCATTCCAGGGACTGCCACTGTGAAAGAAAAACTGTACACCAAAGGCCCTCATCTATCATAATAGTTCAGAGACATTAAAATATGAATTTCCAAATGAAGGAAGCCCAGCGCCCTTGGCCTTAGATCCCATGGCTCTCCCCACACGGCCAACTTTGCTCCTGAGGCTCCTCAAAGAGGCAGCAGGGAGCATCAAACCCCTCATCACTTCCTCCTGGACAAATCCGGCTCCACGGTAGGGGACCTGGTCTCCTGCCTGCAGAGGCCGACCCCGCCCCCCCCCCCGCCCCCCCCACTTAGCAGTTTCTGGCTCCAGGAAAAGGCAGTCGTGCTGATGCTGAACATATGTGCAGGTTTCTACCCCCTCACCTTCCACCCCTTTCCTTTCATATTCAATCACAGGATAAAAGCCTCCCTTTATGTAATGATGGAGCATTTTTGGTCTCATCTGCTCCTCAGAGCCACTCTAACAGCACAGCGTCCTTGCTCCCATTTCCCAGAAGCTTGCACAGCTGGAAAGCAGCGAGGTTGGGATTTGAACCCTGCCTTCTCACTATAAGTGCAGGGCACGTTAGAACTAGAGTTCCCAAAGCCAGGTCTGTTGAGCACAAACGTCCGAAAGGCGTCCAGCAATCTGCTTGAGGACAGAGGTTGCAGGGTCAGATGGTCCAGCTTTTAGTCCTGGCTCAGCAGCTTTCCAGCTGTGTGTCCTTTAACAAGTCAGTCAACCTCTCTGAATTAAATGTCGTTGTTCAGGGCTATAACCATATATATACGTTGAGAGGGGCAACCCTGGTTATTTTATAGGAAGAAAACACTCTGCTCTGATTTGATAAATAATGAGTGGTGCTTCATTGTTTCATAGTAATGGTGGTTTATTTGGTGGTAAGCCCAAAATCTCTGAGGAACACAGCCCACAGAGTGGTGGAGAAATAACAAAGGCACCTCGAATAATGGCCAGGTCGGGGACGGTGCCTGTGCACGGGTGCCAGTCAGAGCCCTCAGCCCCCCTTTAGACTGAGTCTGAGGGTCTCTCAGAAAAGAAGAAGGTCCGACCAAGTAGTCCTGGAGAGAATTTTCCTACGGGAAACCTCTCTGTGTGATCCCTACAGGGGTTCATGTGTTCTCTTTCAATGCTTCCAGGGATGGGAGTTTCTCTCTTAGGGTAAACTCTTGTGGGTTGGATGGCTCTAATTGTATTAGACCCTTCCGCAGAGCATGTCGGAACCAGCCTCCCTCGACCTCGAGCCTTCAGTCTCACTCCGGCCTCTGAGACCCCAGGGTAAGTCTAGGCGAAGACCCTGTGGGTGCCTGCAGACAGGTTCTGGAGTCTCTGCCAGCAAAGTCTCATGTTTGTTTTGAGTCCACGGCCCTGGCACCTGTAACTACCCACCACTGTACTCCCAGAATCTGGCAGAGTTTAAAAATTAAAGTTAATTAAATTCATGTAGGGAATTTCATTCCCCCTCCCATGCTTACACACCTAAGGGATAATAGTAATCACACTACCACCCATTCCCCCATCTGTTGAGTACTTCATTTCTTTCAAGGTGCCCTTGCATTTTTTATTTCAAATTGATCTCAGCACCCCCCATGAAATGGGTCAATGGGGGATTAGTATCCTCATCTTGTGGATGAGGAACTTGAGTTTCAGAGGTCCAGTGAGTTGTCCAAGAGTGAGAGCAGGAATTTGCTGGGGCTTCCAAATCCATGGCTAGTGCTTTTTCTACTATGGCTTATTATCAGAACTAATGCCAGGCTATAAAAATAATCCACTTCTAAGAATTTACCCTATGGGAATATTTATTTTAAAATGCACATATTTGTGTACAAGAATGATTACCATGGCACTGTTGGCAAATGATTGTTTGCCATCTGATTGTCCACCAGTGGAGAACTGGTTAAAAATTGTGGAACAGCCTGTAATGGAACGCTACACCACTTTCCAAAACAGTGTAGGTGACTTCATGCAGTCACGGGAGTAATGTGCCCGCAGTTCGGCCGAGCCATGCAGGGTTGAGTGGAGGAGAAATACATTTTTAAAAAGTGGGTGTAGTGGCCTATTTTTATTTCAGAAATCTGTACGTTTGCACGCGCAGAAAAGTTTAAAGGACCCACAGCAGCTATCAACAGTGGTTATCTTTTATTTGTGCGTGGGCAGGTTGGGAGGGTCAAAGGTTAAAGGCAAGATTGACTCTACATTTCTCTAAGTTTTCATTTTTTAAACAGTAAAGGCAGAAAGTTTAAAAAGACTCATGGGGTCTTTCACTCTTTACACTACAGAATTTCATTTAATAATAGATACGCTTTTATTTGAAAAATATATATCTATACCGCAAAGCATTGCCACAAAACAGTTTTCTTTGATTTCAAAGTGAGCAGATTGCAGAGTTGCAGTCAAGTGTATGCTAAGTTGGTCTTCACTGAAATATCCATCTCATCCTCAGCGACCACATTTTACGGAGAAGACTCTCTTATACCCAGGAATAATCTTGGGACATGGCGGGTGGCAGCTCACGAAGTTCAACGGTTAATGGGGCTCATGGTGGACTCCTTCTAACAGGTGTTTGAAAATTTTAACAGCAAGGACAGAAAAGGTTGTTATGGAGGACCTATGCTATAAATTATAACAACAGTAGCAGTCGTAATAACAAAAGCTGTTATTGCCACTGTGAATTTGAAACTCCCTGAGGCTGCCCCATGCTAGAAGCAAGCCCATCCTGTCTGCTTTTGTATCTCCAGCATTTAAGACAGTGCCTGGAGTACAGTAGACGCTCAACGAACATTGCTTAACCGACTGAGCCACCCAGGTGCCCCGCCTCGGGAGTTTTAAAACAAAAGGGCACTTAGTTGTCCAAAAATTAATATTCATGATTTCTTCTAGTTGTTAGAAACCCTGGCAGATTAGTCCTCCTGATTCTGCCTCAGGCTGGCAGGTGGATGGCAGGGCCTTGAGGCTGGTCTAAAAGGGGGAGCCTGTTTGCAGTCACAGCTGAGTTGTGAGCCTAGCCACCCACCGGACATCCCGCACACACTGGCCCCATGACAACTCTCTCCTGAAACCCCATGGCGATGTTTCCTAACTTGGGGATTGACAGAGGTTTTGAACTTTCTCTTTTTAAAAATAGCTAACTGCGGGGTGCTTGGATGGCTTAGTCGGTTAAGCGTCTGCCTTCGGCTCAGGTCATGATCCCAGAGTCCCGGGGTTGAGTCCCACATCTGGCTCCCTGCTCAGTAAGGAGCCTTCTTCTCCCTTTCCCCCTATTTGTGCTCTCTCACTGTCAGATAAACAAATAAAACCTTAAAAAAAATAGCTAACTGCTTCTTTAGTTTATTGTCCTAAATTTCATAATCAAATCATTCTTTGTAACCACATCTATCCACATTCTTTAACTTCTAGGTAGAGCCCGGAGCTCCCCCGTTCTTGCCCTCTTCAGTTTTTTGGGGCTTTACTTTCTCACCATAGATGGTTCTAAGGTGGTGTGACTGATCAAGGGGGCGGTGGGGAAGGGTTCTTCATGATTAAGGGACGGCCACTGGGGAATAGCTGAGAGCCACCACAGCGTAGACTGCATAATCCTGACTCCGGGCTAAGACTTAAAGTCACGGGCTGCAGGAGGTCCTCAAATTTCAGTGGTCTGCCCAGCTCACCAGGGCCATGACCTTGCAGCAATTCAGAGCCAAGCAGCCAGTGTGCCTCTGGGCCACAGGACCCCAGGACCCTAAGCACATCTAGGGAATTCACACTGTCCAGTCCTGCCCACTGGCAGCTAAGATCCACTTTGGGATCTCTTACAAGGCCTTAAGCAAAGTGTCACCCAGGGCTGGGGTCTCTGAAGCTCGACTGGGGAAAGATCTACTTCCAAGCTCCTGTGGCAATCGGCTGGATTTCATTCCTTGCAGGTTGTTGGACTGAGGGCTTCAGTCTCTTGCCTGCTGCTGTCTGGTGCCAGTCCCCAGTTTCTTGTCACAGGAGTCTCTCTGTAAGGCGGCTCATAACACAGCAGGTGGCTTTGCCAAAGCGGCAAAGAGAGAGAGTTCCCTCGCAAGGGGGAAATTACAGAGCTGTGTGACGTAATCAGGGGGCGTGGCAGCCTTTGCTGCATTCTATTGGTTAGCAGTAGGTCACAGGTTCCGCCCACACACAAGGGGAGGGATTCCACAGAGGTGTGGAATCAAGAGAGGCCTGGAAGCAAGACTCATGGGGCCATTTGGAGTCTGTCCACCACAGGGATCAGCAAACTTTTGTAAAAGTCTGGAGAGGACACATTTAAGGCTAACAGGTCAGATAGTTTCTGTCAGGACTATTCATCTCTGCCCTCGTAGCCTGAAATCAACCATAGACAGGACTTAAACAAATGAATGTGTTCTAATGGAACTTTATGGACACTGAAATGTGAGTTTCATATAATTTTTGCAGTCACAAAATGTCATTTGTCTTTTGATTTTTTTCCCCCCAACTATGTAAAAATATAAAACCATTTTTAGATTGTGGGCCACCCAAAAATAGGCAGTGGGTCAGATTTAGTACTAGACCGTGGTCTGTCCACCCTGCCCTAGTTTATCAGGAAAATTAAATTTTTGCATATCAAATTTTCTTAAGGCGAGTTACTCCAGAATTGGAGGCCTTAGGGGCAACCTCTCTGCAGGTGGTCAACTTCCACCTTGGGTTTTAGAGTTGGTTCAGTTTCTAGACTCTACCCCATTTATGTTGAAGAAGGGAGATAGTCCCACATTTGCCCAACCTCAGTACCCCCTCACTTTCACTCAGGCAAGTCAGCCACGGAGAAATGCGTATTTGTCCTGAACTGACTAGACCTGCAGATAGAAAGCATCCTCTGACCAGAGCATACAGGCCATTGATGAGGACACACAAGTCCAGAGGGGCAAAGTGACTGCTCCCCACTACCAAGGCTGGGATTGGACTCTCAATGTCCCTTCCTATCTCCCATATCAGCCCACATTGCTCTTTTCTTGTTCTACTCTCTCTCATTCTCTCTCTTTCTCTCCTAACCCAGCCACCAATCCCTCAAGCAGACTGAGAGCTCTGTGAGGCCCCTGATGGAGTATCTCCCCTTCTTCTACCTGCTCATCCCCTTCTCCTCTCACCTCTGCCATTGACTGGGGACTGGCGGCGGGGAGGGCAGGTGCACAGTGGACGGGTAGGGGTAGGGCAGCAAATTCTCATGGAGTCCAAGTGAAATACAACAGGTGTCTATTAAAAAAAATGCAGATTCTTTTGGGTGAATCCATACTTGTTGAGCCATTGGCTTTGGAGCTGCAGAAAATGTTTGACCCTGCCTATCCTCCAGGGACTCCCCTTAGACCAGGAGGGGGTTAGTTAGTCCCACATGACTAGTGGCTACAAAGGCCGTTAGCATTCAATTCTAGTTCGAGGGTTTGTGAATAATAAATGAGTAGTTACTCAGTGAAATTACACCCAGGGGCTTAAAATAGAGTTTGTCTCTAGACTCTAGAGTGATCTTTTAAAACATTAATGGCATCATACCTCCCCCTGCGTGATACCCTTGGAATAAGATTCCAAACTCCTCTCTACAGTTTACAGGCCCTGCATGGCCTTGCCTGCTTCTTGGACCATTCTTAACCTTGCCTCCCTTCCTTTCCCGAACAGCTGGGCACAGGCCCACCTCTGGGCATTTGCACTTGCTCTTTCCTCTGCCCAGAACGCTCTTACCTAGGGCTTTTTGAAGGGTTAATTCCTACTCATCAGGTCTTGATTTAAATGAAGCCTCTGCCGAGGAACGCCCCCCCGCCCCCGACACACACACACACACAACCTCCCTTCTGAAGGAGTCCTGCACACTCTGCTCTGCCGGTCCGTTAGCTCCTCCTAGCCTTTATTAGCTCCTGCATCATTCTCTTCGCAGGTTTATCATCTTTCTCTCATTTACTGCTGCATCACCAATACTTGCAGTCGAACCTGACACGTGGGCAACTCCATAAATATCTCTTGCAAGAACCAAAAAAGGCTTCCCTTCCTTTATAAGGAATAATTGCAACCCAGATGTCCTTCAGTGGTTAAACAAACCAAGGTACCTCCACATCATCAATCCTACTCAGCAAAGAAAAGGTACAAACTATTGACGCACGCAACAACTTGCACGGAACCTCAAGGAGATTATGCTGAGTGCAAAAGCCAATTTCAAAGGGTCACATACTGTTTGATTCCACTTATGTAACATTCTTGAACTATCAAAACAATGGTGATAGAGAAGAGATCAGTGTTTGCCAGGGGTGGGGGCCTGGACTCCAGGGAGAGGATGAGAATCCATGTGGGGCTGGCATGAGGGGGCCCTCTGGTGATGGAACAACAGATCTGAATCTTGATGGCGGAGGTGGTTACACCCAAGCTACATGTGTGATCACTGCACAGAGCTACGTACACACAGACACAAATGAGTGCTTGTCACACCGGTGAGATTGGAGCAAACTCTGTGGATTATGCCAATGTCGGCGGCCTGGTTTGAGATTGTACGGTTATTTAAGTCATTCACCCCCAGGGGAGGCTGGGTGAAGGGTGCATAGACCTCCCTATACATTGTTTTTGCGTGAATCTATAATCGTTTCAAAATAAGAAGTTAAGAAAATGTTCTGCACAAACAACGACAAAAAAGAGGTAAGTTTAGAGACAAGTTTCAATGTTTTTAATATTAAATCTGTTTGTATAGGCTCTATTGTTATTGCTTTTGTGAGACAAAGTATATCTAGTTCACTGAAAAGCCTTTTTCCTCTTTTTTTTTTTAAAGATTTTATTTATTTATTTGAAAGAGAGAGAATGAGAGACAGAGAGCACAAGAGGAGAGAGGGTCAGAGGGAGAAGCAGACTCCCCGCTGAGCAGGGAGCCCGATGCGGGACTCGATCCCCAGACTCCAGGATCATGACCTGAGCCGCAGGCAGTCGCTTAACCAACTGAGCCACCCAGGCGCCCTGAAAAGCCTTTTTTCAAAAAGAGTTGATCAACGTGTTTTGCCTCTGATATTCATACACAATTCTTTTGTCTTATTTTGGGGTTGCTATTTGTCCCTGGTTAATATCTACCATGGATAGAGCCGTACAGATCACACGGGGCTTTGACAGGCACCATTTCATTGGAAATTATTAGTACGAAGGCGGTACTTTGATTAGCCTTTCCATTTTATGGATGAGAAAACCAAGGCTCAGAAACAAAATGGTATACCTTAACTAGGGGGTAGAGCCTGAGTGACTCAGGACCCGGGTGTCCTAATTCCAAATTACTTCTCTTCCCCTTACCACCAATGACACACATTTGAGTAACAGTTTGGAGATCGCAACTTCATCTAAATTTATGCCTATATTCAGACTCTGAAGCCTATACCCTTCTCTTCTCTAGAGGGGCGGTGGCCTCCAACCCCAACCAACTCCAAGAAGCTAATTAGCACTTCTTTTTAAAAAACTCAAGGTGGACTAAGAGAGAAAGAGACTCTGTTAGTTGTTGCTCATTTGCGGATGTTTTCCTTGCAAAACCACATCAAAGCAGGGAAGCCCACCATGGACTTGGCCGGAAACCAAAGCTCTGCTGGCCAATCTGAGAAGCGGCAAGTTCCATCAGGCAGAAAATCATTTTATCTTCTGGGCCCAGATTCCTCACTTAGAGCTGACGGGGGCGGAGCATCCCCCAAGCAGCAAAGCTCTCCCTAAGCCCCCAGCTGTCTCAGGGAGCCCCCGGACTTGGGGAGCCCTGCCCTGTGTGGGCCTGATTGGGGCAGGAGATGAGCCTCTGAACAGACCCCACAGAGGGTCACTGAGTGCCCACCAGGTGCAGAGCATATGGTGGATGTGACTTTGGGGAGCAACCCCATCCCTTTCAGGTACTGCAAAATGAAAGTGTGTATTTGTCTTTCAGAAAGGCATCACCAAACATGTGTTGATTTTGAGGGAAGAGAACCCAGAGGAGTCATCCTGTTAGATGCTAAGGGTGTGTTCTGCGGGGTGTTGCGGGAAACCCACAGTAAAAATGCCACAGGCCATCCTGCCCCACCCCACACGGCTCTCCAGGAGACTCCAGCATTCGGAACACACAGAGAAACATCGAAGATGCCCCAGGGAGATGTCTAGATTAGTTTCGAGGGAAGCACCGGCTTTACAGAATACAGGAATGGGCTTGGGGGCGGGGGGGTGGGGTGGGGACCACCTCCGGGGGAGGGCATTTCAGCCAGAAGCACTAAGGACACACTGCTGCGTGGGTTCCCGTCTCTCCGTATGTAATCGTGTCCACATCCAACTCCTTGGCTACACTCTGAGCTCCCTGGTGGCTGGGCCCATGGCTTTCATCTTTCCATCTCAAGCGTCTAGCACTATACCTGGCACATAATGGGCACAGGTACACTTTGAGTGGATGAATGGATGAATAAATGAATGAATGGGTTAGCCTCTGAGTAAGGGAGATTTATCAATGGTTTTTGAGCTGTTGAGGTGACACATTTTTATTTATTTTTTTAAAGATTTTATTCATTTATTTGTCAGAGAGAAAGAGGGAACACAAGCGGGGGGAGTGGTAGGGGGAGGAGCAGGCTCCCCACTGAGCAGGGAGCCCGATGTGGGGCTCGATCCCAGGACCCTGGGATCATGACCTGAGCTGAAGGCAGACGCTTAACAGACTGAGCCACCCAGGCGCCCTGGTGACACAATCCAGTTTTAGGAATATCACAGTGACAACCCTGTGTAAGCCCTGGCAGCAGGATGAGAGTTTGAGGATTTTAGTTTGGGTGTCTTAAATCTGAGAGGATAAGGCCGGTCCCTTGAATCCCATCTGACCTCTGGTCTTGTAAATAAAGAGCCCAGTGTAGGCTTGGTGCACACAAGAACTGAAAGACCTTGAGCCCAGGGGAGATCTGAGGTTTCAACTAAATGAGGCAGTCACCTTCCCATTCACCATGCCTTACAGGGACCTTGGACTTGATAAATATGAATTAAATAGGAGTTGAATTCATGAAAGGAAAAGACTTGGGGAATTTCAGAACTACAGACGTGTGGACACATTTTGGTTCATCACATTTGATCTAGTCGTTGAGCGTCTGCCTTCGGCTCGGGTCATGATCCCAGGGTCCTGGGATCGAGCCCCACATCGGGCTCCCTGTTCGGCGGGAAGCCTGCTTCTCCCCCCCCCCCCCCCCCTGCTAGTGTTCCTGCTCTTGCTGTTGCTCCCCGCGGTAAAAAAAAAAAAAAAAATCTTAAAAAAAAAAAAAAAGAATTCCCTACTTACAAAAATAAGCGCTTATAAGCCCACCTCGCAGTAAGGGAAGCAGAAACCCATGAAATTGCTTCCCCAGCTGTCCTTAGAGCCAGAGCACCGTCATGGGACCAAAGCTAGCCGACCAGAAGCCCCACCTGCTTTGGCTTTAATGAGGTGCCCGACGCCTGAGCCACGAACTTCCTACAGGGAAGGTATCACCCAGATGGACAGGAGATCCCTGCAGGTACCAGGGATAATCCAGAGAACATTCAGCAGATCCGATGACTCTTCCCTGCTGCCAAAGGCCATAGTTAGCTATAGCCCTGCCCCCTCACCTAAGAGATGCCTCCTTAAAGGAAAAGCCTGAGCAGATCCAACTCAGGGGCAGGGCCCTTGATTGACAAGTGAAGACTCCTTGATTTAGTATTTCAGGCTCTAGACAATGCTCCATGTCAGAGGCTGGAGGGTACTTGACATTTTTTTCCTATACCCATTGTTCTGAATGTTCTGAGGAGATGACACTTTGAAGTTGTTTCAGACTAGATGGGAGGTTACAATCATAATGTAGAGGTTAAAATAGAGACCCTGGGATCAGACAAACTAGCATTTGGCTCTAAAACCCTCTAGGTGTGTGACTTTGGCACCTGGCACAGTGAGTCCAGTTAATGGGGACTATTATTATTGTTTTCACTACCTGGGGAGACTATTTTGAGGACTCAGGGTTGGAGAGAAAGAGAAGAGACAAGCTGACTCCAAGAACCCCACCCAAGCTCTTGGCTGAGCCCCGGCAGACAGTGGAAGGGGGATTAAACATGTTCAGCGGAGCCCTGAGGGCAGAGGGACACCCAATGGTAGAAGCTGGAAGGTGATGTGTTTGGCCTCGCTACCAGACTTTCTAATAATAATCTGAAGATGTGCCAGGGTCACTCGGTGGGTAGTAAATAGTAAATAGTATGGGAAGTATTTAAGCCAGAGTTGGGAAAATGTTTGGTGAGCGAGGGGATTTAAATAGACATTAGATTTGATCAAAAGTTTAAACAATGAAACGTCCCTTTCTTTCTTTTTTTAAAGATTTTAATTAATTAATTAATTAAGAGAGCACGAGTGCGAGGAGGGGCAAAGGGAGAGGGAGAGAGACATCCCATGCGCAGCGCGCAGGACCCTATCTCAGGACCCCGAGATCACAACCTGAGCCGAAATCAAGAGCAGGACGCTCGACCGACTAAGCCACCCAGGCGCCCCTGAAACTTCCTTTTTTTTTTTTTTTTAAGATTTTATGTATTTATTTAACAGAGAGAGGGAAAGAGCACAAGCAGGGGGAAGAGCAGAGGGAGAGGAAGAAGCAGGCCCCCTTCCGAGCAAGGAGCCCGATGCGGGACTCGATCCCAGGACCCTGGGATCGTGACCTGAGCCAAAGGCAGATGCTTAACCATCTGAGCCACCCAGGCGCCCTGAAACTTCCTTTCTAAATGAATCTTTCTGTGAAAACCCAGTCAATGCTGAGATTATCCAAAAGGCATACTGAGCATGTGCTCGGAACACCAGACAAATAGGAAGAGGGAGAGAGAAATGTTCCATTTAAATAAACGCAGCTAGAATTTTCCATCAGCAAAACTAGAGATGAGCCACTTTAACGTCAGTTAAGTAGGGATGGGGGCTGCCGGGTCTTCTCAGTATTCAGGGCCTTTAAGTCTTAGTCTGGTCCTGCGCCCATTATAACAACAGATCAAAGCAGAAGTGCTTTAGGGACAGCCAGAGCAAGAGCCAGGAGCCCCCTCCCCACCCAGGCTGCTACAGGGACTCTGAGGACCCCTCCAGAGTCATGGACCCCAGTCTGAAAAGTCCCAGAGAGCCTTCCAGTCCTGGAATTAGGGCAGGTTCTTCCCACCTTGATACCCTGACTCTAGTCAAGCCTTACTCGAGTTTCATCTATGATAGTATTTAAATTGTAATTTGCTTAGTAATTTTAACTTTCCCATTTTTCTCCGTCTATTATCTTGATTTATTCTCATAACATCCCCTGAGGGGGCTTGAAGGATGTCTCTTTCATCCGGATTTTATTGGCAAGGAAACAGGTCTAGAGGACACAAAGACCAGAGGTATGAGCTGAGGGAGACGTGTTGGTACCATAGTGGTGACTAATAAGGTGTCTGGATTATCCATTTGCGCAGCTTCCTTGTCCCCCCCGAACCCACTTCAGCCCAATCCCCAATGCACCACTTTTATTTTATGAGAGATTTCTGCTGCTTCCCTCCCCAGCCTTGTGACCTGGGGCTCTAACAGTATCCAGCTGATGGCCTCATGGCCCCTTGACTCCCCAGGGTCAGAGGCTAAATTTCTACAAGGACCCACTAACGTGTCAGGAGCTGTTTTTGCAATAATGGCACATAATTCTCTGCTGCAAATGCCTTGACCTGTTGCAGAACCCTAAGTATTGTGCTGTTGCTGTCTTATTGGAGTGTGCAGAAGCTCCACTTGGCATCGTCCTCGGCCACAGACATGTCTGACACCATGCGGTCTCCCAGGCTTCCTAGCCAGCAGCAGGGATGCTTGTCCGACAGTCTAGACCTGCTGTAGAGCCTGCTTTTGCGCTGGGTCCCACTAAGAGCTAGCAGCCTTCTCTAACACCTAATAAATGGATCATAATGGGATTCCTAAGTATGGAATATGTAGCTTCCAAAACCCAAAGAAGTCTACCAAGTGTTACGTTTCTTTCTCAGTAGTGGGAGTTTAAAGTGCAATACGTTGTCCTTACTTTGGAGGGTTAATCTGATCATGGCTCAAACCACTAGACCCTAAAAAATTTTATCAGTGTAGTCTGTCCCTGAATCTGTTATGGTTTTTCTCTAGAATGCATGTCTACAGCACAAGTCTTTAATCATGGCATCCAGGGCATTTGCTACTTTTTTTGTGCATTGGATCAAATTAGCGTGATTTTACCAATTTATCATGGAGACCAAGGTGCAGCCTTGTGCTGTGGGATGTTAATAGGTGTTGCGCCAGAAAAGCTCAAAGCTCTATTAGCCATATTTTTGCTCTAAAAATATTTAAAATATCTACTTAAGAAAAACACTGGACACATTCATATAGGTGCCATTGATATTATTATATGATAGTCTGCTTTTTTTCCTTGCTTTTTTAAAATGATGTTCCATATTGAAAAATGGCAGGAAGCATTACCTAATTACACACATGTGACATCCAATATAGCCTCTATTGATGTGTAGTATTTAACAATTGACTCTTGTGTTGTGTGATTCTTCAATGATCATGATCAGCCTCATTGCGTGTTCTGGCATATAAGACCCAATATATTCATGATGTGATTCAATGTTTTTTGTATCCTAAACATAGCCTCTACCCCATATCATCTTCATGGATCCAGAAGAAGGAAGTTTCAAAGAAAAGGCAGAATCATGTGCTCCCAAGCTGGGTTTGAATCATAGAACCACATAATTAAGCAACCTCCAAATGAAGAGAGCTTCTAAAAAAGTTGGGAGAAGAGCTGTTCGGAATGAGTAAATAAATTGCCAACAATAAGAATAACTATGGTAAAACACAACACAAACAATGCAAAATAAGAAGTTGATCTTTTCTCCTTTGATACATTATACTGGTGACAGAAACAGAATATGGAAATAGATCTGATGTCGAACCTGATAAGGAAGATCCTAACCAGCCCCTTTCTCCTAATATTAGGTGAAAAGGTGGTTTTTCAAAAGAGAATTCTTTCAATTGAAACAATTTTGAGGGGGGTCATACCTTATAATAAAAAAATATAAAATATATATATTTAAAATCTTGATCTATTTAATTATTAACGAAATTAAGTTGGCTTAATATACAGAACATGGCAATTCTGTTCTAAATTAAAGATATAATTTCCTGCTAT
Organism: Callorhinus ursinus; assembly: GCF_003265705.2. Classification (NCBI taxonomy): domain Eukaryota; kingdom Metazoa; phylum Chordata; class Mammalia; order Carnivora; family Otariidae; genus Callorhinus; species Callorhinus ursinus. The sequence continues at coordinate 39,117,014 of NW_027397072.1, forward strand.
AATTTCTTGCTACAATTAATCTGGAAGACCGCGTTCTTCCGTCTGGTGTGATCCAAGCACATGATTTTAATCACCTTGGTGTCCCTTCAATCCATTATACTTTTATTTTTTTTTATTTTTTTTTAAAGATTTTATTTATTTATTTGAGAGAGAGAGAGAATGAGAGATAGAAAGCACGAGAGGGAAGAGGGTCAGAGGGAGAAGCAGACTCCCTGCTGAGCAGGAAGCCCGATGTGGGACTCGATCCTGGGACTCCAGGATCATGACCTGAGCCGAAGGCAGTCGCTTAACCAACTGAGCCACCCAGGCTCCCAATCCATTATACTTTTAAAAAGTACCTCACGATGGCCGAAGTTGGAGAAACGTAGTCACAAGAACCAGTAGATATGCAGAGAACCTTGGAGTCAGAGCACCTGGTTTTGAACCTCCTTTCTGCCATTTCCTACCTGTGAGCCTGGGCAAGTTTCTCAACCTCTCCCAGTCTCTTTTTCTGGCTTTGGTACAAGAGCAGAACCCCGGTTTCTTGGGGGGACAAGACAGTCATGCTAAATTAATGGTAGCCATTCCTGTTGCCAGATACATGTAGAGTCTGTGGTAAGAAAGATGCTGACAGAGGGGTTGTAGGGCCAGCAGCTTCGGCCTCCTCAGGGAAGTCTTGCTTTTTGTTCCCACTCTGGATTTTGCCTTCAGTCCCCTGAAAGTGCCTGGCCTGTCCCCCCCACCCCCAAACTGCCAGAGGGTCCCACGACTTTTGTCCTATCTCGGTGAGCTGCAGGACAACCCAACGGTTGTTTCCTTCCTACGTTTGTCTTCATCGACACATCTTGAAACTGCCTGGCAACTGGCAAAGTTTCTCCGGGATCAGTTGCCTTGTGCTGGTTTTAGATTTTTGCCTTGGCGAGCTCCAGGAGCCCTCTCTGTCTCTCTGTCTCTGTCTCTGTTTCTGTCTCTCACTCTCACACTCACACACACACACTGAAGGGACCGAAGGGCATACAACCACCCCCAGCTGTTGGGAGCTCTGCTGCAGACAGCCCTGAGCCCTACTTATGTAGAAGTTGTCTCAGCTGAGGACAGTCACGTCACCCAAAGTACCCCCTTCTGGGGTAAGCCCCCTTCCAATGAGTCGTTGATCTGAGAGACAAACACTGCCCACTCCTGCTTCTTTTCCTTCCCTTCCACGGGTGCGCCGCCCCAGAATTACCCTCCTCTGGTAGCACTCCGCCAGGCCACCCCCTCCCCAGCCAGGATGGCCCTGTTTTGAGCCCCTGCCGGGAGGCTGCCCTGCGACCATCAGCTCTGGAAAGAATCTCAGGCCCAAATCTCCCTTCCTGAGCTTCGTATGCTAAAGCTCCCGCTTTGTTTTGTTTCTCATGAGGAAGGAAAGAGAGCGAGACTCCCAGAGAAGAGGGAAAAGTAGAGAAGGGTGAGAATAATAAGCCTGCACATCGGTAAAGCCCAAGACAGTTGGCAAAGGGATTTTTATCCACATTATTTTAGAGAGGAGGAAAAGTCACTCCTACCTTCAGGCAGTGAAACTACAGGTGATCTTTGTTTTCTTTCTTTCTTTTTTTTTTTTTGCAGTGAGCAAATAATCAGGGGGAAAAAAAACAATAAAGCTATTTTGAAGAAGGAGGAGGAAACGAGGCCGTAGGGCTGGAGGGCTTGATTCCTCTCCCTCTCGGTTCCCTCCTTCCTCCCACCCCAAAAGTAGAGAGTAGTGCCGTCGGAGGGCGGCTGTGGGCAGAGGAAGTGAGGCCGAGAAGCTCAGAGGCAGCTCAAAGCAGGGATTTCTGGTTGAGCAGATTCCCCCATTCTTTGCTTCCAGCCCCAAATCCCACGCTTACTCACTTCACAGCACCTACTTTTAACCTGCCAAATGCCACTAAATCTGCAAATTAAACCTCTGATTACAGAATTCCTTTTGATGTAAAAAAAATGTGGGGATTTTTAAAATGTAATTATTCATACACTAAGATTTTAATGGTGCTGCTTTTCTCCCTCTCTCACCTTTTTTTTTTTTCCCAGGGCAGCGTGATTCCCCGGTGCGGGCCTGCCCAGGCAGCACCGCGGGGCCTCGCGCAGGAAGGAGCCTGCAGGAGTTGTCTGCTGCGGATCAGGATGCTCGGCTCGGGGGAGGCTGCAAGGGGTCTGGGCGGCAGCTGGTGCCCCTGGCCTCCACACACACACACACACACACACACACACCTGCAGCCTCCCCAGTTTGGCAATAAGATGACGACCAGATGCAAGCTGCAGTGTGAGTCCCAATCTGGGAGCCTGGGGCCGAGGGTCTGGAGTCCGGGCTTCTGCTGCAGGCTCACCATCCCGAGGCTGGGGCTTGGGAAAGTGCTGGAATGAACATCCTGCAGCCCTGCAGCCGCAGAAGCAGGAGCGCTGGGGAAGTGGCCTGCCCTGCCCACATGTCTCCAGGCTGCGCCTCACTCCCCGCCTGAGCTGCAGCCAGACTGATCTTTTTTTTTTTTTAATTGTGGTAAAATACACATAAAATTTACTATTTTAACCATTTTAAGTATCCGGTTCAGTGACATTAAGTACATTCCTAATATAGGACGACCATCACCGTCATCCATCTCCAGAAGATTCTCATCCTCCCAAACGGAAACGTTGCACCCCTGCAGCACTAACTGCCCATTCCCTTCTCCCCTGACCTTACCCCTCCCCCCCCACCAACCACCACTCTCCTTTCTGTCTATGAATTTACCTCTTCTAGGTATGTCACGGAAGTGGAATCACATGATAGTTGTCCTTTGGGGTCTGGCTTTTTCACTTAGCATAATGTACTCAGGGTTCATCCATGTTGTAACATGGGTCAGAATTTCCTTCCTTTTTTAAGGCTGGATAATATTCTAATGTATGGATATATCGCATTTTATTTATCCATCCTTCTGTTGGTGGACACTAGGTTGCTTCTGCCTTTTGGCTCTTGTGAATAATGCTCCTTGAATGTGGGTGTACAATATCTGTTCAATTCTTTGCTTTCAATTCTTTATTTTTTTAAAAAGATTTTGTTTATTTGAGCGAGAGACATAGAAAGAGAGAGCACAAGCAAGTGGTGGGGAGAGGGAGAAGCAGGTCCCACCTGAGCAGGGAGCCCGACATGGGGCCCCATCCCAGGACCCTGGGATCATGACCTGAGCCGAAGGCAGACACTTAACCAACTGAGCCACCCAGGTGTCCCCAGACTGATCTTTTAAACATGAAAGTGAAACCATTTTGTCCCAAGCCTCCCTTGGAGCCCACAAGGGTCTCCCCACTGCATCCTTGCACACCTGACACAGCCAGGGGGCTTCTCAATCACCCCAGCACATCCTACCTCCAAGCTCCTGCTCCGGCTTGTGACATCCTGCTAGAATGCTCTTGAGTTTGGCTATCTAGTCCTCATTCCCAGGGTGGCAGCCCCTCAGAGACCCTCCCTTGACCACCCCACCTGCAGCTGGCCCTGCCCCTCCTCTGTCTCCACCACATCTTCACCCTCTGCTGGCTTCCCTCCACGGCCACATCGCAGTCTGGACTTACCTTGCTTCTTTATTTTTTCTCGGGGGCGTGTTCCTTGCCTGCCCCAGCGTGAGAGCTCCAGAGGAACAGGTACTTCATCAGTCATACCCCTGCCTCTAAAGTGCCATGCCTGGCTCATAGGGTCTGTTTCCTTGGCTTGACGGTGGCCGTCTTCTCCCTGGTCTTCACATCATCTTCACTCCATATATGTCTGTGTCCTAATTTCTTTTCAGAAAGACACCAGTCACATTGGATTAGAGCCCACCCTAATGACCCCATTTTACTTTAATTACTTCTTTAAAGACCCTATTTCCACATATAGTGACATTCTCTGGTACTTAAGACTTCAACATATGAGTATTTGGAGGAATACAATTCAGTCCACAGTGGCTAATAGATCATTAGCTAAAACCTACCACACTTTGGCAAGAAACTTGACTGACTCCCTCTAGGAAGCCTTCAGGAACTGTCCAACACCGAACCAGTGACTTCCCCCCTTCTCAGAACTACCACAGGAAATTACCTACTGCTCCCACCCTTTCATGTCTGTGTGTGTGTGTGTGTGTGTGCGCGCGCGCGTGTGTGTGCACATAGGTCTCTGGCAACTACTGGAGAGTGGAACCTATCTTTTTCTTGAGGATGCCTCCTCGTGCATGGTACCAAGCACATAGTAGGGTCTTTATCAATACTGAATGTTTGGCTGGCTGCTGGTTCCAACCCCGAGACCTGAGAACAATATATTTTAGTCTGAGGAATCCTATCCTCTCCTTTGGAAGGACCAGTGCAAGTAAAAGATGCAGCCCAGTGGGGGGGCTGTCAGAGTCCAGGGGTGTGGGGATCAGGAAGGGACCCAGAGAACATGGAGCCAGCACCACTATTCACAGGCAAGGACACCGCAGCGCCGAGAGGGGGCGAGGCATGGCTGAGGGTGCCTGGCCAGATAGGGACAGATAAAGCAAGAGCCACCAATGGGGCCTTCTGACTCCCAGGCCACTCCTCTGTCCACCGCAAGCACCACCTCTGTCCCCAGGACACACCTCGAGACAGACTCACACACCCAAGCATAGTAAGCTTTCTTTTATTTAGAAAAAAAAGGGGGGGTATTCTGGTTCATCGAGAGTAACCACTTAAGTCAGAAAGATGATCAATTTTCAAAGAATAGCATACACCAGAAGGGAAGATTCCAGAAACTATAATGGCCCCGTGCAGATGAATCCCTTTGTTTGATGATGCTGGTGGCCTCGCTGGGCCTGGCAGGGCCTCGGTGTCCTGAGCACCAGCCCCATACAGCCTGTCCTCTGTGAGATGTGTGAGATTGGGGTCCCCTGCAAGCTGAACTCTACAGCAAATTTCTAATTTTAACATGCTTACTTACTGTGTTTCTTTTTTTCCTCAAGCTGAGAGCAGAATAATGATCCACCCCAGTTTGCTTATTTACCATATTTGTGCTATTTTACCATTTTATCTACTAACCAATTTTTCACTATCCCATCCTCTACTTTGCCTCCAAAGTATTCTTTCTAGAGTATAAATCACACCATCTCAGTCCCTTCTTCCAATCATTTAATCCCCCACCCTGCCCACCCACATCATCACCTCTAGGGATAAGCCGTAAGCTCCTTAGAAGAGCATGGAAGTCATTCCTGATATGGCCCCTCCCTTCCTGTGTGTACACACTCTATACTGGGATGCCTTTAGCTACAAGGCACAGAAAACTCAACCCAAATAGATTCAAATATAACCACCCTGTGATCCCCCCTCACTAGAAGTCCAGAGGCAGGAAGCTGCGGGCTATTCAGTTCAGAGGTTTACAGCATCACTGAGAGCCGAGGGCCTTGCCCCATTTCTCCTCATGGGGGCAAGGTGGCTGCAGTGGTTCCGAGTGTCTCTGCCTCCCATTCCAATGTCAAGAGGCAGAACCAGTCCTGGATGAGCTTTCCCTTGCATCTCATGGGCCAAAGCTAAGTGACAGGCCCTTTCTGAAACTGGCCTGGGCAACGGAGAACCGTGATTGTTTTACACTAGCCTCCATTTCCCGAAGACCCGGAGCTCATTCCAACCTTCACTTTTCCTTTGAAGCCTTTCCTACCCCACCTGTGGCAGGGCTACTGGACGTCTCTTCAACCAGTTATTCAACAAACATCGACTGAGCATCCAAGAGGTTCCAGGCGTGGGGGCAAGTAGAAGTGAGCAAAACCAGACACGGGGATGCCCTCATTTGTCCCTATTTCTATTATAGGACTCAACGTATTTGTTGTTTTGCAGAGTGTGTGAAATTAGGCGCCTCCCAGTTTCCTCACACATGAAAGGGGGATAATACCGTCCACTTCCCATGTTGCCAGAGATAATACACATACTGAACACCAGGATGCACCCAGCTTATAGTTGATGTGACTCTCCACAGATCTGCTTCCCCCAGATGAAGGGTACTTCTCTGGTGTGTGAACTCCTTTGGCAGGCTGGAATAATATTTTTAAATGCATAAAATAAAGTTCATGAGATAAGAAAGGAAACCGATTATATTGAGAGACCATTATTAAAATATTTAAAAATACTTCTAATACAGAAACCCTGTATATGTTCCTCATTGATAATTAAATAACATAATATAGTGTCAGATCTAGTATTATTTGAAAGTGGGGATGAGCGTTAATAATATTTCACACTACCTGCCATTGCTGTATCATTCTGTGACAATGTCTGACTTCTGGCTCCGGCAGAGTCCCAGGGGCTGCTCCCATTAATCCGTTGGTTGGCAGCATTTACATGGCAAGTCACAGGCTAGGGAAAATAAAGCTATAATTTTCTCCCATTCAGGTTCTCAAACCCCTTGAATTCTATCCATGGACCCTTTGGGAGTTATTAGACCTCCAACTCAAAATCTGCCCCTGGAGCTGGGACAGAGATGGCCTCTTTTCCCAGGCCCTGAAAAGAGCATCCAAAAAGTCCTCAATACCTGAAAGACTTAAGGAAGCTTATATATATACATACAGAAAATGAGAACATACAAAAAGGTGCAGACTGGGCCTTCTTTTCAGACCCCTGAGTTGGGAAGGGCTTTAAACAAAGACTTTTCGTTTATGGCAGGGCTGTGTGTAGTTTGGGTGATTTCTTTCATATTCCAGATTTTGCAAGAAGGCTGCTTGCAACCTGTAGTGAACTACCCAAACGGCAATGACGAATCCCTAAGACAACCCTCAGGGCTCCATACCAGGAGCCAAGCCCAGGAGGGGCGGCTCGAGTGTGTTCACAGGAGGTAGTACTGTGCAAAGTGAGAATCCCAGAGTTCTCAAGCTGCCCAGCCTGACTAGTCCTGCGACCTCAGCTAAGCCAGCTCTCCTCTCTGAGTTTTTGTGCTCATCTGTAGAAAGCAAGGGTTGGGGGAGATGACATTCATCACACGGGACTCTGGACATCCATTCTTGCCTTTTTTTTTTTTTTTAAGGATTTTATTTATTTATTTTGAGAGAGAGAGAGCGTGTACGAGCAGGGGGAGGGCCAGAGGGGGAGGGAGAAGCAGATTCCCCACTGAGCAGAGAGGCTGACTCCAGGCTCTATACCTGGACCTTGGGATCATGACCTGAGCGGAAGGCAGATGCTTAACTGACTGAGCCACCCAGGTGCCCCCCATTCTTGCTATTTAAGAATTTTCAATCAATGGTGTGGTTTTTTGGCATGTGATTTTGTGTGTGTCCAGCCACCTTAAAATTAAGTCTTATGCAGAATGCTAGTGTCTGCGTTTGTATTTGTATTTACAATCACAAGCAACAATACTGTCTGGATTGTCACAAGCCAGTGAGGAAGAGGTGATCATGTGACAAATACACGGTGAGTTGGCTATATGCCAAGCAAAGGCTATATGACATCACACCGTGCTGTGCTTGGGATGTTTCCAGGTGGTTTGAAATGAAGAGGGATGGAAGAATGAAGCTATTCCATCACAAACAAATAAATTTGCTAAACCGACAACAATGAAATTCCTGCGTCTGGACTTCAGTGCCCCAGTCCCGCGGCTCCAGAGGCTTGAGTGCGGCATGTGATGTATCACACACATTCAGGAGATTACTTTGAACTTCAATTTCGTTTGTAGATTTGTTCTCATTTAATTTGAATTTTTATTTCTGTTTATCTTTGTATGGGAGTTATCAGTATAAGGAGTTCACAGGTAGCTTTATGTTTGTACATGTTTGAGTAGCATTATTACAAAACAAAAACTACTTAAGACAACATTGGAAGTATCTGTGATATATATATATATTTTTTATTTTTTGAAAGGAGGGCGGTCCCAATATTGAATCTGAGAATGATCTAAAAAAACTGCCCCCACCCCCCACCCCGACCTTCAGAATTTCTGATTCCTAGAGAACAAAGTCAGACCTGCATGCCCCCAAGGGGTGGGGATTGGGCTGGGGTCAGTCACCTTTGGAGGGAGAGGGCCTTGGGGGGGGTGTTCTGCTGCCCTCTGCTGGCCATGTGAAAACCGGGCTGGCTCATCCGGGGCTTGGAGAATTTGGAGGGATTTTTTTGCCCAGAGGTTTGGCGGAAAGGGGGACAAAAGTGACCTTTATTTGTAGGAGCATGGCACAGAGCTGGGCCCCGACCCTTCTGATCCCTCAAGACCTAAGCTGAGTCCATTCTACAAGCAAACGCTGTCTCTGCTTGGGGATGAGGCTTGGATAAGGGATGGTGGAAGGGAGACAGTGATCCAGGCGAGGCCAGGAGTTGAAGGGGAGGGTGGAGAGGGGACACTCCATGGGTCCCCCTAGCGGCCACACCAGGGGAAGGCGCTAAGTGGTTTCACCCTGGCCTGAAGGACCCAGAGCCTTGCCTGGGTTCTTAGTTTTGTACTTGTTACGGGACATTTGCCTCGGTTACTTAGCTCCTGAGCGTTTATTCAGAGGGAAGGAGGTCCTTCCACCTTCTTATAAAAGATCTTTGTGATGAACAAACTATTGAGGAGGAGAAGGAAACAGTTCTGAATCTAGGAGGAGCGCCTCAGCACCTCGCCGACCCCTGGACACCCAGCCCAACCTTCTCCCCCACCCCTTCCTCTCCGGCTGCTGTCTTTCCTCTTCTGGGCCCTGCAGCCCTCTGACCAGTTCTGTTCTCATCAGCCACTCACTGAGGCCATACTCAGGAAGGCTAGGTTTGGGAGCTAGGTGTTGGTTGATGGGGTATTGGACAACAGTCTTGCAGAAATGTTTACAGCTCCAGGGAGCAAGCCCCTAAACAATCATGGCAACACTACAGGTCAGCGCTGGAGCAGGACTGGGAAGAGTAGGCCCCAGGAGGGCTGCCGGGCTCCTGCGCTCAAGAACCAGTCACTCACAGCCTTCGGGCCTGGGGGTGGTCACAAATTTTTATCCTTCTACATAGGTCAACCCCAGCCCCGTCTTTTCTTACTTTTTCACTCTCCCTCGGAACCCAACACAGGGCCCAGCCCCTGGTAGGTTGAAGGGTGGAACTGGGGAGAACCTTTCTTGACCAGGACACAGAGAAGTCATCTCTCTCCTCTTTCAAGGAAGTTAATGGCCCAGCGCTCCTTGGGTTGCTCACCCTTTGTTCATTTGGGGACACAGAAAACTCAACAAAGTCTCCCCACCTGCATCCGTCCGGGTCTTCCCAGTGGGGCCCTCCAGACAGGACCTCCTTGCCAGCATTTGAAAAACCCCTCAGAACTTCTGTCATCCACTCTCCTCCTGGGACAACACCCACCCCACTCAGCAGACACTTGCTCCCAGCCTTCCCCAGGGAGGAACCCAGCTCCAAGTGGGAACCCGAGCCAGAGGCAAGCTTCCAGTGAAGGTTTTGGCTCCCGGCTCCCTCCCCAGCGCACCTGGCCCTCCTCTCTAATTCGACCATCTCCCCATCTAATCTTCAGATGACTGCAGACCCTGATTTCAAGAGAACCCAGAGACCCTCTGGCCCAAAGTGCCTCTCCCAGGCTAGCATGATGTTTAAACTCACAGACCCTACCCCCAGCCTCACATCTCTCCTTCACCACTCACTGGCTGGGGTAGCTTTCAGCAAGTGACTTAACCTCTCTGAGTTTCATTTCCTCCTCTTTAAAATGGAGATCCCAATAGTACTTTCTCATACAGTCCTCATGAGCATTAAAGGAGTCAATGTCTGGAAGGTGTTTCGCAAAGGGCTCAGCTGGTCATTGGTGCTCAAGAAAGGGCATCATTCCATCACCATCATCATTGCAAATTAAGCAAAGCTTGTTAACAAGCTAGCAGAGCCACTGCTGACCAATCCATGCCCTCGAGCCCCCAAGGGAGGCTCGCAGAGCCTGTTGCCAGGCATGTTGGCTGGGCGAGGGCCACTCCAACCCTGCACCCAGAGCAGTGCCAGGTCCTCCAGGAAGAGGCAGTCTTGCAGGCAAGATAAGACTAATTCGCAAAGCAATTAGTAAAAAATACAAGATAGTTTAAAAGTACTAAATTGTTCGGCGCAGACTATAATTGTGTTAATAAGAAGAACCATTTGTGTAGCATTTTAGCATTTACCTAGCACTTGGAAATACATTATCTCATGTAATCCTCAAAACAAACCAGCCAGGTAAGGACTGGCATTAGCCAACCAGGAACCGGAGGCTCACAAAGGTGAAATGGCTTGTGATCACGTGGCCAGTAAGTGGCGGACTCGGGAAGGACCGCTTCACCTCGTTCTAACTTCGTCTGGTGCCCATGGGATGCGTGTGTATGTGTGTAGGTGCATAGATGTGCGTGTGTGTGTGTGTGTGTGCGTGTGTGTGGACAGCCGGGCTGTGTGTATGTTTACGGAGTGGGTGCTTCTTAGGATTTTCCCTTCAGAATTGCCCTCCTCCTCCACTGGCCCCCAAGATTCCCGGTGGCCAGGATATCCTGTAGTTCATGTTTCGCGTCTATTTGTGCTGTGTTCAGTGGCTTTATTACGGGTCCCTCTTCCAGGTGTGGTGATCTCTCAGAGCTGGATAGGTCTCTGAACCAGCCATAGGGTGGGGATTTTGGGGACTCTTATGGCCCCAGCACTGCCCTGAGGCCCTCAGAAATATGGCAGCAAAAGATAAGGAACCAGCGGCTTAGGCCAGCCCACAGTGCTTCCTGGGAGCCAGGGCCAGAGCCTGTTGGACCTGCAATGCAGGGCTGCAGCAGGCCCCATGGCGGGCCTCTCAGAGACACAAAGCCATGCTCCCAAATCCATCCGTGAAAGGGAGAGTGGAGGACGACCCAGAAGCAGGGCCACAGCCTGGGGAAGGATGGAAAGCAGCCGATCGCAGACCAGCTACGGAACACATGGTGTGATAGAAACTCTCCATTGAACTTGAAGCCACAGTACCTGGGTTCAAGTCCCAGCCTCTCTGCCGCCTAGTGGTACCACCCTAGCCAGGGGCCTCGGTTTCTTCATCTGCAAAATGCAGATAATAGCAATACCCCTGTCACAAGGGGCAGGATTCAGTTAGTTACTTTGTAAAGCATTACCTGCACAGAGTAGGTTTGAGCAGGCCCACCTGATGACTTCTGGGCACTTTTGCTTTCATGGGCCTCTTCTTCTCTAACAAATGTTAAAAATTCTATTGTACAAGTAGGCTGGTATAAAGATGAATAGAAGCCAAGCTGGATTGTATTCATTGTCTCTTTTGATTTTAAAAGAAATGAAAACATTTTCATAGGCCTCTAAATGTATAATGACTCCTAAGCATCAGACCTGTAGTGCCTAGTGGATGAACGGGCTCTGAGGCTCCAACCTGTTTGCTAGTGTAGCTATTACAGGGTCTCCAAAACTGCCCAGGGCTTTGGCCACTGTCATTCCTTTAGGAATGTTCTATCCATCCTCCTGCGCGTCCAGCATTCCTGCCCTTCCCCCTTTGTACTGAATGCCATGCTTTGACGTCCAATTTTCCAGTAGGAGGGCACCTCCCAGCCTCTTCTTTCTCTCCCTGGGCACAGAGAGATGTGGGGCTGGCATGCTCTGCTCTGGGAATGACAGGCAGAGATCAACCTGGGTGACCAGCTCCTTTAGACCTCAGTGCCCAGGAAGAGGGCTCTGGAGGCAGGATGCCTTCTCTGGGCAGCCCTCAGAATGGTAGCAACAGCATCCTCTAGTAGTCCCCAAACTCCCTCCATGCTGTGCCTGACTCACCTCTCTCACCTGTGTTCCAAAGGTTGCCCATCCCCCCCCCGCCCCCGCCATCCAGAACATAAGGCTTGCGTTCACCTTCACATGTTTGTGTTGGTCTAAACACACCCCCCTCAATTCATACAGGATTTGAACCCAGTAATATAACTAAACCCGCACCTATCTGCAGTGCGTTCATGTGTACCCGAAGCCAATGCTAAACTCTAGATCACTGCTGTCCATGAAAATGCAACATGAGCCACAAAGGCAAGCCACATATTTAACTTTAAACATCCTAGTAAAAGGAAAAGAAACAGATGGAATTAATTTTAATGGTATATTTTATTTAACCTAATACATCCGAATATTGTCTTTCCAACATGTGATCAATATAAAGTTATTCCTGAGATATTTCAGATTTCTTTCAAAGTCTTTGAAATCCAATGTATATTTTACATATATATATATATACACACATATATATTTCAATTAGAACACTCAATTTTCATTGGAAATACTTACCTGTATTTAGACTTCAGAAAATTTACAGCTAAAAAAGCAGATTCAAATACCTGCATTTTTCCAACCATACTTAAAAGTTTTTTTAATAACTGAATCAAGTAATAGTTTTAAAATTTAAATGTAAATTAATTAAAATTTTTAGGAATTAAAAACTCAGTTCTTTAGTTGTACTGTTCACATTTCAAGTGCTCAGAGTCACATGTGGCTAGTAACTACTGAATTTGACAGTGCAAGGCTAGATTATGGAAACAGTAGGAGCCATAAAGCATGCCCTTGTGAAAATAAAGTACACCTCATAATTGATAAACAAGGAATTACTTATCAACTTAAACTCCCAACCAGGGTTTCCCAAACTGGAGTGCACAGAAGACTTACTCAGGAAATTTGTAAGAACTGCAGATGATGTCCATCCCATACCCAGAGATTCACCTGTGACGGTGGCCAGAGTGTGCATTTTGAGGAGACCCAAGGGCCACACTTTGAGAACCATCACACAGTCATCAGACAGATGGGGAATCACAGGGATGCTGGTTCCTGCTGGTTATGGAATGCACCAGACACTAAGCTCAGTTAGGACTGCCAAAGATGGGTCCACAAGACAAGTCACTGGAGTATGGGGAGGAAAGATCAATATAGGTTTTTATCATTAGTCCTTCATTCCTATTTTAGCATATGGTTTGTGTAGTTTATATATAATTTAGTATACACATGTCGGGAGAACAAATTTTAAAAATGTTTTGATCAATAGGGGCAAACCCAAAAGGTTTCAGCCCATTGTGTTAAACAGTGGTTCTTGTCTTCATGAAGCTTTGAGACGGGGAGATAATGTCTAATGTCGAGCGAATAAAACAGGGTAGAAGGGAATACACGCCTTAGGAAAGCTACTGTTGATGTTCTGCCAGAATCAGGAGCCCTTATTTCCATCTGGGCTCATGAGGGACAACTCCGCAGTAAACAATTTGCAGGAACCAAGACGCATCAAAGAAGGACAGTCTCCCAGAGGCAAAGGCAGGGTGGAAGGCATGGAGAGGGGAGAGGGTGAGTCATATTTTCAGAGGAAAGGACAGTGTGACTTCTCCGGGGCAGCGTGGTTATGGAGGTACCTATGGAAATGCAGGCATTTGGACTTCATTTAGTGGTGCTCTGACACCTGCCCTGGGTTCATAGAACAGGGGACCCTGATACAAGAGCAACAGAGCAACTTGACTCAAGTCAAATCCAGCCTGGCTATTCCGGAGCATTCAGGACTGAGGCCTCTGCTGCCAGCTCAGGCCCTCAATGGTGTTCCGAAGCATCAGCGTCCAGTCGTCACCCTTCCGCATCGGGGTGCAGCGCGTCTCCTTGAACTCCAGGGCTAGGATGTCCGCAGGGGTCTCTGGGGCCAGCCCTGCAGCCAGGACAGCTTCTGGGAACTTGGCTGCAGAGGCGGGGGCCAGACAGCACCGGGGAAGGCTGTGGGGTGGGGCAGGTGGGAACAGGGGGCGGGCGAGCGACCAGACAGACAGATGTGGAAAGGAGAAAGCGAGGAGGGAGGAGAAGGAACAGGGGAGGAAGGGGTAGGGCGGTGCACAGAGAAGAAAGGAAGAGAGAGAAAGAGGCAGACGTTGGGTACCTCAAACTTATCTCGACAGTGACACTGCCAGGGAAACTGCTCCTCTTTGTGGGGGACCCAGCTCAACCACCACATCTCAGTGGCCGCCCCCAGACAGCTATCACACACCCTCCTCCAGGACCACAGTTCTCGGGGCACACTCCATACAGCACCTGTCATGCTCATGAAAGCCATGGGTGCAGATTTCTGTCTTCCCTGCTTGGGGAGGAGGAGGGCCCCCGAAAGCCAGAGTACCCCGGTGACCCAGGCACCCACGGCCCGTACCTGGGCTGCTGCTTGTTCGTCTGCTGGTAATGGTAACTCACGGCCACTGCCGAGTGAGGGCACAGCAGGTACTGGTTCTCTTCCCAACAGCGACCCATGGTCTGGGTGATGGCTTCATCCGACACCGACTCAGATGTCACGGCCCCTGAAAGCTGACAGGTCCCAGGGTCAGAGGGGTGGGAATCAGGGTCGGGGAGGAACCGGTGGAAAGTGACCCAAAACTCACTACATAACAGAGGCAGGCAACACCAGACCCTCAGATGGAATCTTCAGACTAAGTCGCTCAACTTCAGCTCACAGAAAAATATGGCTCCCCGTGTTTCCCAGTTTTGAGTTGATTCCCTCAGCTTGGGGGAAGGATCCTTTGAGTTTCAGGTCAGTAAATTTAGTTAGGATTAGCTCATGATTTAGCAAATTAGTATACAGTCTTGTTCAGCGAAAGGACAAAACACAGAAGGTTAAGGGCTTTCAAACATTCCTGGTGCCTTGTCGTTGGCACACCCCTTCCCTGTGGGTGCAAGAATCACTTCCAGTGAGTTCCCAGCCAGCCCAGGTCACACCTCCTCCAGGAAGCCTCCCCCCAACCCACAGAGGAAGAGTCCCCACTGCCCCCTCAGGGTGGAGGGTTGATCCGATCATTTTCTGAAAATTTATTGCATGCTATCGATGTGCCCATCACCCTGCATATACTTGCCTGCAGCAGAGACCACACGGTGTCATAAACCGTTTGTACAGCTACCTGTCCCATTAGGTTCACAGAAGACAGAGAATGTGTTTTCTCTATATTTGTATCTCCAGCACCTAGCCAGTTCCCGGCTTACAGGCGATATATTGAATAAATGAATGAGTGAGTGATGGCTGTTCCAGCAGATGGAAAGTCTTGTCCATGGACAGCCAGGGAGAGAATGAAGCAGGGCGGGGTCTGGCGTCTGTGTTCCTGGAGCACCTCATTTACGTGAGGAGAAGGAATGGGGTATCAAAACAAACCAGTAACTGAGTATGTTGATCTTTGGTTGTGTTATGGTCTGAATGTTTGTGTCCCCCTCCCCCTGCTCAAATTCATATGCGAAAAACTTAATCCCAGTGTGATGGTATCTGAAGGTGGGACTTTGGGGAGGTCATGAGGGTGGCACCCTCGTGAAAGGAATTAGTGTCTTTATAAGAAGAGGACAGAGAGCTAGCTGCGTGTCTTTCCACCATGTGAGGCTATGACAACACACTGACCGTCTGCCATTTCTATGGAAGTTGCTCCCACCAGAACCCAACCATGCTGGCACCCTGATCTCAGACTTCTGGCGTCCAGAACTATGAGAGACAGAGGTATGTGGTTTATAAGCCACCCAGTCTCTACTTTGTTATAGTGGCCCCAACTAAGGTTGCATTACAGGAAACACTGAGATGCCACTCCGGTCTGCACGGGTGGCTAAGCCCAGAGAACTGTGTCCAGTTCTAGGAGCAGCCTTTTAAGCAGTCATTGACTAGGCATAATTAGGTCATGTAAGGGACGGCTAAAGGAACCGGGAAGACTCAGCAGAGAAATGGAGATTCTCTTCCAATATGGGAATCACCCTGCTCTCCGGTGCACAGGGTGGAAGGAGGAGATTCTAGCTCAACACACAGAACTTCGCAACGATGAGAGCTGGTGTGAGGTAGTGAGATCCTGGTCACTGGACATACGGTCTGGATGACTTGGTGGGATGTGGTAGAGAAAATTAAAGGTGGATGGACCATCACCAGGTTGCATTAAAATAAAAGCAATCGGGCACCTGGGTGGCTCAGTCAGTTAAGCGTCGGACTCTTGATTTTGGCTCAGGTCATGATCTCGGGGTAATGAGCTCGAGCCCTGCCTCGGGCTCCATGCTGAGCGTGGACCCTGCTTAAGATTTTCTCTCCCTCTGCCTCTGTTTCTCCCCCAACCCCATCCACTTGCATGCACGCTCTCTCTCTCTCTCAAAAATAAAATAAAGTAAAATAAATAAATAAATAAATAAATAAAATAAAAGCAGTCCTTCCTAACTAGATTCCTACCACTCTGAAGAAATAAAATTTTTCCTTTCCCTTTTAAAAAGAAAGAAAACTCAAGAGGATAATGGTTTCTGTTCAAACTGGATGGGCAAAATGGCTGCCAATTGTTGCTACTGCTGAAAATCAACAACAATAAATAAAAATAATAATAGTTAATGTATCAAGCCCTATATTTCCAGGCAGTGTACCAAGTGCTTCATGGGCATTATCTGACTTCAGTTTTCAATAGCAATAGGCATTCTCATTAGCCCCGCTCTACATATGAGGAAACTGAGGCACAGAGTTTAAAGAAATGGGCCCAAGTTTTCATGGCCAACTTGGAGCCAAGCCCTGATTCTAAATCAATGCTCTCTACTGTGTCTCCTCATTCAGTACATTAACCCATAGGAAGTGACTGCAAAGGTGCCCGCCTCGTAGCAGGTGCTCAAGAAACAGGTGACCTCTTCCCGTAACCAGATTTCCAAACCCAAGTTGGGTTTCATGGCTGCACCCTTTGCTATCTCCGTGGTGCCTGAGTGGTGACTGACCTTGCTGTGCAATTCCTTGGGTAGACTCGTGCTTTGGGTCCTTTCAAACTGCTCCATGAGGGCTCTTGTTCCCTGGCTGTCAGAGCCCGACAGCAGCCAGAAGATCCTCTCCATGTTGTAGGGTACCTGGGCAGGAAGGCAGGGTGCCAGGGCCACACTGATCTCAGCCCTTGTCCATCCCCACCCAGTCAACACCGGGGCCAGGCACACACTTTCCCACAGGTCCTACCTGAATGTCCATAGCTGATGCCAAGGTTGGTTCGATGGCCTTGGACAGAGAGAAGTCTCCCCGCTGCACAGTCCTATGGATGATGTCATTACGGTTCACTGCCACGACCAGGCGGATGGGCAGGCCCATCTTCCGAGCAATGCACCCAGCTTAAGACAAGAGAGGAGAAGAACAAAGGTTTCTTAGACATGACACCCAAAGTACAAGAAATAAAAGGAAATTTAGATAAACAGGACTTCATTAAAATTAAGAAACTTTTGTGCTTTTGAAGATGTTGAAGATTTGTGCTTTAAAGGGCACGATCAAGAAAATGAAAAGGCAGCTCACAGAATGGGAAAAAATATTTGCAGATCGTATATCTGATAAAGGACTCGCATACAGAATATGTAAATAACTCTTCAAACTCAACAATAAAAATATGAATGGTTCAATTTAAAAATGGGCAAAAACTTGGAAAAACATTTCTCTAGAAGATATACACATGGCCGGTGAGAACATAAAAGATACTCAACATCAGGAAAATAGAAACCAAAGTCACAGTGACATACCATTCCATGTCCATTAGGATGGCTAGAATCAAAGTGTTGGTGGGGCTGTCGAGAAACTCAAACCCTCATACATTGCTGATGGGAATATAAAAGGGTGCAGCTGCTTTGGAAAAGTCTGACAGTTCCTCAAAAAGTTAAGCAGAGAGTTACCATGTGACCCAGAAATTCTACTCCTAGGTATATATACTCGAAAAATGAAAATACAGGTCCACACAAAAACTTAGACACCAATGCTTACAGCAGCATCGTTCATAATAGTTACAAAATCGAAGCAATCCAAATGTCTAATAAGTGATAAATGGATAAACAAAATGTGGTATATGCATACAATGGAATGTTATTCAGCCATAGAAAGGAATGAAGTACTGATACATGCTACAATATCGGTGAAACTTGAAAACATATTAAGTGAAAGAAGCTAGACACAAAAGGTTACATATTGTATGATTTTATTTATATAAAACGTCCAGAATAGACAAATCGATAGAGACAAAATAGATCAATGGTTGCCTAGAGCTGGGGAGATGAGGGGAAATGGGGAGTCACTGCTAAAGGGAACAGGGTTTCTTTCCCAAGTGATGAAAATGTTCTGAAATTGACTGTGGGGGTGGTTGCACATATACTAAAAACTATTCAGTTGTATCCTTTAAACAGGTGAATTGTATAGTATGTGAATTGTATAACAAGCTCTCACACACACATGCACACAAAACAGGAAAGAAGAGTCCCTGATACTCTTCTCCACCTCCACGTTTCTCGCTCCTTCCCTTCCTCCCTTCCTCCCTCCCTCCCTCTCACTCTCTCTCTCTCTCTCTCTCTGTCTCTGTCTCTGTCTCTGTCTCTCTCTCTCTCTCTCTCTCTCACACACACACCAGGCATACATGCTTGCTACCACTTGCAGAAGAGAAAATGAAGGTTCTGGGAAGTTGAAATGACCCCCCCCCCCCGAGCCTGCTGAGTGGCACATGATCTTGCCCCCAACTCAGCCTCCTAGAAGCAGCGTCTGTGGACACCCCACCCCTCCTGGAGAGGCCCCTGGGTGGGGGGGAACAGAGCAGTGCCCTCCACCCTCCCAGCCACCAGTTCCTGTCTGCATAGAACAAACAAGGAATTCCTCACCCTGGGAGAGGGTTTTACATACTTCCACGAATGGTTCCTCTGGTGGGTCGTTAAGAGGAGTTAGGGATCACTACACCTCACTCTGAATTTTGCAAAGCACTTTCACATTCTTATTTTCACTTGATCCCCATGTAAACGTCGTGCAGAGGAGAAATGGATGCTCAAAAGGGCCCAGGAGCTTAAATTTACACGGCTAGTTCCCGATGGAGCAGAGATCGATAGCAGCACTCTCTGCAAACGTTCGTTTTGTGCCAGCCACTGTGGTAGGCACTGGGACACATGCAGGCGGCACCATTCACGGGAGGCTGAGGCAAACGGGAAGCGCTGTGGGCCCCCCCCCGCCCCCGCCCCCCGTGGATGGTGAAGATCCTTCCCTAATCGCCAGCCCCACTCTCCCCATTCCCGCGGGAGTGGAAGAAGCCAGGCAGCCTCCGGACCACTGAGATGCTTTCTCGGTCTCGCCGAAGCCATCCTTGGCGCCCATCAGGAGCAATGCCACGGACAGAGCCATCAGAAACAGCTGTGCCCGTGAGGAGGCAGCCTCGCAAGCTCACGAGGACGCAGGCTCTGGAGCCAGCCCGCGAGGGTGGTCATCCTGGCTCTGCCACCGACCGCTGTGACCGCAGGGGCAAGCTGGCCAACTTCTCTGTGCCCCCACTTCCTCATTGTGAGGTGGAGACAACAGTACCGTCCTCATAGGCGCGCATGAGCATTAAATAAGGTGATACATGAAAAGCACTTAGATGGGCACCTGATGCACAGCAAGTGCGGGATGCATGTTTATTATTATTCTAGAAGGCGATTTTAAGGCCATGCAGTGGCACAGCACTGCACCCTCACAAAGTTCATACACATACGTGAAGGATCTTACTTGCACTTCACAGGAGCCCTGAGAGATAGGATAAGCTATCCAATATTGCTTTTACAGCTGAGCAGCTGGGTCTAAGGGACTGCCCCAGGGCCACTCAGCTGGGGTCAAAACCCGAAGTCCAGACCTCTTTCCCCCTGATACGGTCTCTGGGTAGGGACTCTAGGGGTGGGAACGTGTTGTGCCGGTTGCCCTCACAGCAGGCAGCTGGCTGACGCTGGGAGTAAAGTCTGCCTCTCTGAAGCGGGCGATGGCAGGCCCGCACAGCGGCTGAATCTTGACTGCATCTCTCCACACCCCGCTGAGGGGGGCGAGCCCATCCTTCCCTCCTGCAGCAAGAGGCTGAGTGGTCCTCCCAGGGAGTGACCGGGACATTTGCTGGGGGCTTCTTCTGTGTGGGTGCCTGTCACCTTCAGAGCAGGGACTCCAACTTTCTCCTCACAGGTGCAGCCCAAGGGCAGCTGGAAGGACGAGGGCCACAGGGATTTTTCTGGAAAGCCCATTTCTGCCCAGGGGTCTCCTTACCTGCAAGGTTACCGGCAGCCCCTGTTGGCACAACCACCTCCACGGGGGGCAGGGGGTACGTGTCTAAGGATGGCGCACACTGGAAGTAAGCGAAGAAGTGGTGGGCCATTTGCACGAGGACCCGGGACCAGTTGATGGAATTCAGACTCATCAGATTGTGCTTCTTGACAAAAGCCACATCAGCAAACACGGCCTTGATTGGCTCATCAAGCTCATCGCTGTTGCCCTCCACTGTCAGGGGAGAGAGGGGAGGGGAGCTATCAGGAGCATGAAGAACCCCCAGGTGGTCGGCACTTGCCTGGCACAAGGCCCTTGCACATTGGGCCCATCCAGCCAGGACCTTCACTCGGCCCTGGTTTCTGCTCTCCCATGTCCTGGCCTGGCTTTCTAGACTCGAAATTAAACAACGCAAGAAAAGAAACCATGTCTCATATTCTTCTGGTCATACTTCCAACATTTCTACCATTACATAAAATTAGACATAAATTATCAACCTGCTGGGAGGTTGGGAAAAAGCCTCCTCTTTGGAGTCCGTGCCCACCTGCCCCACTCTCCAGGAACAAGGAGAGATGGTTTATGAGGCTACGCGGTGGTGAGAGGCTCATCCTTTCTTCACTCCACAGTCCTCTACCAGGACGTGGGGGTAAAGAGTCTCTGTTCTCACATGCTCTGCCCCTCTCTCAGTTAGATCACAGAGAGGCCTTCTGCTCTCTGCTCCCACGTGGTAGGTAAGCTGGCATGGGCCTTTCCTCCCTGAGCTGGGTGTGGGCACAGTTTAATTTATGGATGAATTACTGGGTAAATTTATGGGTGACTTGGCTACTAGTCCAAGTTGCACTCCTCAATCCAGCCCAACTAGCAATCAAGCCAATATGGATCTCTTATCTGAAACCTGGGTCTATTTCTCCACCAGATCCAAACTTGAAGGAGAGGGGTAAGATTTACTGCAGGAAGTGCCAGAGTTGCCACCGAGGTTCTTATCCATTCTACCCTTCTCACTGTAGAGCAGCAATGAGGTCATGGGGCTGACTCTAGATCCACACACCAGCGGGATGTTTGCTGCGGTTCCAGGAAAAAATTTACTGCTCTTAAGATGGAGCCACAGGAAGAGAGACTTAGTTACCTCAAGTAAGCATCATATGCCATGAGAGAACTGAGCCTTAGGATTGGGAAGGCAGAGCAGAGAATGCCAAGAACCTGGGTCTCCGCTGAGGGACTGCTGAGTCACTGAATCAACTATTCAGGAACCCCATCCCACCTCTAGACTTCCAGTTATATAAGCTGGAAAATATTCTTCTTCAGACTGGTCGGAGTTAGATTTTCTGTTACTTCCAGCCAAAAATATCCCAAATAATGTATAACCAGCACTTGCTGATTATTCTGTGCTTAAGAAGAATCAAGTATAAAATATATACGGAAATTAATGACTTTTAAAAACATCAGTGTCCAACACACAACAATCCAGGTGGCCCATTCCTACTCCCTGAGCTCCCTGGTCTAAGGGAAAAGACATGTCCACTCTTAGCCCTGGAACAAACACACATCCTCCTAGAAACCAAATCAGAAGATTCCAGAATGAAAGGAAGGATCTGAACAGTGCTATTTAGAAACAAAAATTAATTTCTTTAAAGTCCACTGTCTTATTTTCTTGAAGCTCAGAACATGGATAAAACAGAAATGCCCCTTGGGCTCCAGCAAGAAGACATTCATAACATATTGCCCTCATCACCATCCACATCTCTAGCTCTACTACTATTTTACAAATGGGCACCCTTCTCCGCTCTGTGGTCAGGAACCAAGCTTACACACAAGCCCTTAGGTAAAAGCCCTCCAATATCGGGTATAAGGCAAGAAGGGAGAAGGTGGCAGAACAGACGTATGAAATGTTATTCTCTGTTTCGATTCTAGGCAAAGAAAGTCCTGGATCCATAACTAGCAATTTAGTGCTTAGAGTATAATAGGGACCCTCAGGAGCCCAGATATCATACATCAAAATTTTGCAACGAGTGCAGGAAAATGCAGCCAAATATAGGCAACTGCCAATGCTAACATGTAAGATTTCCCAACACCTGCACTAGCTAAACCCAGAATTTTCACTGAAATGTGTAGGTGCTTGTTAAAGAGTAGAAGGGGGTTTTGCTTACTTTTGAACCAATGGACGAAAGATCTTCCTGCTACCGCCATGGGTAAGGTTTATTTGCACTATGCTTTTTGCTCCTCGACAAAACCAGTGTTCTATGAAAACATCCTCTGTGGGATTATATCAGGAGGCCAGGCGATTTGTAGGAGGAATGTCTTCTGCTACCATCATTGCTCTCCTGCTAAGTGAGTGACCAAACCAAGCCAGGCCTCCTGGACAGCTTTCCCAAGGCCACAGTGTATTAAACCTCACCAAGAACCCCTACTCCTCATATTCCTACCCTTACTTCAGGGCTACCTGGGGTCTAGCTAGGTGTAAAAAGTGGAAATAAGAGTGTATGGCTCCATTCAAGCTCACTCTGCCCTTCTAGAGTCTCAATTTCCATAGAATAGATGCCCTGACATTAAAGGAGATCATTTTTTGATTTCTGCAAGTACAAAATGCCAAAATTCATGATGTGGCTCAGGAAAAGGTATCTCCAGCAGTGGGTACTATTGAGTAATTTCCTAGACCTGCTAACCAAATGCATGACTTAGTTGTTTCTACACCACAAGGGAGGGCCTGAGCTGTTAACATGTAAGGACACACTCTTTTAAAATATTTAACATCTTTGTGGCCTCTAAAGTTCAGTGCACTGAAAACAAAACCCAGGTCACTTGGCTTGGGCTATGGGTCTGGTGGCTGCCTATATATATGGCACCAGTAGGTTGAACCTGCACAGAGGTGGCATTCTTTGGGGTTTGGTGTTGGGTTATACTGTCAGTAATGGTTTATGCACTTGTCACCTCCAATAGCTTATGAAACCGTGTTGCCAAGAGCTTGCCCAGAGCTGGGCAAGGCATATACCAACCTCATGACTGATGAAGGAAGGGAAGGAGAGAGAAAAAGCAGGAGGAAGGGTGGTCAACTAATCAATTGACCAGTTGTATTCCAGCCCATCTCCCAAAACAGACGCTCTCAAGGCAGCCATGCTTTCCCTGGAGCCTCCATTCCAGCACTCACCTCCAAACACATGGACGTTCTCCCTCACCACCGTGGTCATCTGGAGCTCTTGGATCTTCGTGCAGTGACCCTGGGGCAGCAGAACGATGATGTCCACGTTCTTTGTTCCTTGAACACTCTCAATGGCAGCACTTCCTGTGTCCCCAGATGTTCCTGGATAGGAAGAAAAAATAACCCTCCCCTTTACAACAAGGAGACAGAGAAGGAAAGAAATGGTCCCTAAAGCATTGCTGCACAGAAGGCAATGTCTACTTCAAATACCTGAAGAGATGGAACCTCGTACTTAACTTAAATGCCTAGGTGATGCCCTAGGGATCCAGGGACAGAAATCAGGGCATCTGTGAACTTGGTACCATATAATCTTACATATTTTGTGTACTTAAAATATTCTTCTGAGAAGGTTCCGTAGCCTCCACCAGACTGTCCAAGGGGTCCGTGGCTCAGGAAAATGTGACGAGCCCTGCTCTAGAAGAACCAGTCACATACACTCGAGACATGCATGCGGAGCATCCCGTGGGTAGATACCGGCACATGAGGGCACCTACGGGGCTCTGGCCCTCACGCGCACGATGCACACCTACAACCACAGTGACGTGCTTCTTCTCCTTCTCCAGGAAGTACTGCAGGAACTGGGCTGTGCAGCACAGGGACAGGTCCTTAAACGCGTACGTGGCCCCATGCCACAGCTCCAACACGTTCAGCCCATTCCTCAGCCTGGACAGATGGACCACCTCTTTATGGCGGAATCTGCAGAAGGCTTGGTCGATCAGAACTGTGCGGGGAGAGGGGTGGGACAGTGGGGGAAGGGCATTAGCTCTGCCTCAGGCTCTCTCCCCTCTCCACTCCCCTGCACCCCCGTTTCTTTATGCTTTTTTTTTTTTAAAGAATTTATTTATTTATTTGACAGAGAGAGACACAGTGAGAGAAGGAACACAAGCAGGGGGAGTGGGAGAGGGAGAAGCAGACTTACTGAGGAGCAGGGAGCCCGACGTGGGGCTCGATCCCAGGACCCTGGGATCGTGACCTGAGCCGAAGGCAGACACTTAATGACTGAGCCACCCAGGCGCCCTCTTTATACTTTTGAGTGTGAAGTTTCTCTCTCCTGCTACCAGATAAGAGACCAGAAATGTTTACCCCAAAGGAGACTATCTATGAATAGAATTACTTAATCCTAGGAAGAAGTCTGCAAAGACATGAACCACACTGTTCATGGATTCCTCAGAGTGATGCCCCCCAGAGAAGAGAAAGAGTATAAGACTTCCATTTTTTACTTTATAAACTGCATCATTTGGATGTCTTGCATGCATGTATGCCAGTCAAGGTTCAATTCCACAATTATGCAACAAACAAATCAATGTCTCATCTCTTCCAGGGTTCCTTCTTAAAGCCCAGATGTGGTTTGTTTTTGCTATACTAAATTTCACGCCTGTGATACCAGAACCTTGGGAAGGTTCACATATAATCCTACCTAAGGCAGGTCCACCTTAGGTATTGCTTCCCAAACTTTAATTGACAAACCAATCACCTGGGATCTTAAAATGCAGATTCTCGTTCAGTAGGCCTGAGGAAGGCAGAGAATTCTAATAATGCCCAGGTGATGCCAACAGTGCCATCAGACCATATTCTTGAGCGGTCCTCTTCTTCCCAGCCCTAAACTCCCACCATCATATCGTGGATTAGTTCACATGTCTGGCCCATGGACCAGCGGCACTAGAATTATCTGGATGCTTGGTAGGAATGCAAAATTCTCAGGCCCCACCCCAGACCTACTGAATCAGAATCTGCATTTTAACAGGGTCCCCAGGGAAATCGATGTGCACATTCCAGTTTGAGAGGAGCTGGTCCAGGACACTCTCCACGTCCCTTCTGAAATTACGATTCAAGGAAACAGAACAGTAATCTGAGGGTCCAGGTGCTTTATATACAGGTAGGAAATATCCCAACATTCAAGCATCTCAGGATGTTGGTGAGTCTCTAGTCTTAAAGAGATTTTTGAAAAATAAACTAAAGGAAAAACATTCTCTGCAGATCACCATGGCGTTCATCCCACTGGAGATGGAAGGTGGAATGGATAAACTCTTTGGGGATATTTCCATTTCTGGGATTCTAGAATCTGGGGAAAAACTCTAAAGTTTGGGAAATAGGACTAGAAACCTCCTGGGGGTTAGGTGACGGATTCGCAGCTCTGTGGGGGGCTGGACTGGCAGGGGGATGAGGTTGGCGAGTAGAGAGGCTGGGGGATGCTCACCGTTTAAGACATGTCTTGGAATGAGCTCAGGACCAATGAAGAGGGTGCACAGCTCCTTAACCAGGCTGGGGTAGGAGAGCGTACTCCAGTGACGCAGGGTCTCTATGCCCAGCTGTGGGAGCTCCTCGGGCATGAAGAGACCTCCATCGGGAGCATAGCCAGAGAAGAGGGCCCCCTCAAAGTCGACCCGTGGGGCCATCCCCCGAGTGCTGATGTACCACATGATCCTGGTGGCCTGCAGAAGGAACGGTCCCAGAGGCACGTGATCTCCAAGCTCAGTACCCCACAGGAAGAAGCTAAAGTGTACACAGCACCCTCAGCTAGCCCTTGGACCACCACTCATGGGGGTCTTTAGAAGCTAAAGTGTACACAGCACCCTCAGCATCCCAGCCTGAGAGACTGGAGCCCTGTCGAGTCTCATGCCTGCTTCATCTGGGACTGTCCAGATCATGACCTCTCCAGTCAAAATGAGGCAAATTCACTGACCTTGGGAGAGGGGGTATCAAGTCATTTCAGGAAAGGAGAAAGTTTGGTCCTCACGGTTGAGGAGTAAGGGAACTGGGAATAGATCATAGCAATAAGACAACCGCCATTTTGACAGCTCTCTTGATAAGGAGAGGACCACCACAGTTGGTTATACACCCTTTTGAGAGATATCTGGGTCCACTTCTGCTCAAAAAGTAACCACCGTCAATGGCTGTCTATAACCTAGTGGTTCCTCACTCTGGTAGTTTGTTGGAATCAACTTGGGAGCTTTAAAAAAAGTATTCCTGTCTGGGGCCTTCCCTGGATCAATGAGATTAGAACCTCTATATGAGAGGCTCCATGGGTGAAGCTATTGTGCAGCCAGGGTTAAGAATACAGTAACCAACTTGTCCCACTTTGCCCAAGGCCTTCCCAGTTTTAAAACTGAAAGTCTCAAGTCCCAAGAAACCCCTCAGTGCCAGACAAACTAGAACGGTTTTGTCATCCTAGTTGAGAACCAGTGCCCTACCTCTCAGCCTAATCCCGGAATCGTTAGAAGTGCTGGCAAGCTACCCTTAAGACTGTCTAGCCAAGGCTAGCTGGCCCTGTGTGAACTCAGGACTCTGATTGGGGTTGTGGGGAGGAGCATCCAAGAGCGCCCAAGGCCTAACTGTGTTCACAATGCCACATCAGTTAGGTTCCCAGGAGCCAGGTGCCAGGTCAAGGAGCTGAGCTTGAGCTCTGAATACCGTTCTCTGGATCCGGGTGGTGAATCCAGGAGCTCTGGTTTTAAAGCCCCAAGGCCAGGAAACATTTCAGGAAGGGCCAGCTGGTAAAGAAATCTTCTGACAAAAGGTGGGGCAGGGCAGGGACTTGGACCGGAGGGGCTGAGCCCCTGGCCACTGATCGCAGGCAGACCGTGCCCCTGGGGGGGGGGGTGGAGGACCTAGCAGGCCCAAGTAGGTCTCTGCCTCTCTAGGGTCACCGGGGACCAGTCCTCCGGCTAACCAGGCCCTGGGTCAGGGAAGGAGGTTTTGATAAGACCTGCAGGATAAGGCACACTCCCAGCCTCTGAAAACACGGTACTACAGAAACCCTACAGAAGGTGCAAAGCCTCGGAAACCCTCGACCCTCCCAGGTTCCTCCGAGTCCCAGCCAAGCGCCACAGCTAGAGGTTACAGAAGGGGGCGGGAGGCCGACACAGCCAAGCGGAAGCCAACCGCGAGAAGTTCAAGAGCGCAGATAAACCGCTACGGACGACCCCCCCCCCCCGGGGAGGGCTCCGCGATCGCCGGAAGTGCAGGCGGGCAGGGGCCCCCCCGCGGCCGGCCTGTGTGCGGGGAGCCCGGCCGCGGGGGCGCCGGGTCGCGTGGGGCGGTCGCCGCGGTCAGCGAGCGGCGCCACCCCCCCACCCACCTCCCCCCGCCTTGGGATCGTCTGGCCTGGGCCCGAGGGGCCGGAGGGGCTGCCCGGGGCGGGCGGGGGCCGGTTACCGGGTCCGCGGCGCGGGCGGTGCGCGCTGGCCTGGGCGGCAGGGTCAGGCTTACGCCGGGAGAGGAAGAAGGGCCGCGGGGGAGTGAGGCGGAGCGCGGAAGGCAGCGGCGCGGGATGAGGTGCAGGAGGGCGCCGGAGGGAAGGCCAGTGAGAGCGCAGCCCTTTAGCTTCACTTGGCATGTTTTTAAGGCACCTGGCAAATCACTGACATTCAGTCTCCCAGTCTTCACGGCCGCCCTGGAACCTTGTTTTTTTTCTGATTAGAAGGCAGGACAAGATGGAAAGAACCCCTTTTCTTTGGGCTTCATGCTTCTCACCGGCAAAATCAGACGTCTGGACAAACTCCTTGTTCCTCAGACTAGGGCTAGTACATCAAGAATTCGGAATCCACGGGGATACATGGCATTGTTTTAGCTCAACAATTCTTTGTAGGAAAACACTTTTTATTAAGTACAGAACTATTCTAGAGTAAAAATCCTCCCCAGTTTATTTATTTATTATTAACGAAGCAAGACACTTGAAAAAATGACCTCCAGACGTGGCAAATGCCCCTGGATTCACATTCATCCTCCTGGGTCCCAATTCACTTAGGAGGCAAAGTTTGAGGAGCTGGACGGATGTCAGCTAAGGGTTAGTCTGTGCCTCTGTGCTGGGCCTGGTCCCTGTAGCTGGGCCTCATGGGGACAGAGAATGTGGATGACTGCCTTCCTCCTTTCTTCCTCCTGTTTAGGACATTCTCCGAAACCTGTGGTCTCTGCTCATTCAAGTTACCTCTCTCCAGACGTCGGCCCGCATGTGCTCATTGGACGTATCCACCCAAGTCCACATACTTGCCATTGACTGACTCCAGTCTGGATGGGTCTCAGATTCCAGAAAGAGAGAGTCTGACTGGTCACTGTTCTGCTAACAGACTGTCGTGGTGGACTTCACACAGAGGCCAGGGAGCCATTCCCAGAGAGGGATCCAGGCCAGGCAGGACCCCCAAAGGGTATCCACCCCTTGTATCCGGTATACTTTGTCACTCAAAGGCCAGAGAAGCTGAGGCACTTGGCAACAATGCCCTAAGACGGAGCCGTATATGTTACAATGCTCATGACCAACCAGGATGGTATCTCAAAAACCCCACAAGGACAAAAGTACCTTCCACGGAGTTCTCCCTTCAGGCCCCTTGCCAGACTTACAGAGGCCTCAGGACTTCTTCATTTCTGATTCCCTCAGAAAGGAGAGGAGCAAAAGCCTCGGGGAAGAAGAGGTTTAATTTGTTAGGAATCCCCGCCCAAGACATTCAGAACAATGCGGCTCTAGAAAATAAAAACTTCTGCATGGCCAGCCTATGAGGGGGACAGAATTCGGAGTGCCAAGTAGGAATAGTAGGAATGTGGAGTTCCTTGAGACTTTTACACTGGACCAACGTTGAGTTTTTATAAGATTGAAAATTGCTTTTATGTATTTACTTTGCTTTTTGACCTTAGGGGTTAGAGTGCTTAGCTGTCTGTGGCTTTGAAGCCAAGGATCTTCAAAGCAGAGCCCCAGGGCCCCTTGCAGTGCTCTCTCTTCCATGTGTCCCTACAAAGCCCTCTAAGGAAGGCTTCTACAAGACTGTGCACAGAGGATCCCCCCCCCCCCCGCCCCAGTGGGATGTAGGAGCTAGGGGCCAGAGCCCTCTGTAAAGATTCGAGAGCACACAGGGCCCAGGCTGCTGGAGGAGCATGTGACCTGCCAGAAGCCCGCCAGCCATTCGTGAAGGCCACAGGCCGGCGCTCAGGCTTTTTCTGGAGTTCCGGTGGGGCAAGGGAGCAAGGCAAAGGGGAGAAAAGATGGCATTCAGAGGACACGCCTGGTCTCTCTGAGCATTTTGACTTCCTAAACTGATGATCCACTGTTTTACTTAATGTGTGTGGTGGTTGTTTAAGGAGATGGGGTGGTATTTAAGCTCACATACTCTGAATCACCCTCATTACTCTGAGTTCCTGACTCTGTAACTAAGGGTTTCAAATAAATAGTCTCAAATTATCAAGAAAAAACTGACTAGTATCTTTCCAACTGCCTTTTTTTTTCTTTTCCAGAAACAGACAGGTTGATCCTAAAATTTATATGGAAATGCAAGGGACTCAGAATAACCAAAACAGTCTTGACAAGAAATTACAAAGTGGAAGACTTATGCTTCCGGAGTTTAAAACCTAGTTCAAAGCTGTAGTAGTCAGGACAGTGTGGTGCTGATATTAGAATAAACACACAGATCCATGGAATAGAATTTATAGTCCAGAAATAAACCCATGCATGTACAGTCAATTGATTTTTAACAAGGGTGCCAAGATTCTTCAATGGGGAAAGAATAGTCCCTAAGCAAATGATGATGAGATAACTAGATATCTACATGCAAATGAGTGAATATGGACCCCTATGTCACACCATATGCAAAATTTACCTCAAAATGGACCAAAGATGTAAATGTAAGAACTAAAACTATAAAACTCTTAGAAGAAAACAATGGAAATCTTCATGACCTTGGATTAGGCAATGTTTTCTTAGATATGGCACCAAAATCAAATGCAACGAAAGAAAAAATAGACAAATTTGGCTTCATAAAAAATTAAAGCTTTTGTGCATCAGAGGAAACTATTAAGCAAGTGAAAAGACAATCTATAGGCTAGGAGAAAATAGGGGCGCCTGGGTGGCTCAGTTGGTTAAGCGTCTGACTCTTGGTTTCAGCTCAGGTCTTGAGTTCACGGTTGTAGGATCCAGCCCCACATGGGCTCAGCATGGAATCTGCTTGAGATTCTTTCCGTCTTCCTCTCCCTCCCCCTCTGATCCTCCCCCCGCTCATGCATGCATGCATGTTCTTTCTCTAAAATTAATAAATAAGTAAGTAAATAAGTAAAATCCTTAAAAAAAAAATAGGGAGAACAGATTTGCAAATCATAAATCTGATGAGTCAAGTATCCAGAATATATAAGAAGCTCCTACAACTCAATAATAAAAAGACAACGTAATTTAAAAATGGGCAAAGGACTTAAATAGACATCTCTTCAAAGAAGAGCTATGAATAGCCAGAAAACACATAAAAAGATACTCAACATCATTAGTCATTAGGGAAATGCACATCAAAACCAGTATGAGATACC
Source organism: Callorhinus ursinus (assembly GCF_003265705.2). Classification (NCBI taxonomy): domain Eukaryota; kingdom Metazoa; phylum Chordata; class Mammalia; order Carnivora; family Otariidae; genus Callorhinus; species Callorhinus ursinus. The sequence goes on from NW_027397072.1 coordinate 39,147,346, forward strand.
ACTTCATACCTACTAGGATGGGCTGACATCAAAAAGATTCTGTTGGTGAAGATATGGAATGATTGGAACCCTCATACACGTCCTGAGACCCATTGCTGGTGGGAATGTAAACTGGAATAGCCACTTTGGAAAACGATTTGGCACTTCCTTAGGATGTTAAAGAGTTACCAGATGACTCAGCAATTCCATTCCTTGGTGCATGCCCAAGAGAATCGAAAACATATCTTCCTACAAAATCGTGAACACAGATGTTCATAGCAGCCTTATTCATAATAGCCCCAAAATGGACATAACCCAAACGTTCACCATGTGATTAATGGATAAACCAAATGTGGTATATCCATACAGTGGAATATTATTCGGCCATCAAAGAAATACTATAGCATGGGTGAATGTTCTATGGCATGGATGAAACTTGGAAACATTCTGCTAACTGAAAGAAGCCAGACACAAAAGTCCACGTCTTGTATGGTTCTCTTTATATGAAATGTCCAGAACAGGCAAATCTATAGAGACAGAAAGGAGATTAGTGGCTGCAAGGAGCTGGGTGAGAGGGAAATAAGGAATGGCTGCTAATGAGGACAGGGTTTCTTTGAGGGATGATTTACGTGTTCTGGAATTAGACAGAGGTGATGGTTGCACAAATTTGTAGTATAATAAGACCACTGAATTCTGTACTTGAGAGGGTGAGTTTAATGCTCTGTGAATTATGTCATAATAAAAAGAATTGCCCCATAAACACTGATTGGCTAGGAGTCAGGGCACATTATCCAAAACAGTTGCCCAGAGAGAAAAGCTTTGAAGGCCAGAAGGGACAGACTGAGTCCTGAGAAGGGGCACATTGCTCCCACTGGGAGTACAAAATAAGAGGAGAGTGGTTTTGATTCAGATGTGATCTAATTCATCAGTAAACAACTTTAGAAATCATTCATAAAAACTCAGGGAAGGACAACCAAGCCTTTTTCAATGCTGGAAGTTTCTTCTGTGGATTCTTTGCTACTGTTCTAAATAAATTCTTCCATTGCTGAGTTTATTTGGAAGAGCAGTCAACGGTGCATAATTAATGTAGGTCAGAGATGCATTATAACATCCTGATATCTGGATTTACTCCATAACTTTTGAGAAACCCGCAGAATACATTGGGGAAGAGTACAGATAGTTCTGTACCTGATGTCACTCCAGGGGCTGCTCTCTGGCCATCTGAGCTGAGTGCACAATTCTAACAGACGTCTGTCGTGAGGACTGGATGCTGCTGTCTCCGTCGTGTCTTTTTCCTTCCCTGGCCTCTGCCAAGCATTTCATGCTCTGCGTGCATGAAAGCATCTGCGCCAAGTTCAAAGGTACTTTTGCTCATGCAAATAGGAAATCATGCCTACCCAATTATCTCCACTGAAGCAGGATTAAGTAAAAGCCTCGACTCATGTTCCATGATCTCGAGACTGTAAGAGGTTATTACCACTACAAGTGGTGATAATTGTAAATGGCTTGTACAGTTCAGCAGTCATGGGTATTGCTGGCTGTCAGGATGTGAGGTCCTGTGTCAGTGTTCTGTGGACTTGGATACACCACGTCACTGGAGCAGGCTCTTGCTTTGTTCTGGGAGGGGACAGGGCTCCTTGCTGCCTGACAAGTGCTGGACCTGCCCTTTGCTCTTCCACTCTCTCAGCCGGGACTCACGTTTCCTAAGAATCTTCACATATATCAGCCCATATATCCTCCCGGTCACCACTTCATTTCCAGTTTGCAGGAGCGGAGACGCAGCAAGATCGAAGCCTACCGAAGGGCATACCATTAGAAAGCAGGGCAGCTGGGATTCCCCCCAGGTCTCCCAATTCCACATCCAATTTTCTTCTCATCCCGCCACAACTGTAAGTTGCTTGGAACTTGGAAACGAATTTCTCCATTAATGAGAAATGATGAAAACCTGGGGAAGACAGCAGTGTAAGAGAAGGCTTACAAACGTCCCGGGACAGACCACTGCGAGACGCTTGACCAACATCCACTCTCACCTCCTCCCCCACTGTGGCAAGATGTGCAGCTAGAAAACCCACATATGTCCTCAAACTCCTCTGCCTTGAGAAGTGGCCAAGTGACCGAGTTCTGGCCAATGAACTATAAGCTAAGAATTCTGGGAAGGGTTCCAGGACAGCTTTTATAAGGAATAGACTCAACTAGTGAGTGCACCTGGGACTTAGATTTGTTGCCTGGTGTTAAGTGGGAAACCATGAAGTGTCTGGGACGTTACCCAGCTTGGAAGCTAACGTTAGCCGGCCACATTTTACGTATATATACTGACAGGAGACATGAGGTTTTCTGGATCGGACAAACAGTTGATCACTCCTGACAAAAACAGCCAGAGAAGCACCTTAGCACCAGTTCCCCAACCCCCAACCCCCAAGGGAGAAGATGGTGAGAATCAGATTAAACCTGTACATAAAGTGGGGTTGGTATCACAGCAGAGGAACCCTGAAATTCAGAGTTTCTTAGGCCATTGGCACATCTACCCCTTGAGATGAGTCATTTATTAGGCCTCCGGGAAAGAGGGAAGACATCACTAGGTGTATTACCTTGGAATGTTAAGAAATGTCTCCAGGATGTAGAAGGAGAGGGCTTTAACTTTCCAAATCTCTCTGGAGGTCTCTACATTTAGGGAGACACTATCTCCATGTTCCCAGGCCTTTGCTGGTCAAACATACCCTTTGTACAGAAAGCCTGGATCAGGCGAAACTATGAAATATCCATTGAGAATTTTCCCCCAACACCTCGAGGCTCAGCAGCCACTTTGCGCCGTAGTGGACAGCCACAAACTAAGGATGGAGGGGCAGAAAGATAGAAGATGTCTAAAGCCTTGGTGACATCCTTGAGCGGCTGACCCAGCGCTGGACTCAACTTGTTTAAACCTTGGTTTCTCAGGGTTTCTAGAAGCTAGAAGCCAAACAGCATGCTAACTGCTAATGTCTTCTATCACAAAATGATAGGATGAAAGAGAATTCCCGAAAAGAGGGGGGTGGGCGGGCAAGTGAGACAAAGAATCACTGCAAAACTAGAGAATGGAAAGGTGGCCGTTTCATCTTCAATACGACATGCCGTAGACAGAACTCTTCAACCACCACCTACTCTTCCCTCGCTTGGTGGATGGTCCCTTATAGGCTCAGTTGCTGAAAACTCCCAAGTTGGAATATTTCATTTTTCCTTTTTCTTTATCCCCCAGATCCAATCCATCACAGCCCCAAGGTTGTACCCACAGAATCTACGTTCTTGGTCCATGTGCTACCGTCTCCACCTCCTCCCTGCCAGCCTCTACCCTCCCAACCCACCATCACTTCTCTTGGCAGCAGGACTGGTTCCAACACACCAGCCATTAAATCCTCAGTAGTTCTTGTCACTATTAGAATTTAGTTCTGAGCCCATGTGACCCAAGAGAATTCTCCAACATCATCTTGAAATATTCCAGCCTTCACCCATTGTGATGACTGAGCAGGACTCAGGGTTTTTCCCTTAAAAAATAAGCCAAGCGTTTTCATATCTCTAGGCATTGCCATTCCCTCTGACAAAATGCTGTTCCCAGCCTCTTTCATGACTGGCTTCTTCTCACACCTGAGGTGTTTGCACTCATGTCCTCTTCTAAGAGAACCCTCCCTGACCACTCTCCCTTCCCTGTTTCTGTCAAACTATCCTTCTTACTTTCTTTATAGGGCTTGCTAGATTCTGAAGTTCTCTTGCTTGTTGTTGCTCAATTTCCTGTTCACCTACCCACTGAAGTGTCAGCTGCTTGGGAGCAGACCCTTGCCCCACTCACCACTGTGCCTACAGATTCTGTGCCCAGCACCATCCACTGAAGCTCTCTATCGGTGTGGGCTTGGGTAGGTGTGACAGCCACATCTATTTTCTAGGAGTGAGAGAGTAGATGGCCTTGGAGGAACCCTCAGAGCTCACCCTTCCCCAGCCACCACCATATGGCCCCATTCAATTGTCTTTTTTTTTTTTTATGTTCAATTAGCCAACATATGATACATCATTAGTTTTTGATGTAGTGTTCAACGATTCATTAGTTGGGTATAATACCCAGTGCTCATCACCACACGTGTCCTCCTTAATACCCATCACGGTTCCATTGTCTTCATGGCACTTACTACACCACATTCTTGAGCTCGTTGGTTGTTTTCTCCCCTCTCTGTTCTGACGGAAGCTCTCTGAGGACCCAGACCTTATGGGTTATGCCCACCCCTCTCTCCCTGGCACCAAAACCATTCCTGGCCCCACTCAATGCATGCTTACTGAACAAATGAGTACAATGGACAGAAAGCAAAGTTGACTTGCTTAAGTTGTCAGCCACCTAAATGTCACTGGTTACTCATTGAGCAAAGGCCAGCCTGCCAAAGTTGGTTGGAGCCTGATAAGAAATTCCATAACTGGTGGCCAAGATAACCATCCCGGGACACAATGGTCAGCAAGGTTATTAAGCTTCAGGATGAGAACATGTGTTTGGCAGATGAATATATTGAGAACTAGAAAATCTGAATGGACTGAAGTGGTCTCGAATGTAGAAAAGGAACCTGCAGCTATAGCTACATAGCTTTCTTCCTCCGGGCGAGCCAAGCAGCTTCAGTCTAAGCATAGACTGTGGCTTCAGTCTAAGCGTAGACCCTATTCTGAGAACACTTACTCTCACCTGTTGATAGAGTTAGGTCAGTTGTTCTTCCTCTCCAGGGCGTATAAATATCATCTAGGCCTATGCTTCTCAAACTTTAACACCCAAAACTTCCCCTGAGGATTTTTTAAAAATGTGGACTCTAATTCAGTAGATCTGGGATACGGCTGAGATTCTGCATTTTAACAGTTTCCCAGGTGAGATCAATGTTGTTGGTCTGAGGACCACGCTTTGAGTAACAAGTACGTAGAAATTTTGTTTAAACTGCAGATTCCTGGGCTCATTCTCCAAGCTCCTGATCCAGAAGATCAGTAGGAAGGGCCCAGGGATCTTTGTTTTTAATCAGTGGCCCAGGTGATTCTGACTCAAATGGTCGGCTGACACATCTAGGGACGTTTTGCTTTTGACCGCTGTCGTAAAAAAACTCAAGAAGAGTGATGAGTTAACAAGCTGCCTTGAAAGGTAGCAAATGGCAGCTGAAGAAATAGCGGAAGGGATTGGGCTGTGGTAGAGAGGGAGCTCTTTATGGATACCCTCTCGTGGGTGGTGCGGAAGAGTGACACAACATAATGCTTGCAATACAATATTGTAAATGGCCCTTGTTCAGACACCTGAAAATGTCTAGCCCAGAATCTCAGGCATGGGTCACTGAAATCTTAATACAGAGCATGGCATCGTTCATGACAATGGGCCCGGGTTCATATTTAGGAAAAACCTGAGCAACAGTTCCTTTTCACGGGCAGTGAGAAGTAAGGGAGTATGCAATTCCAATTCCATTGCCTACACGCTCTCTTTTGCTCTCTCTGCTCCAGCCACAACGGCAGCTCCTTCACGCAACCAACAGAGCAACACCTCGGGTCTTTGCGCTTGCTTTTCCCTCTTCCCAGAATGCTCTTTCCAGAGAGGCCTTCCCTCTTGATGCAGCCAGGTTTCCGCTCGATGGTCTCCTAATTAGAAAGGGCTTTTATAATCCCTCGGTCCAAAGCAATGTTCTCTATCCCTTTACCCTGTTTTATTCTTCTGCATCAATTTATCGCCACCAGACACTGTAGAGGGCCATTGGTTTCTCTTCACCATAATGGAAGCTCCCAGAAGAGCAGGGACTAGCTCTGTTCCATTCTCCTGATTTTTCCCCAGTGCTTAGAACAGTGCCTGTCATGTGATACATGCTCAGTAAAATATTTGCTTAAAGAAGAAGAAAGCCAGGACCGCGGGGATGGAGATGCCTGGCCCTCTCTGTACCCTGATACCTTTCCTTCCTCCCAGTGCCTCTAGGCCCCAAGGCTCTTGCCACCACCCTGCCATGGATAAGAAAAAACAGTTAACTCTCCTTAATGACTAACGCTACCCTGAGTGTGGTTACATGTGGTTTTCAACAAATTCGGGAGAGGCCAAATGGGCAAGGTCAGCATGGAATTTATTACTTCAGGTGAAGAGAAAACTACAGGTGAGCTTCCAGTTGGATAGGTATTGGACAGGCCACTTGGACAGCACGGGTCTGGGTCACACAGAACAAGCCGGAGGTAACACAGGACAGGGAACATGGGAAGTTAAGAAAACACGAGTCAGGCAAGCTAGCGGCCGATTAAGCCCAGGATGGGAGCAGATACTGATCGCCTAGAACAGGGGTCAGTAAACTAGAGCCCTTGGGCCAAATCTGGGCCATTGTGTGTTTTTGGAGATGAGGTTTTCCTGGAAGCTAGCTGTGCCATTCACCTGAGTGAATTCAGCAGAGTGGGAACACTGTGACTTGGACCACATGGCTGGCAAAGCCTAAAAGCAGGGCCCTTTACAGAAAAAGTTTGCCCCTCCCCACCCCGGGTTAGAAGAGTTTTCCTAAGTAGAGCTACAGTCAGGGAGACAAAAGTGGGCAGTGTTTATCTGAACACATGGGAGGAGACTCAGAACTTGTCGACTCCCGTTTCTCACGAAGGGACTTCACAAGAAGAGCCGGGAAAACACCCCCTCAGGGGAAGGAAGGCAGGTGTGGGGACCAGAAGACAATGCAAGTCACACAGGGACTCAGAGGCAGGGGGAACAGTTTACCACAAAGGCTCCGTTTTACAAATATAAGATACTGAGCTGAGCTTGCCTGACAGAAGTAGGAAAAGGAGTGGGGACACTCGACAATGCGTACCCCAAGCTGTGGGAGGGGAGGAAAGAGCGGCCTGTTTCCTCGGGTGTAGAAATGGGACAAGTCACTCAGGGCTTGAAAGAGATGGAGGCCACTGGGGGCAGACCTCAGAAACACCCCAGCATCCTCAGGAACTGGATGTGATTCTATAAATGCAGGCCCTTGCTTTCCCACGTTGGTTAGTCATTGGATATGGCTGCCCCGGAAGGAAGTGTGACCTTGGGCAAGGCTGCTGCAGTCAGTGTCTACAGCTGTATCTTCAGCTGATACAATCCCCAAAGAAGGCGGGGGGCTGAAGGTCTTCTCCCCGCAGTTCCCAGCAGCTGGGGAAGAAGCTCTTTCTTCCTGAAGGAGGTTATGGGGAGCGCATCACAGCATCCCCTGCATTTAGAAAATGATTTAAGAGGAGTATGAGATATCTACTCTTGGAGGGGACACTATGAAGGTGGTAGACGTTTACTCTGCCATTCATTCATTTTTATTTTGTTAGTTATATATAATTGTACATATGATGTCTGGTGTATGATTATATTCCATATATATTACGCACCTACGGAGTAGCAGGTGCTGGGCCAGGCTCTAGACATGAAACAAGACCTCTGCCCTTCAGGACCCCGCGCTCTGGCGAAGCAGAGGGAGAGGGACACCCACAGCCCAACTGAGCAGTGCTCTAAGGGAAGCGAGCCCCGGCCCGGCTCAGCACAGAGAGCTGGCGTTCAGGAGTCACACCCAAGGCTTCCTGGAGGAGGTGGCCCCTGGTCCAGGCTTTGTGACTCAGGTTTGCAGCTATAGGTAGAACAGAAGAGGTCTCCTTTTTACCCACTCACACCAGGCAGGAAGTTGGCTGATACAGAGCATTTGACTCCCTTCTCTCTTACCTGGTACCAACACCCTGAGTGCCACCTCCCATTGCTGGTTCCATCATAAACCGTAGGGCCTACATTCAGTGCCACTAGATGGCAGTATTGAGTCAAAAGTGCTCGCCACAGCTAAGCTGTTTTAGTGCCAAGTCAGCCCCAGATCCCGTTGTGGTTTATCCTGGGGGTGACCCGGGTGGGGGTGGGGGTGGGGGTGGGGGTGAGTTCCTGGGAATGGCAATAGGATTTTCCGGGTTTTTTTTTTAACTTTATTAAATTGCATATGGTATATATATTCATGTGCCCAAAAGGATTGAAAAATCAAGCAAATGGTAGAGTATTGCTCTCCATAGTAAACTGAAATCACTCTTCCATGCTTTCCCAGAAAATGGGTAAACTGGAATTTTCATGGGAATGATCTTTTCTTACTACGTCCTCCCTGGCCAGGTACCAGGTGTGCACACTGGTGATGCTATACTTAATTTTCTTCACGATCTCCAGCTGGCACCATCGTCTATCACTTTTGCCTGTTCCTCCAGCCTCTCTAAGTAGATGATGATTGGAAAGCAGCTATTGTCTGCAATGTTTATGATATGTTAGAATCAGAAGATAGGCTGGACTTCCCTGATAGTTTACAGATGCAAAACCAGGGTTGGGAGTCTCATCTCCAAGGTAATGTGGTTCATTTCCAGTAATCTCCTTTTGGTGGGAATAAAATTCTCATTTCTTATTAACTAAGCCAGTATTGTGTCTGTGTTTCATAACTTTAGGGAAACTATATTTTGAAGAATACCAGCAGATATTTTGCAAGGCAAAGTTACTCATTCAACAGACATGCATTAGGCATTTGCTAGATGCAAAGTGCTGCATGAGGGCGGAGAGTCACTGCTGACGGGTGTCTCAGCCTTGCAGATACTTACCATCAAAATGGAGGAAGCAGAGGATGTTACACAACCAAGTGCCTTTATGGAATGACCTTTTTTTTTTTTTAAAGAACACAAATGGGAGAACAACACATTAAAGAATTATGGACAGTTCTATCAACTTCTCATGAGTTGGGGAGATGATATCGAGGGAAAAGGGTGCAGGCAGAGGAATGAAGCCGACACTGGGGTTAGGAGCCCATGGCAGAGAGGCAGCTGGTTGGCATTGCAACCCAGGAAAAGCAAGGATCTCCTCTCTTACCCACATGTGCCTGGAGAGAAGGTTTAGGAGGGATTCCCAGGTTTCTTGAGGGTTCAGAGCAGCAGTGGAAGGCAGTGGGGAACACAGCCCAGAGCACGGGCCACTCTCCAGCGCCCCCCAGGGGAGGGATGGACTTGCTGTGGCAGGTGAAATGGGGTTTACTTGTGCATCTAGAACATTCGCCAACCAGAAAGATGGCAGAGGTGAGCCCAGGTGGGCACCTGGAAACCACCAAAGAAGTCTCATGACCCTAATCCCCCGTGAGAAACTTAGCTGATAGCATCTGTGGCTGCAAAAGGAAGGAGAGCAGGAGGAAAGGAGAAGGAAAGATCATAAAACAGTGTTATGTAGAAATGTGGAGAAAAGCGCCAGGAAAAGCAAGCCAAAAGAGTTGAAAGCGGTTGCAGCGGTCTCGTTACCTTACCATTTAGGTGTGGGTTTTTTGTGTTGTTGTTTTTTTTAAGTAGGTCCCATGCCCAGTGTGGAGCCCAGTGTGGGGCTTGAACTCACAACCCTGACATCAAGACCTGAGCTGAGATCAAGAATCAGGTGCTTAACCAACTGAGCCACCTAGGCAACCCCAGGGGTGGTCCTTAATTCTCAAGCTTCAGCGTGCCCTAAAACCCTAGGGAACTTCCTAAACCCCCAGCCCCACCCTCTGACTCTGAGCAGGTCTGTGGCAGGCCCAGATGCCTGAACGCTTAACCTGGTACCGGAGTTCAGAGGACCACTTTGAGGACTTCTGCTCTAGATTCTGAGCAGGGACAGAAGGCGGGTTAGAGCCAAGCCCCAAATTCTCTTCCAGGCCCACTGTGGGACTTTGAGCCAACCACATCACTTTTTTATCTCCCCATCTTAGCAAGGGATTGAATTAGGTCAGAGCTTCTTGAATTTTTTGAGAGGTGAAGGTTGAGAATCTAATTAAAGCATTATCAGGAAAATGTAGTATATGTGGCACACAGGGTGTTCCTAGACCATTCGGGGTCCCTTAGATTTTTGGTCACAATCTTTTGGAAAGAATGTTCTCCAAGAACGCGTCCCTTTCAGCTCTGATGTTCAAGGCTGCTCTGGATGCTGGGGAAAGAGGGCAGGACTCCCACCCAGACAGCAACTTTAGAGTCCTAGCCCGTGGGTGGTCTCCTGCATTGAATGGGCACCTCACACTACATTTTATGGGATCGAAGATCTGGTCACTAACTTGGCAGATACAAATCTCTCCCACCTTGGCCAAGACACTGGTGGCCAAGTCTCCTGGGAGTGATGAAGGACCAAGGACATCCAGAGCTATAAGAAAGCAGAACATCTCAGAAGAGTTGCATTTAATCAAAAACTGACTCTAAGAAAGATAAGTCATCTCGAGGGAGTGGCCCCAGCTCTACCCTTCTCCTTCAGATCCTAGAAAGAACGGTCTTTCTAGATAAGTGAAGATTTTGATAATGGCCATGGTGCTCATTCCTCATCCAGTTCATGGGCTCAGATGCACTGAGAAGGGGTAGGATAACCTGTGCAGTTGTGAAGCCCAAAGGTCTTCAGTCATCTTTCAAACCTGAGAAGACCTTTCATCCAGACCAGAACCAGGGTACAGTTCTGCCTATTATCTAGGGCCATTGGAGGCCTCTAGATTGAATGCTGAGTTTAGACCATTTTGGGCCTAATCAAAGGAGCTCTTGGCTTCTGATGCTTCCCTAATCTCAATGAGATTAATTGAATCTGTGGCACATGGCCAGCTGGTCGATGGTCACAGGGCCAATTTCTTAGATAGGAAGAGTAAACTCAGGGCCACTGAAGCTGTGAGCCATCCACAGGGACATGTGTGCTGACAAAGGACTCCTGACCACCGTCCATCATCCTTCCAGCCTGGAGGAGAGGTGATACGTGGAAGGATGGTGTGTGACTTGCCTGCCCAAGATATCTATGTCCTGCATCATCAGCCTATTGTCCTCCTCTTGTTCCCAGCCTCAATATCCCACTGTTACATACATATATAACAGAGCAGAACAAGGGTGTCAACTGTTCCATCTGAGATTATGCCTCCTTTTGTTTGTTTGTTTTTTTTGTTATTTATGGTATGACTTGATTATACTAAATTAAATGTCAGACAAAAAAGTATATATCTGGTATGATTGCATTTATACAAAATTCTAGAAAATTCAAACTAACCCAGTGACAGAAAGCAGATCGGTGGTCGCTTAGGAATGGGGGCAGTTGGGTGGTAAGGAGTCAGGGGAGGAATTACAGTGGGCCATGAGGAAAACCTAGACTATGATGAATATTTCATTATCTTGATTGTAGTGATGGTTTTAGGGGTTCATACGTATGTCAGACTTATCAAATTATACATTTTAAATATGTACAGTTTATTGCATGTCAACTAGACATGCAATAGAGACAACTAGACATCAATAGAGCTGTTAAAAAATTAGTCTTTTAGTATAAAATAGTTCAACAAGGTTGCCAGATATCTGTCAACAACAACAAAATAGCATTTATCTGTACCAGCAATAATCAATTAGAAAATATAATCACATCTACAATATCAGAAAAAATCACAAAACATCTAGGAATTGACTTTATAAAACATAGGATACCTCCGTGGGGAAATTTAAAAATTTTTAAACTCTGTTAAAGAGTTTGTAAAAGAATGTAAGAATGTAAAAGAATTTAAGAGGATGTGCGTTTGATGGGATGACTCAATATTATAAGGACGACAATTCTCTATAGCTTGATGTAGACACAGACATAGATATACCAAGCACTTGATTTATCAGAAATGCACAGAGCTCCAAGAGAAAGTACAGTACCATCTGAACAAGGATGGGGTTTTATTAGCAAAGAAGATATTAGGAAACTATCAAAAGTGTCTGCTGCATTACTAAGCATGGTGTAGGGAGACATTTCTGACCCGGAGTCAAGAGCCTAGGGTTCGAAGACCAGCTCCCATACAAGAGCACTGGAACTTTGGGTCAATCTCTTAACGTTTTTGGTCTTTTACCATCATCCATCAAAGCAGAGTCTAGACCATTTGATCTCTATAGTAGATTTAGCTCCACATTTTACCATTGAAGTAACAGGCTTCAGGAAGGTTGAGTGAGCTGCTTATGCCCAACTCCCAGTCCCTACACCTTCAACGTAGGCATAGCAACTCAGGTAGTAAGAAGGTGCCTCCAGCCCCCCGGGATCCTCCTTGCTTGTCCTTTACAAAGATATCCACATGATTGATCTCCATTAATCTTCTCAGCAGGGGCACCTGGGTGGCTCAGTCGGCTAAGCCTCTGCCTGCCTTCCGCTCTGGTCATGATCTCAGGGTCCTGGGAATGAGCACCACGTCAGGCTCCCTGCTCAGTGGGGAGTCTGCTTCTCCCTCCACCTCCCCACCCCCCCAGCTCTTGTGCTCTCTCATTCTCTCTAAAATAAATAAATGAAATCTTTACCAAAAAAAAAAATCCTCTCAGCAAAGCCAAGGGACAGCCAGCACTGACTCATGGGAAGATCAAATCTCTGCAAACTTCTCAAGGACCATGGCCGCAATGTGTTAATACCTTGGATGAGTGAAGTCCTGGGACGAGGTAAATGCTTGATAAATATTTGTTGAATGAGTGAATAAGTAAATTGCTTCTTATTCTACAAATGGGAAAATTGCAGTCGGAGAAGCTGATGCACCCCCAGAATGGTGTAGCCAGGGATCCGTGATACCTGACCCACAAATCCTACAGTGTTTTCAACGGATGGCAATGCCTATTTCTCATGTCCATTAAAGACTGGGAGCAGAGGTGGGAGTTAAGAAGCAGAAAGATGGGCAGCAATAAATTGTAAAGGCTGCAGTCTGAGTCTGTGAATGGTTCAAGATACAAATCGAGACAGTCTTGTTATAGTCACTTGAGGGCCAGAATGGTCTCCCTAAGCCAGGGTGCAGTGATCTGTGCTGGAGATTTGAATGGCAAGGTTAGTAGTTAACTTGCAGGGCTAGTGGGGGCTTTCCAAAGGGGGTGGAGAAGGTGGGAAAGGGGACGCCCTGGGGAGATCCCAGGATGCTCAGACAGGCCTCCAGCAACACATTCAAACTTATCAGCAGAGTCGAGAGTCAGAAGTACAGAAATCTCCTTGTTTTGTTTTGTTTTCTCTTATAATGTGGATTGAAGCTTCTTTCTATGATTATGGGACACCCATCCCTTGGTCCTGATATGCACCCCTGAGGGTGAGAGGAAGAAATGGCTCACAGTAGAAACCGGGCAGGGCAGTGTGTGTCACTTGTGTGTGGAAGTAGAAGGCAAGGTCGACAACCACTTGCCCCTGTAGAGGCCCAGTTCAGGGCATGGGCAGGGGCCAAAGGAGCTTCGGTGGCTGAGAAGCAGTGGTGACTGGGGCAGACGGGGCCTGGGAGCCAAGGAGTCTGCTCCTCCCTGGGCAGCTCCTGCCTGGGCTCAGCCTGGGCCTGAGCTGAGCTGATAGGAAAGGCTGGGGTTGTTGCTGCTGCTGCACTGGGGCTTCTGAAACAGTAGTAAAACCCTATTCATTCATTCACTCACTCGTTCAATAAATATTTCTTTAGCAGCTGCAGTGGGCCAGGCACTGATTTCTCTGGGTCTTTGGTCTAGTAGCCAAACTTGCTGGTGATGAACTAAAAGAGAAATTTCCAAACTTTGAGTATGCATACTTCATTAAAATACAAAACTGTTTTGCATTTAGACTGAAAATGCGGAGAGAGGCGTCTCTGGCACAGAGGACAGAGTTCTAGCATTACTCCCAGAAGGGCTGCCTTCTCTGCCGTTGCCTAGCGGTGCAGCCTCAGATAAGACACTTTCCCTCTCTGGATCTCAGTTTTCTCTGGGTGAAACGGGAGTAGCAGTATGCGTCATGCCTGCCCAAGGGGTGGCTGGGAATGCATACGTCCTGCTGAGCTGTGCTGTGCAGATTATGGTTTGGCATTTTATTCTAACGTTTGGCGATCTGGGTTCTCTTTGAATCGGTCTCCCCAACCACAATGGAAAATATCAACCAAAACCAGGGTCAAGAGTTTGTCCACTTGGGCGTATTTGGAAAAGGAGTCAAGTGAATGGTTTGAGACATCGGACTGATTGCATTCAGGCCCATACATCTTTCTAATAAAGGTTTGATTCCGTTTAACATGGCCAATGCCGCCCTTTCTCAAGACACCAGGGTTTCCTTGGAAAACTTTGCCCTGACCTTGGAAAACAACTGCTATCAGAGCTATTTCCAGCAAAGACAGCCAAAGAAAGCTGACAGACTCCAGGGCCCTGAGTTACAAAGAGGGTAGGTTAGTCAAATAATACTTAGTTGAAATTTAACCAAATTGTCAAAAGCTTTGGTCAAAGGAGAAACTTGGGACAGAGCTGAACATGTGATTAAAAATGTACCTACCCCTGAAACACACACACACACACACACACACACACACACACACACACACACCTGTCAGCAGATGGGGTGATCCCTCCTCTCAATGGACAGTGTGCATGTCACGAGCTCTGCCCACATCATGGAATCCTGTAACTTCCCCATGCTATTTTGCAAGGGTGGTGGGCTTTAGCATTTCTATGAAATGTTTATAAGGATATTGCTTAAACAGACCTGCTGCCCTTTCTCATAGATCTCTAATGACATCTCCACTCTGTACAATGCATTTGTTCCCTGTGTAATTGAAGATCCTGCCAGAAGGCAAATGCCAGAAGAGTTGTCACTTGTAGGCAAAGTTTGTGGCATTTTATTCCTTTTTAAGATTTTATTTATTTATTTATTTAGAGCATGAGCAGGGGCAAGGGCAGAGGGAGAGGGAGAAAGAATCTCAAGCAGACTCTGCACTGAGCGTGGAGCCCGATGCGGGGCTGAATCTCACAACCCTGAGATCATGACCTGAGCCGAAACCAAGAGCCGAAGCCCAACCGACTGAGCCACCCAGGCGCCCCACATTTATGTTATTCTTATCCGTTCACTTGGTCATCCCACAGGCAGGTCCTGAGAGCACTCTTCTCTCAGGGACTTTGCTAAGCTCTAAAGATACACGTCAAAACACAGTCCCCGCCCTCAAGAAAGTTGCAAGTGATAAACAAAAGAAAACAGAAATAGAAATGTCATTACAGACCTAAACCCTCCAGTCGTATCATTGTACTCCCGAGTAAATATTATGATGATCATTTCCTCAAAGTTGAAATCCTCCCAGTCATGGATCAATAGACTGAAAGTAAGCAGTCAAAATTTTTTATTTTTTGTGTTTTGTGAGAACTTTACTTCTTAATCAAATTTTCATAACATTTAAAACTTAATAATTCCACCAGAGTTTGAGGTACAAAAGAAGAGATAATAATTCAGGGAGCCCCAAGGTTTTCCCTTTAGCCTCAGACCAAATGGAGACTTGGGCATCCCTGTGCTTGCTGACAATGCTAGGGAATGCCTCAGGCTTGAGACCTACCACTCTTGGAGACCTCAAAACTTGGCCACCTCAAAAGCTCTGCGGAGCATTTGGTGAGGTATCACTAATTGTGAGGCAGTCCCAAATGTTTGGAGAACATTTGTGGGAAACATCCCGATGAAAGATTTAGCATGGTTCCTCCTAAGTGGACTCACTCCCAGGTCCAGTATTAACAAGGAGAAGATCAGAACGATTTTGACATTAATAAATCCTTCGGCCCTGATTTCCACCCAAGTTTCCTGTGAAGCTGGTGAGTGTAGGTGGGTCCCTGTGAATCAGGATGCACCTGGGAAATAGGATAGAGTCTGACTCCTCATCTTGCATTGATGTCACCGGTCTGGGCTGTGCAGCCAGACTCTGTGGGTTTGAATCCTGGCTCCTGGCTCCTTCCTCTGTTTCTCACCTGGGAAGAGCTTAAGTTTCCTAACTTCTCTATGCTTCAGAGTTCTCATCCCTAAAAGGGGTTTTAATGTGTTGCAAAACAGGTAATTCATGTAAGTGTGCCCGGTAACAGTGAGTGTTCAGGAAATGTTAGTTGGGACAGAAAGGACATGCAGGAGGGACGCGTGGGTCTGCAGCATTGCCACTGGGAGGCATCTATCTCCTCTCCCCGCCCATCCATGTGCCCCCAGTGGACCCCCAAACGCTCTCAGTTACAGCTGCACAACAGCACTCCAATTCATACCCGCCCGCCTCCTCCCAAGATCAGGTCCTCCTTATCTCTTCCCACAATTTTTGCAGGAGTTCCCTACCCATTTCTCCACAGCCAGATCTCTCCCCAGTCCGGCCAGTCTTTCCTGTTGCCTCCAGAGTAATCGTCCAAAACCACAATCATACCTCTCTTCTGCTCTTTTGTTGACCGTCCATCGCCTGGCATAGCAATATCCAAAATGCTGTCACTAGTTTATCAGCCTCACGGTTTCTTTTTGTCATAGCTTCAGGTGTCCCTTGTGCCAGGGTTTTGCCTCTATCTCTCAGCCCCTTGCCCTCACTTACCACTCTGCTCTGTATTTTAGAGACTTGGAGTCTACAAACTACATTTCCCCAACTCCTTTGCCCGCTGCCTCCTGTCCGGACCTCGGGCATGCCGATGAGTCAAGTGGCGGGAGCGTGGAAGGCGGAAGGAAGACGCAGTCCTGCTGGGCAGCATTCGCTGGCAGTTCTAGTGGCTGCTGGTTTGGCAGCAGGAGTGCAGTGGCTCTAGGGTCCAGCAGGCTGCCTGGGGGTGGCCCCTCTCAGGGGTTCAAGCCAAGCCAAGGAAGCACCACTTTACCAGATCCACAGCTGGAGGCACCAGCCACCTCCAACCCTGTAGAAGCACCTGTAGACCTCTGGAACCCAGCCCAGGGGCATTCACAGCCTTGAATCCCCTTTCTTTTGCCATTCCAGCTCTTTTGCTGTTCCAGCTCTTTCAACAGCTCGGTGACCAACCCCCTGTATTAAATTTCCTCATTTGAAACGCCCAAGGCAATATTTGTTTTCTCTCCTGGACTCCTGTCCTGTGGGTTATTTTTTCTCTAAGTTACTCCTAAAGCAACAACAACTCACCCTTGTCCTAAGCAGTAACATCTATGAGGTCCTAAGTTGGTGTATGTTTTTCTAATCTGTATTAGACTAAATGCATAACTATTAAAATTAATATATTAATATAAAAGTGTTCGTCCATGTACCATCTAAAATCGTGTCCTGTGCTGATACATACCCCATTCGGGGTATGCACACACACTCTCATCTGGGGATACAAAGCAGCCTCCCCTTCACCATCTGGCTACAGCCTCCCTTTCTGGCTCCCATCCCCAGGTCTGCCTTCTCGTCTCTACTCTTCCTCCCCGAACCTCATGCTTTGTTCAGCAACAGCCTATTTTTCTAAGCCTTTGCACGCTTTGTTCTCTATTCACGAATCTTTCATGAATCTTGACTCCTTCCCTGACCAGAAAATTCCTTCTTACTCTTAACTCAATCATTCTCTACATTTTGAAGTTTTATTCAAACTTCATCCCGGTCAAAGGGAGCTTTAACTCTCATCATGCTCCCTACTATACAGTGAGTTCCTTTGTAGATTCAAAACATAACCCCCCACCCCACAAATTTCACACAGGAGGTCAGAGTATGCTTGTTGAGTGAATATTCGAGAAGTAGATGAATCATCTGATGCTTGTGGCTTTGTTGGGATAGAAGCTGGGGAAAGGTTACCCTGGAGGAGGGGACAGAATGATGTGCATGATCATCATAGACAACAAGGTGTGTGTTTCCAGAGTGACCCATATGGGATATTCCAGTAAATCGAATATAGGAAGAACTGCAGATGCTAGCTTTAAAGAATTAGAATTTAGTGAAATACGCTTTGCACTCATCTCTACCGAACACAAGGCCAGGAACCACCTCAGGATCTTTTATTTCTCTGAGTTCTCGCTTCATGCACATGCACTGTCAGGTTATTTGGTCTAGAGTAAGAACATTTCTGAGCTAACAGTAAGCCAACCATGAATGACTTAAGAGGTCAACAACATCTGGATTATTGTCCTATCAACATTTTCTAGACACTTACTCTATGGAAAGTGCAACACTAAGCTCTGGTTTAGAAGAATTTTCAGGAAAGTAACCAAGATATACACCTTTGAGAATTATAATATGGGAATAATAAAGGTCGGAAACATAAGCTTTGGAGTCCAACAGACTGGGTTCGTGCTCCTATTTGGCAAATTCCTATTTGCATAACTGGAAGCAGTTACTCACCTTTTCATACCTTAGTTTTCTCATCTGAAAAATGGCAATAATAACACCTTATAATATTGTTTTGAGAATGTGCTGAGATAGTAGGAAAAGCACCTACTTAGTGTTTGGTTAATAGAAGCTATTGTTTTATCACTATGAATATAATAGCCCTAAGGCAACAGAATAGAAATTGGCATTGGGGACATTGATCTAGGACAACAGAGAAAGCAGAGACCTCAGGAGGGTTGTACAGGGAGGGAATGCAGACTGAGCTTTAGGGATGTCAGTGGAGTGGCCATCCTGCTTCTGAAGGGCTGATGACTCACGGCTCTAAAGCAGAGAGAATGCAGGGTTGGAAGGTGAGGGTGACAGGTTGGCCAAGGATCACTTGCAAGAGGTTTTTCTTTGAAGTGTCAGGCTGACTTTGAGGCCCACTGGGCTAGCTTTCAACCCTCAGAGGGCAGAGGACACAAGGACACAGTGATACAAGCAAACACTGTTAGGTTTACAGCCAAAATAGGAGCCTTATAAACAGCCTTAGAGATAAGTTTTGAATTCTATTTCGATTAAATCATCCTGCAAATCACCCCCACTGTCTGCCACGTAATCCATAGGATTTTCCACTCTACTGTGTCACAGTAGAGGAGAACTCACAGGGGTCCTTAAAATAACTCACAGGAAGGTCTCATTTCTACAGCAAGGATATTCCTAAAAATTATTTGTAAAAGGACATTTGGTTGAGTACACTATTCAGGGCAATCTGTGTGGTATGATTTTTTTTTTTTTTACAGTGCAAACCACCACCCACAATGTTTGTTTATCATATTTGCATCCCCCCCCCCTTGGGTTCTTCAAGCGGGCAGACGTCTAAAAATGCCAAGGATATTGGATGGTTTTAAGGCAGATTCCATTCTAGGTTGGACAGTTGTTTACAGGGGTTCTTTAAGGAAATTCAATGATAGAAGACATAGAATATGCATATGAAGAGCAAAGCTTAAGAATGTCTTTTAAAATTATTTGTTGAAGGATGTACATCCTGAAATTCCACCAAAAGGATTTAAAACAGCTTAATAATAAAAACACAAGACTTCCAGGACCCACAACATGGTCAATGGAGCTGATGCAAGCTCTTCTCTCAGCAAGGTTAAAATGTGAAGGTTGAACCATAACAGTTTTTCAGAAATATAGCTGAGGTCACAAGAAGGAAAGAAAGAAAAATCCCCAAGTGTCAGAAGCACAGAGAGAACTGAAAGAGCAGTAAACACTGCGGTGAGGCTGGGGTGCCTGGGGTGATTGCCAGACCTGGAGATAGGCCTGGGTGGCCAGGAGTGTGGATTTCCATACCCTCAGGAGCAGGAGATGAAGCCTCAGGGCCTGTAAAAGACACAAAGTGGGGACCGAGATGCCTGGTAGGCCAGTGCACCTTAGCATACTGGGCAGGGATGGAAGACACTACCCACCAGCCCCGGGAGATGGGAAGAAGCTTGTCCCCAAGCCAAGGAATAAACATAAAAACCAGTCCTGAGCTAGGGATAGCTCTGAGACACCTGACAAAGGCCAATGCAAAGCGCTCTTCTGATCCCCTCTGATAAGAGCTTCACATTGCTGAAGGACTTGACAGTTTACCCAGGGCATTCACAGGGCAGAGAAACCATTTCACAGATAAGGAAGTGGAGGCTAGTAAGGCTGAGTGATTTGTCCAGGATCACAGGTCAGGTAGAGAAATCTGGGCCCAAACCAAAGTCCTTCCTCTCCAGAGCCCTTTGCCTAGCAGAAGTATGGGCAGCTCAGGGCACCTCCAGCAACTCACATGGTATGAGCAAGCTGACGCTGTAGACACCCTGGGGTCAGACACACCTGAAGAGGGGCCTGGCCTCTCATATTCTGGTCACCAAGAGGCACGTCACCTCTTCTCTCCCACCTCCACACTGCTCACCCGAGTAGGGAGCATGAGGAGAGGGGATGTCTAGTGGGCCCTGGGGAGGCATTAAACTTGGGGAATTGAAAACTGCTCCCATGAAGTGAGAGTCTTTTTTTTTTTTTTCTTGAAAGCCACTTGAACTTTGTCATTGCAATTAAGCTTATCTCTTCTTGTGTTTGCTTAGCTTGTGGACTGGAGATGTCATTACCCTCTCCTAATTTCATGGAAAAATACTTGTAAGTGTTAAATTTTGAAATGGCCACTCACCTCCTCAGCTTCAAGACTCAAACACACAAAAATCTGGCCTGAAGGAGACCATCGCGGATTGCCTGAGAAGGCCCCATCTGGGATCTTGGGGAGGGAGGAGGTCCTTGCCTCATGTCTGTCAGGCTGTCCATTTGCGGGTCTTCACCCCTGTGCCAGCCTCTTGGCCAGCCTCTGAGTGAATCCTGCCCAAGGTGCTCCCTGGACTGGGTAGGCAGGGAGTGAGAGGCCAAGGAGAAGGGTCTGCTGGGAGTCAGACACCAGAAAAGGAGGACCCGCTACAGCCTTCCTGCGAGGGCTCCGGGATGAGTGCTAACTTGCCCTAGAGAGAAAAATTCATGACCTTCCTTCCCACTCTCCACCTTAGAGCCCAGAGAACAGCACTGTGGGGTGTGTCATGTGACATCCATGGTCAAGGGGAGAGTGTCTGGATGTGGACCCAGGTATCCCTTTATCTGAGGAGAGATGCTGGGCAGGCAGTGGCTGCGTGGGAGAGCATGGTGTATCCAGGACACTTCCAGTAGATCCTCCCAAATTAAGCACTTACTGGCTGCAGGGGGAAGGGGCTAATGACCTCATCATAGCCATTTCCTTAGTGATTATTTCATTGCTTTTAAAAACTCCCAGACTCCCCATTGAAGCAAGTTTCTACTGATTTGCTCCCTGATAAATGTTTGAGAAGTTCTTTGGATAGGTGGTGGGTGAGGTGGGGTGGGTGGGGTCTCAGGTCTGACTTGAATTTAGTCTAGCACTCGGCCACTGCACTCATTAGACAGACACAGACCAGCTATCAGCCTGTGGATATTAGTCTACGTCACCAGATACCATCTGGGATCACATGGCACTCTGGGATTTGGGTAAAATTAGCTTGAATTCCTCCAAAGCCCTCACTAAGATTTCTGGGGATCCTTGGGGGGACTGTGCTCCCATACACACCCTGCTTCCTGATACAGATAGTCCCTGACTTATGTTCACCTTAGGATTTCTTGAGTTTACAATGGTGTGAAAGTGATACTTATTCAGTAGAACCCATACTTTGTGAATTTCTATCTTTTTCCCAGGCTAGTGATATGCAGTACGATCATCTCTTGTGATGTTGGGCAGCCGCTGTGAGCCTTGGCTCCATCAGCCACGTGATCACAGGAGTAAACAATCAATACACTTACAGCCATTCTGTACCCATGTAAACTTTATTTTTCACTTTCAGTACAGTAGTCAATAAATTACATGAGATATTCAATACTATGTTATATAATAGACTTTGCGTTAGATGAGTTTGCCCAAATGTAGGCTAATGTAAGTGTCCTGAGTACGTGTAAGGTAGGCTGGGCTAAGTTATGAAGTTCAGTAGGTTAGGTACAGTAGATGCATTTTCCACTCATGGTATTTTCAACTCACAATGGGTTTATTGGGACACAACGCCATCGTTAAGTCAAGAAAGATCTCTATGGTTTCAGGTATACTGTCTCATCTCCATGGCATCAATCCAGAAATGAAACTCAGCCCTTCATCGTTTTCCATTTGCACCTGTATTGATTTATGAATTACCTTTTACTAAAGCATCTGAGGTCGTCGGGGAGGGAATTAAAGAAAGATGGATGGAGATTCACTTGGCGGCAAATGAGAGGCTTCAAACGCAACAGGAGCTTTTCTGGAAGCGCTTCGTGCCTTACTGTCACCGGGGTGTCTTTGTGCCCCGTCACCCCATACCCACTCACTGGTTCCCCTCCTTTCTGCCCACTGCACTGCTCTTTCCTTTCCCGACATCCAGGGGCAAAAGCGGGCCTCTCCCAGCGTGCTGCACAGCGCAGCAGGTCTTCCCCGTCACCACCTGAGCCCTTGCTGATCACAGATCTTGGGTTTCACTCACTCTCTTCCAAGCAGCTACTTCAGCCATTTACACACACACACACACACACACACACACACACACACACACACACACACACACACA
>NW_027397072.1:39169463-39192687 GCF_003265705.2 Callorhinus ursinus
ACACACACACACACACACACACACACACACACACACACACACACACAGAGTTTCCTCTCCAAGAGGAATTCTGATGCCAATTCTTAAGATAATGGATTTTTCATTGCCTTACACATACATATATAAAATAAAAAATCATTGTCCCTGGGGCCACTGGGTGGCTCAGTCGGTTGAGCATCTGATTCTTGATTTTGGCTCAGGTCATGATCTTGGGGTTGTGGGCTCGAGCCCCACATTTGGCTCATTGCTCTGCTTGGAGTCTGCTTGGGATTCTTTCCCTCTGCCCTTTCTCTCTCTCTCTCTCAAGTAAATAAATACATCTTTAAAAAAAATCATTGTCCCACTTGGAGGAGATTAGGATCTAATATGGGTTCCCTCAATACAATAAGACATATTAAAAGGTACATAATCAAGGTTCAGAACAAGATGTGCATATCATGCTTTGAGCCACTGTCCCAATGGTGCTAGGGCTTTTGTGGTGCCTAAAAATGGCTGTGAGTTCTGGGCTTCCAAGCCTGCGTAACATTCTCCAGGGACCGTCCTGACCCATGGCCTGGGAACCACTCTGTGTCCTGGGCACTGTCAGAGGAGGACCGAGCAGAGAGGGCAGAGTGGAGCACCCCTCTGCACCGGAGGGAAAGGCTTACTGGTGTTGGGATCTGCATGACGGCTGTCAACCGGTGCCCTCTGCCCACGCTGCTCAGAAAGGAGTGACCTCTCCGTGGCAGGGTATATGCTGACGCCACCTGTCAGGGACGCCAGAGGAGGGCTTAGACATTGAGCACATGTGGGGATGAGAGGACTTCTCGGGTGCTTTGCTGGATCCACAGGTCCACATTCTGTTTGGGAGAGTATGTGTGAGGGAGTCGGAGACAACAGAGCTCGCCTCTCCTGTGGACTGACATGCTTGTGTTAGTGCTGTGCTCCTCCAGCTTGTCTTCCTGCAGTGTCAGTGTCCCTGGCACGAGCCCCCATATACTCATGTGTCCCCTGACTCCCATACAGCCAGAACCTGAGGGCTGCTGGGCTTCCAGAGCAGATGCCCCGGCAGCCCAGACAGTTGGCAGCTGAGTGAGTGAGCATGCAGTCATCCTGATGATCATGCCGCAGGTGAGGACAGACAGGGTCCCCTGGCAATGGAGAGCACTGTCCAGGAAACAGAAAGCTCTGGTTGCAATCTCCCACCATCTATCATGGTGCAGGCTGGAATGGCAGAGCAGGACCACAGAGGAAGGAGAAAAAATGGACAGTGTCTCAGGGTTACCCCGTTGCCAGCCCTGTTCACTGGAGTCTCATCTATGCATACTTGCCTGGTTAGACACACACACACACACACATACACCCTGATCCTGGCTGCCCTGCCCCAATGATTCAGTGATGTGAGGGGCTGTGCCAACCTAATTCTCCATATTTCTTATTTTCCTTTAACAAGAAGATCCATGGCCTCATTACCTTTTGATGGTTTTTATTTACTGACCTATTACGGACACCTACTAGGTGCCAGGTATTGGGAATGCCAAAGAAGAAATGAAAAAGAATACTCAGAGAAATAATCCCAGTAGGATTTGGAACATAGGTATTTGCAAAGTGCTCTATGAGCCTAGAGGATTTCTAGAGGAGGTGAGCAGGTGGAGAAGGTGAGCGAAGGGCAGAAGGTGCAGTAGGAAAGCATGGCCCCCCTGACATGTTCAGTTGGCCCAGCAGATACTACCTGCTTTCTCTCTCCTACCCCGTCTCTGCCTAATAAAATGCATCTCAATTTCCGCACACCCAGTTTCCATGGTTCCCACCTGCCCTTCACTATGGTGTGCTTTGTTTGACACCTTTAAATGGGGGCTGATGTGGACGGTGCAGAGCTTGGAATTATCAAGAGGAATCCCAGAATACAAAATGGCGCTAGGGGCTTATGACATCTTTGTAAAAATTAAGTTTGTATAATGATAAGGATGGAAGAGATCATAAGGTTATGTAAAGAAGGGAGAAGTTTTGAGTTTAAAAGGATTCTTTGGTATTTTTCTGTGTGTCTAGATCTAAGTACACACACGTATATGTGCGCACATCTCTAAGCACACAGGTGCATACACATATGCACACACACACATTTAATGGAGGACTGGCACATTAAAGGCTGTAGGAATGTAGGGCTTTGCACTTGACTGACATCCATTAATGTTTGCTGAATTAGAGCAAACCTCTGCTGTGCCCATCCTGTTTTTTTATCATTGACCATTGCTCTTAGCAGTTAATGTTTGAACCTGGCCATAAAGGAGTAGACAGCTGCTGACCTATGTCCAATATCCGAAGCGGAAGGAGCCCCCTATAAATCAACCCACACTGGGCAGCCCAGCCAGCAGGGCTGCAGATCCGCTGTGGAGTGAGCCTTGTCGCCACCATGAACTTCTCCGGCAAGTACCAACTGCAGAGCCAGGAAAACTTTGAGGTCTTCATGAAGGCAGTTGGTGAGTGCTGGGCTGGACACCAAGGCTGGGGGTCACGTGGCAGTGAGGGTCTAGCCCTGCTGGCGGTGGCTAATCAGAGTCTCGATGCTGGGATGGGAGGAAAGTTTCAGGCTTTGCACAGACCAGAGGCCATATTATGCATGGGACTTTTTTAGTCATTTGCAGCTTGTGCTAGTGCTCACTGGACACGGCCATTCCATAGGCAATCTCTGCTGACACCTCACTGTGTGACTTCCCTCCCTCCCTCCCTCATTCATTCATTCATTCTTCTAACAAACGTTGATTCAGGGCCAACCCCATGCTGAGCACTGTGCTAGGGGAGGGATACCAAGGAGACAGATAACTTGGAAATGAGCCTCGTTTCCAAGTCACAGTTTAGAGAGAGAAAAAGAGAAGAGATAAATACAATAAAGTATCCCCTAATGTGTACTGAGCACTGACTCATTACCAGGCACTGTGCTAAGCCCTAAGTATGCAATATCCCAATGAATCCTCACCAAAAAACTCTGAGTTGAGTACTAATATTTTTCCCATTTCACAGTCAAGACAACTGAGGCCTAGAAAGGTTAAGTAATCCCGACCAAGGTCACACAGGTAGGAAGCATTTGCATTGGGATTTGAAGTGGATGCTGGTTCCAGAGACCCCACTTTACTCCTCTGTGCCCCCCAGAGTCATGTGAAGGATGAGGGGTTCACGGGAGGGCACGGACGGAGGGCTTGCTGGTGATGAAGGTGAGCCTTGGCTGGGCCTTGGCAGATGAGCAAGTGGTCCCTAGGGGACAGGGGGAGGGGAGCATGCTCCAGGTAGAGGGAACCCTATGAGGAAAGGGGCAGTGAGACAAAGAAGGGTGCTGGGGTGGGGGGAAGTGTGGGGAAGACAGCAAAGGCAGAGAGAGGACCTTCAGAGCTAGCCAAGAGCTAGGCTCTTCTCCTGCAGAGTGTCCACCTCTGTTCCGAATCCCTTACCTGGGCCACAGGACCCTCTAACCCCACTGCCAACGCACAGGGACCTCACTTCATATGACAGTGTAGATGTGGCCAGAGGCTCGCCAGGCACTGTCCTGGCTGGCCCGTGTTGTCCTAGCATATTATTCATTGCTCCCCCTCTCACTCTCAGGAGGGACCTGGCTGGAACACAAAGCGTGTGGTCACTCTGGGTGTGGAATGAAACACTGACGCTCAGAGCAAAGTCTGGTGTGAGATAAGAAAGCGAGCGGGAACCAGGGCGCTCACTAGAGGAAAGGTTCTTCAGGACACAGGAGTATCTTCTTTATAAACCCGCTCCTCTCCCCTGGTGAAATAGTGGCCCGCCAGGTCAGGCGGAGTCAGGCCACTGACCTTTCCTTTCAGAGGTCAAAGCCCTTGTTGCTCACAGGACTCAATCTGGGCCTCTGGCCTCTGGGGAGACACGGCACCTCCCTGTCTGACTCCACGCCACAGAGTTTCTCTGTGACCGCCGCCCTTCAGCTCCCACCTCTGCTCATCTCTGAACCTTAAATGGTTTCCACCAGGTCTGCCTGATGAACTCATCCAGAAGGGGAAGGACATCAAGGGGGTGTCAGAAATTGTGCAGAACGGGAAGCACTTCAAACTCACCATCACCACGGGGTCCAAAGTGATCCAAAATGAGTTCACCTTGGGGGAAGAGTGTGAGCTGGAGACCATGACTGGGGAGAAGGTCAAGGTAGGAGGTGCCCCCTCACACCACCCTCTGCTTCTGGAACTTTCCCTGGAACCTGGCCCCAGGGCCTGATCCCGCCAGGCTCCCACTTCACAGTTCCCACCACGGATACCTTATCTGTGACTCCACTTCTGGGGTGGGAGCCAGAGAGACCAAGACAACTCTAGGGAAGCTCTAGGGAGGCCCTTCCCGTTTTCCTGTGACTGTCTGGGTGCTCTGGCCCGAGAACCCGAGCTCTCTTACGTGGAGCACGTGGGGGGGACCAGGCACAGGTTCTCCCAGGCCCAGCAGTGGACAAGCAGGAATCTGTGAAAAACCCTAAACAGAGCTGTGGTCATCTTTGAGCCCAAAGTAAACGGGCCTTGCTGAGCCTATAGCTGCTAGTCATGGGGAGAGATTTCCTGGAGGAGGTGCCAGCAACACCAAGGACTCCAGAATACCAAGGGCCCGGGGCAGGCCCTCAGACCAAGCCTTCAGGGGTCACTGAGCCCCTGGCCTCAGCTACCTTATCTGTAAAATGGGCATAGCCACCCTTCCCTGACTGAAGGGAGTGGGCAGGGTGGCATCACTGCTAGGCTGCAGCTCAGGGTGTGCACTGTGGAAATGACCAGAAGATGATGGCAGAGAGATCCGAGGCAGTGGGGTGCCCCTCCCTAGAGACTTCGCTTCCTCCCTGGGAAACTCCACATGCCTGGCACAGCCAAAACCCCAGAGCAGCTGTCTTCATGCCTCCTGCTCCAGACAACTTTATGCCTTGGCCTCAGCATGTTGGTCTTTTTACCTCTTCTGCCCCTCCAGCTATGACAGTACAGGTCAGAAAGTCTGCGATAAGCTTTGGGAGGGAAATTGTCTTGATGTGCCCATAGGAAGGGGCAGGCCATCTTGGGTTTTACCACAGGCCTTTTCCAACTGTCCGTCTTGGAGGCACATTTTTAACCTTGGCCAGGGTCTTCTGTTTCCTGCTGGGTTTCTGCTCTCTCTTCCTGGATGCATAAAGCTTGAAAAAGAGACCACAGCAGAAAACATAAATGTGCTGGAAGGAACATATACCAAAGCCTAATAGGTGTTCTCCCAACCGGCCAGTATTTGGAATTTTGCTACTCCTTCTGTCCATCAGTGTGGAGAATTGGGATTTTACCAATTTTATCTTAGTGCTTGCATTTGAGACCACTTAGGTGTCCTATGCTCATTTCTCATAGTTCACGTACCATAAATTAGAAGTTTGACCAAAGAAGCACTGTCATTTTCTTTGGCTTTTAAAGGCACCTCCTGTCTTTAGAGCTGGAGGACTGGGGGATGTGAGTGGCTTGGCTGTTGTCAGCCAGGACCCAGGCAGGGAAACCAGTGTCCCTGGTGAGGGTCCTGCTCCCTCCCCCGACTTTCCTCACAGCTCATCTCTTCTCTCCCCTGCAGGCAGTGGTCCAGATGGAAGGTGACAATAAACTGGTGACAACTTTCAAAGGCATCAAGTCTATGACCGAACTCAATGGCGACATGATCACCAACGTAAGTTGGCACTCTGGGCTGCTGGCTCCCAGTGCTTGAGGGGAAGGGAGAGGTCCAGGGTGAGGTGCAGCCCCTCCCCCACCTTTCCTGTGCTCAGCCTCAGCTACCACTTACTGAGGACCCATGATGTACCAGGCAGTTTACACACATTATCTCCATCTTCCCACAGCCCTGACTTTTCTAAGTGGGGAAACTGAGGCAACAAATAGCCAGGGAATGACAGAATGAGGGTTGCTCTGAGCGGGGCCTGTCACACAGGGCTGTCATCCACAGTCGTATATGCACAATCCCACACAGAGCCAGCCAATCCCATTACAGATGGTGCGGACTCGTATACTCAGTACCATCTTGGAGCAGATGTGCTAGTTAACCTCGCCCTCTTCCTTCTCTCATTGCTCCCCCCCTTTCTTCACGCACACCCAAACAGGATGGGGTAAGAGAGGTGCTTGGTAGAAGGAGATAGAGTGTCCTGCAGAGCCACCAGCTTGACCCACCTTTCTGTCTCCATCGGGATGTAGACGTAAGACTTGCTCACAGGCATTTACAAGAAGAATCATATTCATAGCAACTTTATGGCAGCTTTTAAGAGTGGCATACTCCCGTTGTGCAATCATCCTTGGTGCCTGATAGTCGGCCATGTCCTGTCCTTGATTTGGGGGTGAATAGCACAGTGTTTCTCCTGCAGTTATGTTCCTCTGGATCTTCTTTGTCCCCAGGATGTGCTTTGGGGAGTAATAGAAGGCAGAACAGTACCCAAGGGGTCTGTCACACCCCTCCTCGTTCAAGTGGGAGAATCCCTCAACTAGGTAGAGTGTGAGGGTCAGCAAGGAAACATGCTGTCCCCACCCATGCTGGCACATTCACAGAATAGCAGGAAGGTACCAGCAAAGGGAGATGAGCCTTTCCTGGACTCAGTCCTGGCCAAAGTCCTTTGATAGGCTTTTTTCCTGCTTTGATATGCTTTTGGTATCTCCCCTAACCTTCCCCTCAGCTGTGAGGGAGGCAGGATAAGGGATTTAATAGATAGGTTGACCTGTCCAAGATCATCCAGCTAATGAGCTATGGAACCAGGGTTCAAACCTAGATCTTTTCATTCCATTCCCTTGCTGCTGAAGCTAAGGGGTTCCTTTGGTACATAGCAGGCACTCAATGAAACTTTGAGAAATTGGATTAGACTGGACTCGTTTGGATGGTCTTGCTCTCACAGCCATCGATATAGAAAGGAATTCACTAAAAGGCAGGACAACTCTTCACATGAGGAAGTGAAGTGACAAAGACCTGGCATGGAATTTTAGAAAAGATGGCCCACCCTTTCTCTGATCTTACAAAAAACAGAGAAATCTTTGGGTTGTTTCATATGCTAGCATATTTGGGATGATTTTGTGGCCTTAATTACCTTTTACGATTCAACATCAGATGAACATTTTGTGCTTTTTTGTTTGTTTTTACTTTCAGACCATGACATTGGGTGACATTGTCTTCAAGAGAATCAGCAAGAGAATTTAAACAAGTCTGCACTGCATATTCTTTTACTGTGTAAAATTAATGTAATAAAGTGAACTTTGTTTTAAAAAAAAACTTTTCTTCTTGATGGCTTGTCATTGATGGTGCTATTGGTATCAATGGGCCCTAATCATCTATATTTTTGTAAATCTTGATGATCTGCATGTTCTATCTTGCTGGGTCAGGTCTGAAGGGTGATTCTCACCCTGAAAGCAGGCCCCAGGCTGCCCACTCAGGTGATCCTACAAGAAGCATGAGATGTGGCTGGACCTGTGAAGCCACCCTGGAATGACCTTTCCCAGTCAGCCATACAGGCAAGGAGCTGGATGCTCCTTTCTCTCTTATCTACCAATCTCTCCACTAACAGCCATCTTCCTGAAAAACAGCACTGATCATAAAGCTTCCCATGTCATTGCCTACCACGTAAGAGTCAAACTCCTAAACCTTCACGTCTCTCTATCAGGGGTTGGGAAACTTCTTCTGTAAAAAAGCCAGAAAGTAAATATTTTCAGCATTGTGGGCCATTCACTCTGTCACAACTCCACAGTTCTGCTCTTAGAGCACAAAGCAGCCCCAAGCAATACACCAACAAATGGGCATGCCTGTGTTCCAACAAAACTTTATTTATGGACACTGACATTTGAATTTCATATCATTTTCATATGTCATAAAATAGTATTCTTCTTCTTTTTTTTTCAAACATTTAAACATAGAATACCATTCTTAGTTCGCACACCATATAGAAACAGGTGGCAGCTGGATCTGACCCCCACACTGTAGCCTGTCCCACCCTATCTAGCTGCAACCCTTTCCTATAATATGCATTCCAATCAAGCTAAACAACCTCTCATTCCCCCAGCAATTTAACTGCCACCTCCTTCAAGAAGGCTTCCTAAATTGCACCACTGAAAGTGCTCTTTCCCTCTCTCTGGCATTTTATCAGCACCAGTCTTTTGGATGAGATTCTTCCTGCCTTGCACTATACATAGTATTTACCATATGTTTTCCCCTCCTCCTCCTGTGTGCACGGTCTTGGGAAAAAAGGGAGACCATAATTTGGGGAACTAAGGCACTCTTAAGGAAAGAGTTTCAGAGCTTCAGTAAGAACTCAGAGTTGGGAGATACAGGGGAAAAATCCTATAGCACACTACAATATACCATCTACAAAAATAAATTCCAGATGAACTACAGAGCTAAATGAATAAATGTGAAATAGGAAAAATAGATACTGTAGATAAACAAGTATATATTGACGTAGAGAAGACCTTTAAAAAGGTGCAAAAACCTATGAAAGAAAAGATTAATTCATATTACTACCTCAAAAATATGAAGTTTTGCATAAAAAGAGACAGTATAAACACAGTTTCAAAAATAAAAGCAATAAAGTGGGAGAAAATATTTGTGACTTACATAATAGAGGTTAATAGAATATAAAAACCAGTAAGAAGCCCAGCAAGTCAATGGGAACGTGGGGTGAGCACATTAATGAGCAACTCACAGTGTGAAATAGGCTTAGTCTCAAACTAATCAGGGAAGAGGGAGGTAAGATGAGATATCATTTTACAAATCAAACTAGTAAAAAGTAAAAGGATTGATAACATGGAGTGTTGGCAAGGATGTGAGGAATGGCTCTCCCATCAGTGGTACAGATGAAAATTGTTACAGCCTGTGTGGAGCACCATTTAACAATACCCACTAATATTTTCATTGTGAATTCTCTAACACCTAGCAATGCCATTGTTGTATGTCTCCCTAGAGAAGTGTTTAAACACATACCAAAAAAAGAGCATATAAAGGATACAATAGCCAAAAACTGGAAACAAATACCCATGAGTAAGAAAAGGTTAAACTGTGGTACAGCCGTACTTGGAAATAACCTGTGGTAGAGTAAACGTCCGAGGCAGATCTATAAGTGCCATCGTAGAACTCTCTCTCAGACAAAGCTTTTAAAAAAAAAAAAAAAAAAGAAAGTTTCTGAACAGGATCACCTGTACAATATCATGTAAATTCTGTTAAAATATGAAACAAAATTATCTATTTATATAGATATACTTGCATTTATGTGACCATGGATTGTTGGAATGCCAGATAATAGTCATCACCTTTAGTGTGGGAAGTCAAGAGAACTTTTTGCATTATTTATATTGAATTTTCTGCAAGGAACTAATTGTGTGGAACTATTTTTTTAAGTGAGCCATGACTTTTTTTAGAAGTAATTGATTTAGGGGCACCTGGGTGACTCAGTCTGTTAAGTGTCTGCCTTCGGCTCAGGTCATGATCCCAGGGTCCTAGGATCCAGCCCCACACCAAATTCCCTGCTCAGCGGGAAGTCTGCTTCTCCCTCTCCCTTTGCCTCTCCCCCTGCCTCTTTTGTGCTTTCTCTCTCCCTCTGTGTCAAATAAATAAATAAAATCTTTAAAAAGAAAAGTAGATGATTTAGAGTAAAAATATTGGGCTTGAGGGGCACCTGGGTGGCTCAGTTGGTTGAGCATCGGACTCGTGGTTTTGGCTCAGGTTGTGATCTCAGGGTCATGAGATGGAGCCCCCCCACACACACACCTTGGGTCCCACTCTCAGCGCAGTCTGCTTGAGATTCTCTCTCTCCCTCTCCCTTTGCCCCTCCCCGCCTACCGCTCCCGCACATGTGCTCTCTCTCTCTATTAAAAAAAAAAAAATGGGCTTGAAGACATGGTTCCAGTTAACTAATCCCTGATTTTGGACCACAGTTCTCTCATCTGTAAACTGGGCAACACAATACCTCCTCTGTGGCTTTGGTAAAGAGCAGATGAAATGATGCACGTGGGGGCGCCTGGGTGGCTCAGTCGGTTAAGTGTCTGCCTTCAGCTCAGGTCATGATCCAGTGTCCTGGGATCAAGCCCCAGATCAGGCTCCCTGCTCAGCAGGGAGTCTGCTTCTCCCTCTCCCTCTGCCTGCCGCTCTCCCTGCTTGTGTGTGCATGCACGCGCACTCTCTCTCTGTCAAATAAATAAAATCTTAAAAAAATGATGCATGTGCCATCCAAACAAGGCATGTCATTATTGCCCCTTGGATTCCTGAGAGAACTGCAGTTGGGTCTGACCTCCAGACCATTAGCAGCAGCTCTGTCATGTCCAGAGAAGCATCTGTGCGCAGATGAAAAGGCACAGAGAGGAAAGAGGTTTTCTAGGGCCACACAGCTGATGAGCTACACAGGAGGAGGAATGTAGTAGAAACAAGGTCTCTTCAACCAAGCCTCTTGGGATCTGACACAATTCCCAAAGCCTCCTCCTAACTGAGATCTTCTCCTGGGAACAAGTCTTGCTTTTGGAGGAGATTGTTTGTGTGTTTATGCCTGAAAAAGAAATTTATTTTCTGCTGAATTTGGATTTTGTACAGGTGCCCAGAGAACTTTGGGCCTGAAGTTAGCTTTAAATGAATTGAATTAACAGCTGTTGATGGTATCAGCTATTTTTGCCTTGACCCCTCTCCCCTCCTGCGACTGTCCCCTCCTCTCCCCCTGTCCTGTGGGCACCCCAACAACAGAGCGCCCTCTGTGCCCATGAGTGCTGATTGATTTGTAAAGAGCCAGTTTTGGCATCTATATTCATGCAAATGTAGACTTTTCCAGTAATCTTCTTTTTTAAAAACGGATTCCCACTAGGGTAAAGAAAGTGATTTGGGGGGATGGGGTGTCTAACTTAATCTATATTCAATCTTCAGAGTATATACTTTTTCTATATATACGAGAGGCACATTAACCGGCCCACGATTTTCTAGGATTTCATGGAGTAAACATGGGGTAAACATGGAGATATAAAATTAAATGTATCTTCTCCACACAACCTGGCCTCATTCAGTCAAATCAGGACTGGGCAGTGTTAAGCTCTGACAATGATCCCCAGGAGACTTGCTGTCTAGGGGGGTGGAGATCAACCCACATATTCCATCATGGCGACAGTATGATCCATGCTGTGATCCTGGTGGGTACAAGCTCCAGACATTTCAGCTGACTCTCAAAGCATTCAAGAATATTTGCCTGGCCGGGAGGCATGGTATAAATGGAGACTTGGCAAAAGATGAGGCAGAGGATATAGAGTTTCTGTTGTGAATATTCTTTTACTCTGGTAAGCAGTCTGGACTCGATTCTGGAGACAGTGGGGGATCAATGAAGAGTTTTTAGCTGCAAGAATAACATGATACTAAATGCAACGTAGAGGATTATTCTGGCCATGGTGTCAAGGACCAATGAGAAGGGTCAAGGCTGAATTCAGAGACACCATTAAGAGACTATGGCAGTGGCCCAGGTGAGAGATGTGGGGGCCTGAACCAAGGCATTGCCTGTGAGATGAGAAGCACATTGGAAAGATACATGTCAGGGATGTATCAGCAGGAAACAAGGCTCACTCAAAAGGGTTCTCCCAATGAGAATTTAATGGAAGCACTATTTACACAGATGTAGTTTGAGTAAAGGGAGTCCACAAGGAAGGCGAGGCACCCAGGGACGAGCAACCACCGAAAGCCATGACCATCCATAGGCCTGAAGGGACAGTGTGGGGAACTGCATTACTTGAATTCACTGAGCACTGGAGCCATTGGAGAGCCACCCAACAGGAGCTGAACCCTGGATAGGCAGAGAGGGGGCAGGAAAGGGGGCTTGCTGTGGGGAATGACATGCCACCTCTTGATCCTTCTGCCTTCCCTTCTTCTACTGGGTCCTCCCATTGGCTGAACAGGAAAGCAGAGATCAGCCTTCTGGGCACAGAGCAAGGGGTGGAGCAGGGATGTAAGATAAATGGAGACAAACTAGCACAATGGGAATTCCTTCAGTCACAAGTGGAAAAAAATACTTACTCTCACTTAGACTAAAATTGAAGGTGGGTGGGGGGAAGAGGCAGTTCACCGACTCAGAACTGGAATGAGCAGGTGGGTCCAAAGTCTTACAACAATGTTACCAATAGTTCTCTCTTCTTATCCAGCCCCTTTTCTCCCTCCATGCTAGCTATGTTCTCCCAGAACTTTCCAAACAGCAGTGAGTATGACTACTGGCACCTCCAGGGTCACAATCTGAGAGTTGCATTCCTAGAGCAGAGCAGGGACTCTTCCTCCTCCAATTCAGAAGGGTCTTGGCAAGAATCCAATTGTCTAACTTAGGTCACATACAGTGGTGTGCTGGAATCAGCTAGTACCAGCTCCCAACTCAACATACAGCTTGGTAGCTTAGACATTGGCCATGGTGAGGGTATGTATACATACCATAAAAATCAGCAAATGTCACAACTCTGGGCTCTTCTTAACAGTGTTGTTAAATATTTACCAGCACACCATTGTGTGTCAGGGAATGCTGCACCACGATAGGTCCAGGCTGGGTCCTGAGCCGACCTGTCCTGAGCAGCGTCCTATGAACTTCATAGCGCAGAGGAGAATCTCTAGAGTGTGAGTCGGTACTGTTTTCAGAACCGGAGAAATGCTGGGCTGAAGAGACTGGCTCAGAAGCCCATTATAGCGGGTGAAGGAGAGGGAGGCACCTAATAGCCCAGATCTTGGGGAACTAGGTGGATGCCGGGTGGTTTGGAGGGAAATGATGAGTTCAGTTATAAACAGTACGAAGGGCCTGAACACCTACCATTGTAAGCAAGACAAAATTTCCCTCCAGAAACACACTCTGACAAGCTGGATGGTGAATAAGGAGAAAGAACCATCCTATGAGGCCAAATGTAAATACCACTGAAGGACACAAACCACACATCTAGAACACTATCTTCTGCTTCAAATTGTAGGTCCCTGCACTGCCCCCGGCTCTTTGCCATACCCAGGAAGGTGCCTGGTCTACAAAGGGATTCCACCACACCACACCTGCCCAGGACAGGCAGGCAGAGGAAGGCGGTGAGACAGGGCTGTGTTTCACTTAGTGAGCACTTAGAACCCCTGTCTTGGTGAATGAGGAAGAGAAAGAAGGCAAATTGCACATGGCTGCCAATGTGATGCAAGGGAAGGAAGATTCATTCTCCTGGATACTGGAGCTCCAGATTCAAGTCCCGGTCTTCTGCTCAGCGGCTTGCAGGTGTGCATAAATGACTTCTCTGAGGGCTTAATAGCAAGCCTGCTGTAGGGGGCAGAATCATGACCCCAGAGATGTCCACACACTGGCCTGCAGACCTGTGAATGTGTCATCTTACATGGCAAAGGGGGTTTGTACATGTGATTAAGGTAAAGACCTTGAGATGGGGAGATTATCCTGGATTACCCCAGTGGGCCCAAGGTATCCTTATAAGTGAAAGAGGAAGACAGGAGGGTCAGAGAAGGAGTGATAAGGTTGCTGACACAGACCAAGGAGTGTGGGTATTCTAGAAGAAGTTTCTAGAAGCTGGAACAGGCCAGAAATAGATTCTTCCCTCAGAGTCTCCAGAAGGAACCTAGTTCTACTGACACCTCAATTCTAGCCCTGTGAGACCCCATTTTGGACTTCTGACCTCCAGAACTGTAAGATGATAACTGTGTTATTTTAAGCCCCTGAGGTTGTAGTAATTTGTTACAGCAACTATAGGCCACAAATACAGCTCCTAAAGACATTGGGGAAACCTTAGTCCTGTGCCTGGACCAGACTGTTCTCAGACCAAGCTGAGCTGGGGCTGCTGATAATGAGGATGAGTTCATGCCAGAGTTATGGAACACATGTGGTGGCCCTGGTCGTGCTGTCTGTTCTTCTTCTCTGAGACTGATGAGGTACTCTTGGGTGCATTACATACAGATTGGGTGATCTGTATGTAATGCTGGGCCAGGGGCAGGCAAGGGAGCTTCCAGAAGTGCTGTTTCTCCTCACGCACTGGATGTTATCATCTGTTATCATGGGCACACCTTGGACAGGGGGCTTGCACCTCTCTGACTGCCCTCTGATATGTTGCCACTCTCTCTGCTGTGTGCCCCAACTCTACTGATTCTCTCCTGCAGCCGTTAGAGAAGAAAACCCTGAGCAATTGGCCCAAGCCGTGGCGGTATCTGGCTCTAAATACATGTGTCTGCGATACATTGGTGGTGTGGTGAGCAACTGGCTTAGTCGGAAGTGGAGTAATCAGAGGTCTTGGATTTGTTTAGGCATGGCCCTGAGAGGGTACAGGCTTCAGAATGCAGATTTCACCCCAGAGTAAGTAAAGATTTCTTTAATGGTGTTTTTAACTATTTGTTCTGTTACTTCCATGTAGCAAACCCCATTTTTAGAGATCGCCAACAGCACAAATTAATGTGTTCTTCTAAAGTTAAGCCGATTGCCCCAGTATATTCTCACCATGGCCAATGTCAAGGTATCAATGTGATGTTGCCGAATGCAGAGTATGGAAGAGATGGGCACAGTCAGCTCTCAAGAGCTGGCCACCCACTGCTGCTCCTGCCAACCCTTCACCTTCACTTTCTCTATAGGGGCAGGGATCGACAGAAGCATGGCTGGAGTGCCCCTGGAGCGCTTAGAATGCGCCAGGCACCGTTCAAAGGGCTTTCACATTTTAAAAGCTTAATTCTCACAGCACATCTGTGTGGTAGGTAGGTATAGAAATAGGCCTGGGTGTACTCACCAGTCCCAGGTCATACAGCTGACAATAGGAGAGCTGAGATAGGAATGTCACTGGTCTCAGTGTCCATAATCTTAAAAAGTATACTGATGCATTGTCTAATACAGGAGCCAGTAGTCACATTGGCTATTTAAACTGAAATTAAATAAAATTTAAAATTCAGTTCCTCACTCACACTAGACACATTTCACAAGCTTGAACAGTCACATGTTGCTAGTGGCTACTATATTCAACAACACAGACACAATATATTTTCATCATCACAGAAAGTTCTATTAGCGCTGCTCTAAACAGACTGTCAGAAAGAAAGAAGTCACACATATTTGCTTGGAAATACAGACGATTTAATGGCCTTTGTTGACTGCTGTAACATAAAAACTCAAAAGATGCAGTTTCAAGTCTCTTCTGCTCTGAGATAAGCAAATTCATTATTCATTCATTCAACACACATTAACTGAGCACCTACTATGTTCCAGGACCCAGGCTAGGTTCTGGGGATAGAAAGATAAATAAAGGGACACAGCTCCTGCTCACAATCTGGTGGAGGAGGCAGACAAGTAAAAGGCAATTATAATGTCATGAGGAGAGTGCTCTGGTGGGGGGTTCGAGGGTGATGTGAGAGACTCAGACAGGGAGCCAGCAGAATCTAAGGCATTCGGGAAAGGCTTCACAGAAGGGGTGATTTCCTCACTGGATGTTTAAAGATGAATGAGTTGACAGGTTTCAGATATTTTAGACAGAATGTTTTAAAATTCGAGAGGCACAGGAGAACGTGAGTCACTCAGGGACCCATGAGTGAGCGGGTTTGACTGCTGTCTAGGATGCAGTGGAAGTGAGTTTACTAGAGCAGAAGTCAAGTGTTCTTGGGTGGTGTGCTGAGGGACAGATATGGGGGAGGGGACAAGGGAAAGAGAAAGTTTCATTTTGGATGTGCTGAGTGTGATGTGCCTGGAGAACATTTGAGAGAGCATGTGGGGCTGGAGCTCAAGAATAAGGTCTGGGAATATAGAGTTAAGAATATCAGACTCAAGGTGGTGATTAAACAAAGGGCCTGGCTGGGCTCATGCAGGGAGTATGTGCAGAGTGAGATGAGAATGAACCAAGAGTGACCAGAAGGAACAAAGACAACCCCAGGAAACGCCAATGTATCGAGGGCAGGTAGAGAAACAGGGTTAGGGAAGAAGATGGGGAAACCACATACATCAGAGGATCATCACAAGGACATGATATCCAGAAATCAAGGGCTGGGAGTGTCAACTGATGCAAAGAAGCGAAATAACATGCGGACTAAAAGCTACCCACCAGAGTTGACCTTGTATGAGCCATTTTAGTGGAGTTCAGGAAGCCAGCCTGCAGTGTGTTCAGGAAGAAACTGAAGAAAGTGAAGAAAGGCAGATAATAACTATGAGGGACAAGTCCTTTAAAAAAAATACTCAGCTGTGAAGATTATGATCCAAGAATCCTCAGCATGTTTGTTGATGAAGATGGCAGCAGATGGAGGAATGTCAAGGATCCAAGGTGGGGAGGGAATTAGAGGTGAAGCAAGGCCCCAAGGACATCAGAGGGAAAGGGGTCCAGAGCACAGGTGGAGAGTTAGCTTTGTGGGAGGAGAGGGGTTCCCATTCCACTGGTGTGAGAAGGAGGAAAAGGTCAAGCACAGACAAGACGTGCATGAATGTGGGAAGAGGATTGGGGGCGTCCCATCTTCTGACCTCTGTTTCTCTATGAAGCAGGAAATGAGCTTCTGCTGAAAGCCAGACTGGAGGACAGGAGTGAAGGCCTGAACTTGCTACTGGGCAAAAGGGAGAGAAAGCCAATGAGGGGCACATGAAACCCTTCTGGGCTGTGCCCAAAGGCCAGCTGAGGTGGGCAAAGAGTCTGCAGAAGTGCCTGTGTTCAGAGAGGTACTGCCCTCCCGGGCTGTGCTGAGCATCTCCTGGAGCAACACAGGGAAAACAAGACAGCTGCATGAACCCAGGGTTGGGACTCTGCCAGGCAGGAAGGGAGAATAGGCAGATAGGAAGGAGGGCTCCTGAATTGGCTTATCTGAAAGGAAGTAAAGACAGGAGGAGGGTGAAACACTAGAGGATACATGATGTCATCTAGTAATCTGGGGTGGAGAAAAAAGACAGAGAGGTGAAAAGGTAGGAAGCAATGCCCAGAAAGTTAGACATGAAAAATGGAGAAATTATGACCAGGAGAGGGTATTAGTGAAGAAACTGGAAAGACATCTGTCATTGAGTAAATTGAGAATCTGTGAAGCAAGAGGATTAGACGATTTTTTAAGTGGACATTGAAGGCACCAAATTTGAGGCAGAGGGGATGGAAAATGAGACCATGAATATGGGAGAATGACGGGCGGAATGGCAGAGGACAGTGACAGAGAAGGGAAGAGGCTTGGGGGGAGGTTTTATAGGAGGGCAGGAGAGTGATCATTTGAATGTGCATTGGGTTCCTGGGAGATTGCTGGTGCCATCTCTAGGCCTATTAGTATGAAGGCTTAGAAGACTTTCAGTCTTCCTGTGAAAGCTTCTAGAGAAGGGGGTATCCTTGAAGAATAGCTGAATGCCAGGTATGAGTATTCTGCCAAGAGGTAGCACATTCACAGAGCTTTGGGTCAATTTTTGGCACATTTGCAGAGCCATTGGAGAGGTTAAGAGGGAGGCCGCAGATGGTTCTGAGGATGAAGGGGGAGGTTGGAGGAGCTAACACTTTAGGCAGAGATGATAAATATGGAGCTTGGTGGGATCACTTCAAGATGGTAGCTAGAGCTCTGTGGTCAACGGTGGCCCCAGATGGTATGGAAGACTTGGTGACATTCCCAAATGGATAGCTTTGCTCCAGGATTCCCCTAAAACATTGGAGAGAATTTTAGAACTCCAGAAGATAACAGGACAACTAGATTGGCTGATTCCAAGACCCTCACTCTTGGGTGGAAACCACAGCAACCTCCCAGGACGTGATGGCAAGTTCGTCGTCACATTCCCAAGGAGATCCTAACATAGGCGTGTGGAGTCTGGATTAGACATTCCTCCTGGTGAGAAGAGCAGAGGTCCCAGGGCATGGGCAGTGAAAGAAATTAAGCAAAGGAAATCATAATTATTCCTTACTAAGAACAGAAATTTACTGGGGGCCAATGATTACATCTAAGCTGGTAAAGACCATCCAGGCACATGGAACCAAATAAAATTCCCTAAAACCAATTCTGCTGAACCCAGGACCATCAGGTGTGCA
This sequence comes from Callorhinus ursinus, assembly GCF_003265705.2. Taxonomy (NCBI): domain Eukaryota; kingdom Metazoa; phylum Chordata; class Mammalia; order Carnivora; family Otariidae; genus Callorhinus; species Callorhinus ursinus. The sequence continues at coordinate 39,187,388 of NW_027397072.1, forward strand.
TGTTTCCAAATTTCTCCCTCAGCTTCATCCTGCTAAGACTTCAATCCTGGTTGGCCAATGGCCAGGAAAATCTCAGATACCATCCAAGTGGCACCCACATCACAGGGAATCAAGGCTTGGCAGTGAGGGTGGGGGAAGGAGACGCCTCCTGGGTGTTTTAGAAATAGTTTCCGAATAATACTTGGAATCCAGACCTTAAACTGGGGCCTCAAGTGGCTAGGGCAAAGCCCCACCTCTTTCTGCATATTCACCTCATTGTCATATTTACTAAGAGGTTTTGGTTCTCTGAGTAGAACCTAAATGGTCCAAACCCTTCTTCATAATTCCACGCTAACCTGAGGAAATTGAACATCACCCATCCTCGTCAGATAAGACCGGAGTATTCTAGACCATGAGTAAGACCAGCAGGCCCAGAGATACGCACAGATAGGTGAGCAGCCATCTGAGACTCCAGGCACTTGCTACCCCCAGCTCAAATGTCATCTCCTCCATGACACACTTCCCAATGCATACACACCACCCCCACATACCAGACATATACCCGTCACTGCACCCCCCTATAGAGTTTACCATTGCATTTATTATACTGTGCTTTAATTGTTAACAGTTTGCCTCCCCAACTACAATTGAAGTTTCTTTATCCCTAGGGCCTTCGACCCAATAAATATTTGCAGGGTAAGTTGGGCTAGGCTGGGCTGGGATAGAGTTCAATTGGGAATTGAACTAAGTTTAAATGAACCAAAATGAACTGAGGAATACAGAACAGTACATTCCCAGAGCAAAAAGAGTGAACATTATTCTGCCTTCCTCATCAAGGGTCTTCCCAGAAACCCACTACCTCCAGAATGTCTCCCCTGTCCCCCAGCCACAATGCCCCTCCCCCACCAGACAGGTCCTCATTGCTTCTTATGGAACAGAGCCGGGGCTGGCTCATTGCTGGGCTCAGCCATGACCTGCATGGGTTGGTTGTTCAGGGCAGCCTCGCGCATCCTGTGGTACATGAACTCGTTCTGGCGGAACATGCGCAGCTCCATCTCCGTCTGCACCCGCATGGCCTTTGGGACACAGACACACCATAAACAGTGATGACAGGCTTAATGTACTAGTCATAAAGTTAGCCTTCTCAGACATTTTATGGCACCAAAGTCTGTCCTCTTTACGTGTACCATACTGCCTTTGGACAGTCCTTTGGACGCCGTCACCCTCAAAAAAACCAGCTCTTCAAAGCACAAAGGAAACCAGCAATTATTAAGAGCACGTCATTTGCTAGGCACCGTTCTGACTGCTTTTCACATGTTAACTCACAGAACCCTTATTAAAACCCTATCCCTTTTTTCCATTTTACTGATGAGGAGACTGAGGCCCATACATTCCATGTGTGCGCTCACACAGCTAGAAAGTGGTGAAGCTGGAGTTTAATCACAGCAGTCTGATTCCAGAGCCTGTGCTCCCCAGCTCCACTCTATGCAGCACATTTTCCAATGTATGTGCCTGCATGCACACTGCTGGGTAGGCTTTCTCCATCCACGCTTGGAGCATCTCAGGCTTCAAACCTCAACTTTGCCATCCACTCGCTATGTGACTATGACCAGGCTAAGACCTTCCCAGGCCTCAGTTTGCTCAGATGTAAAACACGACGAGTTGGACTAAAGCATTTCTGAATTCCCTTCTGGTCCAGTGGGCAATCTATGGACTTTCCAAAAGCAGAGTCCAGAACCCAGCTCCCATCTGTAGAGAGAGCTCAGAACAGAAAAGAAGGCCAGGCCCTGAAATGCTACTTGCCTCTAAGTCCTTGGTGATTGGGTGGGAGGGTCCATGTGTCACCAAGAGAATGGCGTAGGCTTTGCAGATCATCCCGTGCCCCACCTCAATGTTGCCAGCATGCCAGTTGGTCAGCCCTGCCCGCATCACGGCCATGCCCAGTTGGGCATTGTTGGGGTGGTAGAGCTTCCTGTGGGGACACAGAAAATAATTGTCACAGATAATCCCAACCTTCCTTATATCTGCACAGCATTTGACAACTCACCAAGTATTCTCATTGACTTGGTCCATCTGCTTTCCCACCAGTGCTGTGAGGTATCTACAGCCCATGGAGCAGGGACTGAGCCACAGAGAAGGGGAGGAGTTACCAAACACCCCACATGGTAAGGCTGTGGGAGCTGAGACTGCCCTGGGCCATGAAGCCAACTCCTCATGGGCAAAAGAGTCAGGACTCCACAAGAGAACAGGAAGTGGGGAGCTCTCAGGGACACCCCAGCCCTCTTCCCGGAAAGCAGTTCAGGGGAATAAAAAGAACTTGAATGTCCTTCTTGGGACAGAACTGTAGTCTCACCTCCTTGGCACCCTCCTAACAGAGCTTCCTTTTAGCATATCGTACTAATTTTCCTGGCTTTTGTTTATGAGTAACATTCTCTCAAAAAAATGGAACCTGCTTGTGCCAACTTACTCATTTGGCCAAAGATACAAAGTTACATGCCAACCAGGACATGGAAGGCAAGAGAAGACATTGGCAGAGAGAAGGCAAGGGCTTTGCATTTTATAATTTGTGAGCAAGGATGGCTAACACCTCATTCATTCATTCATTTTTAAATAAAAGAAAAGGTTGCCTGTGCTGACTGCTAGGGGGAGAAACTTCTTGAAGCACTTACAATCAGGCGGGACTTAGCCTTAAGAAAACTAAAAGCAGGAGACGCCACCCATGTGATAGATGAGCTGGAGGATTTGGGAAAGACCAGGGATGACAGATAGGTTTCATGTCGGGTACCAGCCCTGATGATGTGGTCACTACTACTCGGAGCACCATGGTAAAAAGGCTCAGTGGTAAAGATAAAGAGGACCACGATCGATTACTGATGCCTGCTGCAGGTTACAGGAGGGGGACGTAGCAACGTGTGTGCCGTCTACATGCCAGCCCTGAAACAGACACATTCCAGGGTACTTTCTGAGACCCAGCATTGCTACCTACATATAGCCATCCACCATCCTCCTGGCGTAGTACGAGGCCTCCTCAAAGGCCTGGAGGTAGGAGAGGACCTCGGAAACAGTGCTCAGCATCCGCAGCGTGTAGAGGTTGGTGTCGGCAAACACTGGCTCCTGCTTCTGCAGGCACTCCCGGCATAATTTCACAACCTGGAGGAGACACGGGCCCTGTCCATTACCACTGCACTCACATAGGGGAGCACCACCACGACACTGGACACTCATTCTTTTAAGGTTGAGGACATTGCTGACGGGGAGGAAAAGCACCGGTTTGTAATCAGAATAGCAAAACGGTCCTATTTGGCTACAGAGTAGGGATGAAGACGGTACCGGTGGGAGACGTGGCTGACACGGCAACGTGCAAAATGAGGTGTTCTCATAATCAGTAGGTGGCAGAGAGTTATGAAAGGGAGAGACTGAGTGATTGACTGATTCTCACAACAATACAATGACATAGGTACTACTAATATTCCCATTTTGCCAGATAAGAAAACTGAAGCACAGAGAGCGTAAGTACTTTGCCAAAGTCACACAGGTAGTAAAACATGGAGCAAGAATTCAAACTAAGCAGTTGTGCTTTATCTTAACCACCATTCCTGTGATTCTCCACTCTGGCTGGGCTCTGGAATTACTTGGAGACCTTTTTAAAAACAGCGTTGTCTGGGCCCTGCCCCAGACCAAGTGAAACCAAATATCTGGGGGAGGGACCCTGGCATCTGTACCTGGGTGGTCCTTATGCACAGTGATGTTGGACAATCATTCCCCAAGGGAAGTGTACAAGATGAGCTGGCAGAGAGGGAGGCTCCCAAGAGGCTGGGAGACCCACCAGGAGAATGTCGCATTGGTTCCAGTGAGGAATAAGTCTTGTGTTGGTCACCCCACTAAGGGCTCAAAAATGTGCAATGAATGAGTAAATGAGGAGGATGAAGATAAAGGAAAAGCAGATAGAAATGAACACAAGTTAATCTCTCACACTGCCATGCCTTGGTGGCTTCCAAACCTAGCTACATGCCTGAGATGTTTAAAGAGCTTGGATTCACAGTCTGTTGCAGATTGGATGAATCACATCTGAGGGGGTGAGACAGAGGACTGTGCATTTGCAGCAAGCTGCCCAGGTGAATTTGATGCAAATGCTCTGCAGATCAGTGTTTGGCAGGGGGATCTCAACTTTGGGTGCCTGTTGAGATCACTTGAAAGTTTTAAAAGTCCTGACGTCTGGGCTCCACCCCAAGAGATTTTGGATAAAATTGTCCTGGGTCGGTGTCTGAGCATCAGGATTTTTCAACGATTCTAGTGTACACCCAGTTGATAATTCCTGCTGCTTTGAGAGCCGGGGCTGAATGCTCAGTAGAGACTGAAAACTGCAGCCAGGACATGCATTCAATTACGAAAAAGCAAGCAATCCACTGCCATCTCCATTCCTCCACCTCTGATGCCAACCTGAGATATCACAGATCCCCCGGGGACATTTGTCAGGCTGCCTGTGCTCTCCCCAAACCCAGCTTCAGTAGGCTGAACAATCACTAAGAACACACCTCTAAGAGGCACTAAAGGCAAGAAGAGTCACAGTCCAAACCAACAGACATCCTCCAGAAAAACAACCTGCTCGATAGCCTCCCCATCTCCACCCCACCCCATCTCCCCACCTTGCCAGAAAACCATTCTGCTCTCTTCCCCTACCCATCCCTCTAAAAATGAATTCTTACCTCATGGTACAGACCCTCAGAGCGAGCCTTGTCAATTTTTTCCAGTGTATCCTTGGAGAACTGTATCATCTCCTTTACCACCTCCTGAGATGGCTGGGAAAGAGAGGGATGATGAGTTAGACATCTCTTCACAAAGCAACCAACTGCATCTCTGAATAGCTGCCATCTTTGACATTCAGTGTTGTGCAAGATTGATGCCTTCCTCATTCTGAATGCTTCACTTCCATACATGCTGCTCCAGATCCCTACAGCTTTTGCAGCTCCCTCCATCAAGCTTCTGACTCAGGTGCATTTTCCACTGACCAAGCCCTGGAGCCTTGCTGCCAGCCAGTCATTCCCCACCTTGTGCTCATGCCTGGGTTTTGGGAGCCCAGGGCAGAATCTGACCTTGATCTCTGTGGTATTTTCTTTGGCATTTTGGATTTTCATTCTATCACCCGAAATATTTTCCATTGTTCCTCATTACTTCAAGTCAACCACATATTGCACAGGTATGCCCTTGTGTTTTAGTCTTTGCTCAACTCACTGATTTATTTTTTTTTAAGATTTTATTTATTTATTCATAAGAGACAGAGAGAGGCAGAGGGAGAAGCAGGCTCCCCGTGGAGCAGGGAG
>NW_027397072.1:39192697-39238316 GCF_003265705.2 Callorhinus ursinus
AGCAGGGAGTCTGCTTCTCCCTCTGACCCTCTTCCCTCTCGTGCTCTCTCTCTCTCATTCTCTCTCTCTCAAATAAATAAAATCTTAAAAAAAAAAGTTTAAAAAAAACAAAAATCCTTTTCCAGCTTGCCGTTGGAGTTCATTAAAAAGGGGACTTGTGGCTGTGGGCATTTAAATCCTTTCAAAATATCTTAGCATCCAGTTCCTATTTCTTTGTCTTGACCATGTGATATCATGCGAGAGTTTTGTCAGCTGTCTCTGTGAAATCCGAATTCATTAGGCTTACAGCGTTTGCCTGAGGAGTCTAGTGGTCTTTTCTCTTTTTTAAGATTTAATTATTTATTTGAGGGGGGAGGGGAAGAGGGAGAGTGAGTCATAAACAGATTCTGCACTGAGCATGGAGCCCAATGCAGGGCTTGATCTCATGACCCTGGGATCCTGACCTGAGCCAAAACCAACAGTCAGACACTTAACCAACTGCACCACCCAGGTACCCCTCTAGTGATCTTATTTTTTTTTTTAAGATTATTATTTATTTTTGCGAGAGAGAGAGAGCAGGTGCATGAGCAGGGCGAGGGGCAGAGGGAGAAGCAGACACTCCCTGCTGTTCAAGGAGTCTGATGCAGGACTCGATCCCAGGACCCTGGGATCATAACCTGAGCCGAAGGCAGACGCTTAATGGACTGAGCCACCCAGGTGCCCCTCTAGTGATCTTATTTTTAAAGAATGAGGTTTTGATTATTTCAGGGAAAGAGGTACCTTAATTAAAAAGCCCATAAGGGCATCATAATTTTGAAGAAAAAGTGCCAAACTTCTCAATGTCCAAAGAAAAAGTTTACTTGCTGTGCTCATCCATATCAGAAACTCTTTTCTAGAATTAACTTTTTTTCTTTTTTCTTTTGCTTATGCAAATCTGATAAAACTTTCTTCCAAAGTGAAAATAACTTTATTATTTATTTGGACCATAAAACTTACACATGGAAGCTAAAAAATTAAAATATACGAAAAAAGCATGGAATAAAAATAGAAATCCCTAGAATCCACCCAAAGATGAACACAGCATTTTGAGGAATATTTTCCAATGCATATATACGGGAATAATATTTAAAATATTTAACAACTGGCACAGGAAAGGCACTGACCAATCAGAACAGACACTGACCATAAACAGCAAGCATGTCAATTACAGCCTTATCAGTATGTACTGGCTGAACTGCATTCCTGTAGGTGTGCACATGCATGTGTGTATATGCCAAGAGCACCAAATATTTCTTCTAACTGGAAGAGGACCAGATCTCTGTCTATGGTCTGTTTTTTCACTCAGTAGGTATGGATAGTTTCCATACCAATATAAAAATATATCACCACTTTTAATAATTGTAGCATTTTCCACTGTATAAAGCCAGAATAATTTATTTCACCAGGCCTCCAGTTTTCCAAATTTTTCACTATAAGGAATTGAGTTCATGGCTCCATTTAGATTTGCTGCTTACATTGTTTTGTGAGGTCACCTTCACTAAACTACCGAAAAGTAACAGGATGGGCATTTGTTCCCTTAAAAACATACTCCCTTAATAGATGGAGATCGGGATCTTCCCTTAGTCTCCCAGCTGTCCTGAGCCAGTTCTGCAGTGTCCACCTTGCAGTATGAGAGGCCGCCGGCAGGAGAGCTTACTTCTGGGTTAGGATCTCCTAAAGGAACGGGCTTTCTATTTACGCTTCTACTCACCTCACTTACTTTGGCTTCTGTGGAGTTCTTGACTATCCCCACAACTTTAACTATCCTCATTTCCTTCTGTATCTGGCCTCTGCACATCTACCTATACTTGCCACATGGCCTGACTCCAACCATTGATGCATCCACCACTGCTATGACTTCTGCTCACAGGCCTCACTCCTGACCTCACCTTTGTCTTGATCTTTGATATGGCTGAGATTTCTGGCTTCTGGCTATCTTCTAGCCCCAGAGTACTACTTAGCCTTCTGTTAACTTGGACCTTGTCTTGGTTCCAGACAAGTCATTTAAGTGCATATTCACTTTCCTAAACTCATCTGAATCAAGCACATAAGTAAGAGGGGGTCCATGTCTCACCTGGTTGTACAGAGCTCTATAACTGCTAGTCCAGAGGTGTCCCCGTAGTCTGCCAAACCTAGATTTTTGGTGTCATCCATAGCTTGTTGCCCAAACAGAGGCTCATAAAATCAATCTAGTGTATGCCCACTAGTCTCTAATCTACTGTAAGTTCCATCATCTTTAAAACTCAAAATTCTTAGTGAATCTTCTGGAGTAATTGATAGCTTGCAGGGTAGAGTTGGAGAATACCAAGTGGTCAGATGTTAATAAAAAGTCTTGTTCAATTTGATGTTGTAAGGAAGAGTGTTACTTCAAGCTTTGGAAGTGAGTCAAATTTTTTTCAAGGAGGCAACTGCCAAGATTCTCAAAGCAACCTGGCTAGAAGGTTGTTAATTACATGTGCAACATGTGATAAAGCTATTCTGAGAAAGGAAATGGGGCTATTCCACTTGGCTCCACTTTTCAGAGTAAAGGCAGGAGGAAAGCATGATCTGTAGATAGGATTTAAGGAACCCTACAGAGAGAGACTCCCCTCCCTAGAAGCACAAAGTAAATAGACAACCAGGAGGAAAAGAGTGAGGAGCTGGAGCAGGGGGAAATGCCAGTGGAGAAGGAGCCAGAGGAAGGCTAGAGGAGGAAGGGGAGGAGTCAGCACAGGGGGAGGAGTCTGCAGAAGGGGAGGAGCAACTGGAGGAAGAGGAACTAGAAGAGGAAGAGAAGAGCAAAAGAAGGATGCTGGTTCCCCAACCTTGAAAAACTAGTATATTCTTATTGTGAAAACCAGGGATGAGGGCTGGGGAGAGAGAAAAAGAAAAACCTAAGCAACCTAAACAAGGAGGCTCCAAAGCTACAGTTGAGGGGAATGTTCTACATTTTGGTGTTATTTTCTCATTTTTTAAATATTTGGTTTTGATTTTTCTCCAGGTTACTGTACACATTTAACTTTGAAAGGGAGAAAAGAGTCTGGTTTCTTAACAAAAAATTAAGTAGTGGTGGGAGCAAGTTATGAAACAAATACTCAGGGCCACATATCAGGAAGGAAGACTGGCTGGCTTGCAGATAAAACACACATTATCCCACAGGTTCTAGAACGTCAGGGTAAGGGTGGACACAGGAGCTAATTCTTTTCTGTAGCTCCTATGGTACTGTGCTTGGTGCCCTGCACATACATGCCAATATACATTTGCCAGAATACAGAACCTTTGACTTTGTGAAAAGAAGGTTGTTCCTACAGAAAAAACCACATTAGGGGTGTCTGGGTGGCTCAGTCGGGTAAGCCTCTGCCTTCAGCTCAGGTCATGATCCCAGGGTCCTGGGATCGAGCCCCCCACACACATCGGGCTCCCTGCTCAGTGGGTAGTCTGCTTCTCTCTCTCCCTCTGCCCCTCCACCCCGCTCATGCACGGGCTCTTGCACTCTCGCTGTCTCAAATAAATAAATAAAATCTTAAAAAAAAACCCATAATAATCCATGGGTCTCAACTCCTTTGTATCCTATCTGGAAAGGGTGAGTCTCAGCTTGTCCACACCAAGCATCATTGATCTATTGCTTACAGCCTTCTCCTCCTCCTTATGTCTGTATCCAGCCTGACTATGCTTACATAGGCATATGTATGCATGAATCTGTGTGTGTGTGTGTGTGTGTGTGTGTGTGTGTGTGAGAGAGAGAGAGAGAGAGAGAGAGAGTGGGTGTCCCTTTTATTTTTTATAAATGGCAGCATACACAGTGTTGTGGGTTGAATTGCATCCTCCCAAAATTCATATGTTAAGTCCTAACCCCCAGTACCTCAGGATGCATCTTTTTGGAAAGAGGTCACTGCAGACTTAATTAGTTAAGATGAGGTCATAATGGAGTAGGGTGGGTCCTTAATTCAATATGACTAGTGTCCCTCTAAAAAGAATACCAGGTGAAGAGAAAGAGACACACAATGTGAAGAGACACAGAGAGAAGACAGCTATCTGAGAGCCAAGGAGAGAGGCCGGAGCAGAGCCTCCCCTCAAAGGCCCCAGAGGGAACTGACCCTGCCAATATCTTGATTTCAGACTGCCAGCCTCCAGAACTGGGAGAGAGCACATTTCTGTTGTCAGCCACCCACTCTGGGGTACTGTGTTATGGCAGCCCTAGCGAACTAATGCAATGGCAATGTTTGGCCCCTAATTCTTTTCCCTTAAGAAATAGAGCTCATTCCATATTTGTACACAAAAATCTACGTCATTGGTTTTAGTGACTGCAAGGTAATTTAATTTAAATATTTCCCTATTGGTGGTTATTTAGGTTTTATTCAATCTGTGTTCTCAATAATGCTGCAATATATCTCTTTATATGCATACCTTTGTGCACATATGCAAGTAACTCTGCTGGGTAAATTCTTAGAAGTAGAACTGCTTGGGCAAAGAGTAAAAAATATTATATCTTAAGAATAAAAATAAGTTAGTGGCAGGGCACCTGAACGGCTCAGTTGGTTAAGCGTCTGCCTCTGGCTCAGGTCATGATCCCGAGGTCCTGAGATCGAGCCCCATCTTGGGCTCCCTGCTCAGCACAGAGTCTGCTTCTCCCTCTCCCTCTGCCCCTCTCCCCCACTCGTACTGTCTTTCTCCCTCTCTCTCTCAAATAAATAAATAAAATCTTTAAAAAAATAAGTTAGTGGCAAAAAAAAAAAAAAAAGTCTAGAATAGCCAGAGGATGAACAAGAGAAATGAATCAAGTCGGGAAATAGTGTTATCTGAACATTAGCACTGATAGCATTGAGTAATGAATTAATCGAGAGTGGCCCCACCATCTGCTTATAGTCTTTGCTCTAATCAGAGGCAAACTTCTGCCCACACGCACAATGCAGAAGTTAAGTACATCAAGAAGCATATTTGTGTATCTGTATCTTAAATGTACTAGTGGACTGTGGGTTACAGAGAAGGGCTCAGATAGCCTCCCCACAGGAGTCCAGCTCCTGGCTAAAAACCTATGTGTAATTTTTCAGACCTGACCACAGACAATTACAAAGGCTCTACCTGGCATGTCTGTGGGGGAAAGTACCCTCCCTTCAGAGCCTGTTGGGAGGCCCAGTCAAGGACCCAGGTACCCTCTGCTGCTCATGTTCTTTGCACAGTTTCATTCCTAGCCAGGGGCCTTCATTCCTAGGCCTTACAGGGGAGGAGGAGGGAAACTTGAAGACACTCTCACTCCAACTCAGTACCCAGCACTTTTCCACTCCTAGCCCTTCCCCCACGCCTTCTACCTTACCATAAAAGTGCTGGAGCCCTTTGTTCTGAGCCCCTCAGCAGTGAGAAGACCCCCACACACATCTGTGCTGATCCACCTGACCCTCCACCTGTGTACCTTTCCATGGTGGAAAATGGAACAGGAGGAGTCCAGTTTTAGCCTTTTGTTTATACCATTGCTGGTCACTCTCCCAGCTTAGCTGAGCTTCTGACATCCCTTTCCAAAACCCTTCAGTTGCTCAACGGTCTCACCATCAACCAGGCAACAGGCTACTCAGGAGTTAAGCATACGAACTAATCTCCACATTGCCCAATGTCCATTACCCATTCAAGGGGACTAGGAATATCTTTGTGATAACCAAGCAACTAATCTCTTTGCCCATCTGGTCTCAATAAATGAAATTCTCAGCATTACTTAACCAGCAAAAGGGCAAAGAGTGCCTACCCTATATGCCACTCCCTTTACACGTATTATTTTGTTCATTCCTCTTAACAACCCCTTCTGGTGGGTGCTATCATTCCTATTTTACAGATGAGAAAACTGAGCAACTTCCCAATGCAAACTCCTGGCAAGGGGTGGCTTGCCAGGACGCTAGCTGGGACCTGTCATCAGTGCTCTGTCCACCACCCCGTAGCACCTTTCCAACAGTTATAGGCTGGTCCTCCAGGAACTAGCAGCCAGGGTGCGCTGATTGGCGGTGACCTCCAGCCTCACCAGCTCCTGGAGAAGTGGACTGCAAATACCCCAGTAGCAGCCTGCGTGTACCTTTGGGTCATCTTTGACCCCCAGAAACAAGTCATCCTTCAGCTTTTTTTGGCAGTGCTCACACGTGCAGTCAAAGTAGTACTGCTTCTTCAGCTGCTTCTTGCGCTCTTCGCTGACATTAAGGAAGTCGATATAGGACACTGTCAGCTCCTCTCCTTCTGAGATCTTGCCCAGGGCCCGGAGCTCAATTCTGAAGAGGGTAAAGGAAAGAGGAAGTCAAATCCAGGGCCAACAGAGTGGGGTTTCTGCTCTTCAAGGTCTCTAGGAGTTGAGTCTCAAAGACAGCTTCCACTAGCACTCTGAGAAAACTCCCATTCCCCACCCCCCTAAATAAAAGGGAAATGTGACCTAAAGGACAGTTTTCTGGATAATTCTGTTCTATTCATCGTAACAATCAAATTGGCTCCATTTAGTTAATTGCTCTGAAATCCAATTAAATAGATTCCAGGTAGAGGGCTGGGCCTGGTCATAAGGCCGTACATAACTTCCATGCCTGCAATTATCCCTGTACAGTTTGGCTACTGATTGCCTGCAACCAAGGGGGTCAACCTCCCCATTTCACAAGGGAGGGCACTGCCACCCAGAGACGGGAAGGAACTTCCCCTGAGGTCCCACAGCACTTTGGCAACAGTCAAGATCAGAAATCAAGTGCCATTCATGCTTCACCTCACCATACGGCTCTAGCCCTGGACTGTCCTCAGTCTGCCTCCTGGGTCTGCCATGTGCAGGAAAGGAGATACACCAAAGCCCTTGATTTTAGAGCTCTGCCAGTATTCTAAATAGTTCCATGTGGCCAATTCCTGGGCCAGTGTTGAGTGTGGATCTCTGGTGTCTGGTCCTGGTGGGGTAAGTCAGCAGGTCTGCCCCCACCAACCCCTTCTCCAGGCACAGCTCCATCGTGGTATTCAACAGTGATTCAGTACCAGCTGAGTTAGGACTTCTAGCAGCTTTGCTTCCCATCATGATTCAGGCAATTCTTGCAAGGTTTCAGAATATCTCAAATTATTTCAATCGTGTTAAGAGAATTTTCAAAACCAAATTGATTTAATATCACTCAAACACGAAAATATGCATGCTCCTTTTTATCTAACTCGGAACTGGGGATCAGGGGACGAATAGTGACCACCACTTCATTCTCCCTCTTCCATCTCTAACGCCCTGCAATTCTAGAGTTCAGCTAATTGAGCCACACATGGACAATTTATTTAAGCATTCCTTGGAGAGATGAGAAATGCAGCCCAGAGCCACAGAGACTTAGAACCAGGAAAGTCCCTAGAGACGCTCTCATCTTGACCTTTGCTCTATAGATGTGGAACCAAACACCCAGGGGATGATGGGAATCATCTAAAGTTACATGCAATGCAGGCCGACACAGACTCCAATGCACCAACCACTTCTATCCCTGCCTTCCCAGAGCCCAAACTCCCACGCAGAGCTTTGTTCTTAATCCAAAGAGCCTTTCAAGTACTTTCAAACCAAACTTGAGAGAAAGACCCATCTGGGGCCATTTATTTGTCATTAAGAAAAATTGAAGCAAAATCTAACCTAAACCACTAATTCACAATTGGCCAGAAGCAGTAAACAGAAAAGTGTGAATAAATATTTATCAAAAATATCACAATTATGGGTGCTATTTTCAGAAGCCAGTCTGGGTGGGAAGTTGGGGGTTATAAACAAACACAGTCCTTTAGTAGGTCAATAACATCAGCAGTCCTCATTTTATGATAAGCAAGACTTTGAGAGACAGTGTGGGCTTTGCTAAGGTGGTGTGGACTAGAAGGAATCGTCATGCTTGGGGGAGTGAGAGAAGTAAGGTGTGAAAGATGGGGAAGAGAAGAAGCAAAGGAAAGCAAAGGCACAGCAGGGAGTGGGTGGGTGAGGAACAAAATGATTCATATATATGCATTTAAAATACAGCATTCAGCAAAGATGAGACTCTGGGGATGCAGGAGGACATTACAGCCAGAGAGCAGCCACGGAGTCCCAGGAAGGTGTGGCCCCAGCAAACCGGGCAAGTGAGGAAGATGGGTCAGAGGAGTAGGGATGCTTGCAAAGACTGACCCACCTCATCTGGGTGTGAAACATGGATTTCACTGCCTCATGACTGAAAGACAAAACAGACACCCAAATGGAAATCATTACCATTGGCCAGTCCAGTACAGCTAGCAAGGGGGCACAGCATCCCAGCTGACGCAATCAAAATTTTGGCCATCACAACCACCTTTATATCCCAGCCCCTTCCAGCTGGGCTCACTTGACAAGACGCAGCCTGGTATAGTGGAAAGTGCACTGGCTTTGGAAGAGAAGTTCTGGGTTCAAAGGTCCTCAGCCTTTCCTGGGCTCAGTGTTCTCAACCGTAACCTGGCAAATGGGATTGCCATGAGACAGTGCATTTAAAGGTAGGTGCCAAAAAATGTAACGGGATGCTATTGTTATCTCACTCAGAAGCATCTTGGCCGAATAAGTGTTGCCTCTTTGACGTCTATCTTGGGGGCTGTGTGAACTGTGTGTGGAAATTGGTTAGGTCACACAGGTCGTATATAAAATTTGTTGGGGTTAGAATTGGGTTCTTTCCATTATGGCAGGCAGCCAGGCTGTGACTGCAAAGTCACCTTCTCTTGCACAACAGCCAAGAAGCCAGGTAAAATGTGGCTGCTCAAAATTAGTGGGTGCAAAGCCAGAGCAGACACCAGAAATGATCTGAAGAAAGGGCTCCCAGGCTCCTGTGGCTGTCACGTGCAGTGACAAGGGGAGCCCTGGGTCACCACTGCTTGGGGGAGTGGCATCCTGAAAGACCAGCCCCATATGTGGCTAAATTTGATCCTCAGCAACCAGGCTAACCTGGGACAACAGCCCCTCTGAGGAGGATTCCATGAGGTTTAGGAAGGGAACTGTAAATGCTGGGGGAAAATTATCATTTGGATCCAAAATAAACTTCTCTGTCTTGAGTGACTTTCTCACTTGCTCAAGAGCCTGGTGTCATGCAGGCCCTTGCTTCCAGAAATAGGAAGGAAAAGGGGAATCAGAGTCCCTGTAGATTGGGGTTTAGGCTTGATTCCTGACTGAGAACCAGAAACCATTGTCTCTGGTTTTCAGGAAGTTTTGGGGGGGAAACCTGCCCATTGTTGATGGCTCAGAGATGACTCGCATCTGTCATGAAAACTTGTCTCATCTCTAAGAGCAAAATAAGTACTACTGCTTAGGTTTTGTTCCTCCAAATCCCCCCAGCCCTGAGCCATGGACAACAGGGTCTCTTCCTGTTTGCTGACTTCTCCACTTGTGCCCACCCCCAAGACACATTCTTTGTCCTTCTGTCCCCTGATCTGTGCCTTTGAAGTGATAGATGAGGGGTACTGGCTTCTAAAGGGCTTCATCACTCAGGGTCCTTTGCTGTCTGACTTCTGGTTGGAGTTTGGCCAATGGGAGGAGATCAGAAAGTGGGAAGAGAGAGAGGTTGGGGTATTTAGTCTCCTGGCTCCCTCTCTGCCTCACCATGGATCCAGCAGTGGCTGCTTTCTCTACCAGTACAGCCAAGCTATTGGGAGGGGGGTGAAGAAAGGAACCTTTCCCATGGCTGCAGCTCTCACCAGCTGCAGGAACAGTACACCTGCCCCTCTAGGTCTAGAGGCAGTAATGGTTTCATACTATTGCTAAACTCCGGACATCTCACCATTCCTTATTAGTTTCTTAAACTTTACCCTTACTTCTGTAGATTGTCCTGTTATTAAATTCTCTTTGGGTAAACTCTGAGTGTGCCTTCTGATTTCTGCTGGGACCTTGGCTAATATATGCTCCTGCCAAGCACCTTCACAGCTGATGCTGTTCTGCAGTGACCTCTAGATAGATAATCCCAGGCTTCAAGCTTTAAAACAGTAGTCAAAGGTTTACCTAACATACCTAGGCAGCCTCCAGAAACATGCAAAGACTCAGAAATTACCCATGTGGAATTCTTTGCTATCTTCATCATTACCTTTCTCCCATACACAATGATTCTACACTTGATCTTAGCCAAAAGGCTGAGAAGCAATCCACAATGATTCTAAAATGAAATTTCTATTTGCTGCCCAGTAAAAACCCATGCAAGTTCAGGTTCCATAGTTTGGTTTAGGTCAAGTGGAGAAAACACCATAAGGTCTCCCCATCCCCATCACACCATCCCCAGTTAAAGACATACTCACTTGCCATTGTTAAATATGACGGTGCAGTTGGGCCAACAGTCGTGGTTCACCAAGCCCAGGTTGGGGAAGATGCCCACGCCCACTGCCTGCAGGCCTCTCTGGTCACTGAGCGTGAAGCCATTGCAGCTAATCTACCCAGAAGAAAAGATGAAAGAGTCAGTTAACACACATAGATCAAAGACAGAACACCATCCTGGCTGCTGAAAGTTCAAGAAAATGGAAGACTCAGTCTCATCCTGGAGATGCTTAGAGAGTCTCCTATTCTCCAGGTCACTCCAAAGGACCCTCAAGATAAGCACCCTGGGAGAGTACCATACTTGCTAAAATGAAAGCCACCTCGGAAGTTTAGGGTAGCTTTATTCTACAAAGGCCGAAGACAGAAATGTTCGTTCTGAGAAGTCTCCCCCTTTTTCTGTATGGGTCTCACATGAGTCTTCCCCAGTCTCTATCTTGGTTCCTCTCTCTGCTCTGCTCTGCCTTACTCAGTGTGTCTGTGTGTGTAGGGGTGGGGGTGTTATGTGGCCTGAGCCTGCAATCCACTAGGCTCCTATCCCCACCTCTTGGACTCTTATGGCTACAAGAGGTCTGGCTTTGCTAGACGAAGGCAGCACTCTCCAAAAGTCCTTCCTCTCCTCTCCCTGATGTCCACAGCCCATGGCTACAGGCTCTCCATTATCCTGCCCACCAGATCTGGGAAAAGGAATGGTCTTACTTCCAAAGTGACTGGTGGGCAACAAGGGATGGTGATTGGGTCTTTGCTTTTGATATGGACAGGAGAACAAGTAGAAAGTGCAGATAAACAAGAAGGTAAATTTCTATCCAAATCTACCATTTGGAGATAACAAATAGTTTGTGCATGGGATGCCAGCTTCCAAGAGGGAGGGAATGACTTCCTAGTAAGCATGGCCAGAAAAACAGAAAGGCAATGAAAGTTCTCTACTTTAGGCCTCTGTTCCCTCTAGTCCTTCTCTCAGCCTCCCCCCCCCCCCCCCCGGCAGCCCCTGAACACGTCTTGGCTGACGAACCCCCGCTGTCCCCCCCCCCCCCCCCCCCCCCCCGCCACATCATGAGGAACCATACCACTCCGAAGATGTGTGAGATGTACTGCATGCTGAACTGCTGGCTCTGGGGAGGCCAGTACTGCAAGAAAGTGTCCACGTCCACCCGCAGCTCCTTTTGCTCCTCCTCCCCAAAGTGCTCCACGTGGTTCTGCAGGTCATCCACAGCGACCAGGCAGCCCTCTGTGAGCCCGGTTCCCTCTCTCTCCACCCGCCACATGATGCGGGCCGCCAGTCTGTGGACAGGGGCACAGGGATGCCTGGCGCATTCATTCATTCAACAGACACTTACCGAGTACATACTGCATGCCAGGCAGTGTTGAACTATACAGACGGAATTTCTTTTATCATGGAGCTTTTTATAGTAGGGGAGACCTAAGTTAAAAATTTAAACTAGTGTTAAGTGTTATGCAGAGAATAAAATAGGGTAACATGATAGAGAGTGGCTGGGGAAGGGAAGCCAAGGTGATCAGGGGAGGTGACACAGAAGAGGAGCACTTGAGCTGAAAATGGAATGAACAGAAGGAGCAGGCTCTGTGCAGATGGGAAAGGAGCAGTGAGTACAAAGACCCTGAAGAAGGAATGAGCTTGGCACAATGGAGAAACAGCAAGAAGGCCAAGGTGGCTGGAGTATAGGGAGTGAGGAAAAGAGAGCAAATAAAGGCAGAGAGGCGGGCAGGAACCAGGTCACATGGGGTCTGTGAGACCATGAAAGGGGTTTAGGGACACGGAAGTGTGGCAGCCTGGGTCTCTCCTGATAGTATGGCTAACTGAGATGGTCACTGGAGAAGGAGTCTAACAACCTGGGTTCAAGTCTGTTTCCAATTACTGTGTGACTCTGGGTAATTCATTTGAACCTCCCTGAACTTAGCCCCAAGAGAGATAATACACATCCCCTGATGTGGTATTTGGAAGACAAAGTAATGTAATGGATGTCCACATGTGTGTGAACTTATTTATAGTCTTAGTGATTAGAGAAAGAGGTGGGAAAGATAATCTAGGTGGGTAAATAGTGGGAGCAAAGGCTCGGAGGCAGCCAGAGCCTGGGCATATGCAGGAAGCAGGGAGGAGCTGGCCTAGCTGGGGCACAGAGCTCTGGAGGAGGAGTGGAGGCAAGGTGGGATGGAGGGAACCCTGGAGAGCACAGGGCATTGAGTGTGAGATAGGGGTGCACTTCATCTTGAGGACAATGAGGGTCCCCTTGTTAATTGTTAGGCAGCCCAGGCCCACAAGATGAAGCCTATGATTGGGGTACATTTTGGGAACTCTCAGCTACTCGTTGAATGCATACTGGCCAGGCACCTTCAAGGGGCTTGTGGCCTAAGGCAAATCCAGTCCTTGAGGGACCCCCTTGGCAAAGAACAGGCCCAATTCTCCTCTTGTTTGGGTCACAGAGTCATTTCTGCAAAGATGCCCTGCTGGGGATCCCAGGTGCTTGGGAACCAAGGTATCTCCACATGGAGCTCAGGATAGCACTGGAGAAAATAAGGCTCGGGTAAGGTGTCTGTTACCTCTAAATATTAGGGAAATGGCCACAAAGTTTAGAGGGTAAAGACAAATGTGAAACAGATTTCAACTCAGTATCAGAAGAAACTATGAAGTGGGACTATGCAGATAAAGCTAGTGAGCTCCCCATCATGGAAGGTAACATTTACTCTGGGCTTTAAAGACTAAGTATGATAGTGAAGAACTATCTGCGCTCCCATGTTTACTGCAGCATGATTCATAAGAGCCAAGATATGGAAACAACCTAAGTGTCCATCAATGGATGAAAGGATAAAAAAGATGCAGTAAACATACATAATGGAATATTATTCAGCCATGAGAATGAAGAAAATCCTGCCACTTAAGACAGCATGGATGGACCTTGAGGGCATTATGCTAAGTGAAACAAATCAGACACAGACAAAAACTGCATGGTTTCTGCTATATATGGTATCTTAGAAAGAGAGAAAGAGAGAGAGAAAGAAAGAGAGAGAGAAAAAAAGAAAGAAAAGGAAGGAAGGAAGGAAGGAAGGAAGGAAGGAAGGAAGGAAAGAAAGAAAGAAAGAAAGAAAGAAAGAAAGAAAGAAAGAAAGAAAGAAAGAAAGAAAGAAAGAAAGAAAAAGAAAGAAGTCAAACTCAGAGAAACAGAGAAAAGCGGTTGCCAGGGTCTGGGGAGTTGAAGAAACAGGGAGAGGCTAGTAAAAGCACCAACTTTCAGCTATAAGATGAATAAGGTCTGAGGATCTAATATAAAACATGGTGACTATAGTCGATAACACCATATTGTACCATTGAAATCTGCTGAGAGAATAGAACATAAACGTTCTCCCTTAAAAATAAAAAGGATGAATATGTCAGGTGATAGATGTGTTAATTAACTAGATGGGGGGCATCCTTTCACAATGTACACATATATCAAGTCACCATGATGTACAGTTTAAATATCTTAAACAATCTTTTATGTCGATTATACCTCAATAAAGCTGAATTTTTTTAAAAAATTAAAATAAAATTACAAAAGAACATTTTTTAAAAATATTTATTTATTTGACAGAGAAAGACAGAAAGAGCACAAGCAGGGGGAGCAGCAGTCAGAAGGAGAGGGAGAAGCAGGCTCCCCACCAAGCAGGGAGCCCGATGAGGCACTTGATCCCAGCACCCTGGAATCATGACCTGAGCCGAAGGCAGATGCTTAACCAACTGAGCCACCCAGGCACCCCAAAAAGAACATTTTTTTAAAGAAGCAGGAGTTCAACAGATGGAACTAAGGGGGATGGGGAGGCTGACTGACTGAGCCATTTCATTTTGTAGTTTCTTAAAAATTTCTAGGATATGATGATTCCATTCTGTACTTTAACTTCACACCCTACACACCCAGTGAAATGCTCCCAGCTTGACCTTCCACATCTCTTCTGCTCTCCACCCTCACTTCCCAAGCACTGACCCACAGTCCTACCTGGTGGTGTTGGCCCTGAGATTTCTGGCCACAGCCACCCGGGGTCGCCACTAACTGTTGCAAATGCCTTTTGCGTGTAATGAGTGCAGAGGGCAGTGTGCACAAGCCCAGGGACCAGTGGTCCGTGGTGCTTGAAAAGCTCTGCATTTTTTCTTGGTTTGCTTCTCTCTTTCTTTTCCCTTTGCTCATTTGTTTGGTTTCTTAAATTCCACATATGAATGAAATCATATGGTATTTGTCTTTCTCTGACTTATTTCACTTAGGATAATACTCTCTGGCTCTATCCATGTCGTTGCAAAAGACAAGATTTCATTCTTTTCTATGGGTGTGTAATATTCTGTTGTATATGTGCATATATATATCACATCTTCCTTGTTCATTCTTCAGTCAGGGGACACCTGGGCTGCTTCCATAATTTGATGATTGCCGATATGCTGCTATATAACTATAGAGAACACACTGATGGCTACCAGGGGGAGGGAGGGTAATGGGGAAAATGTGTGATAGGGACTGAGGAGGGCACCTGTTGTGATGAGCACTGGCTGATGGATGGAAGTGCTGAATCACTATATTGTACACTTGAAACTAATATTACACTCTATGCTAACTAGCTGTAATTTAAATAAAAACTTTTTTTAAAACAGCTCTTCATTTTTTAAAGGTAGCCACTACTATTGAGCTCTGGCTCATTTTGCCAAATCTTCAGATTTTTTTTCAATAGAAACCAGAAATCCTAATTTTTTTAATGTGGAATTTCCCAGTCTTTTAAACATTGGCAGATCAATTTTTTTTTTTTTAATTAAACACTAGGGAGCCATTGAGAATAGGTCTGTAGCCAGCTCCAGCCAGTCGCTGTGGACTGGAATGGCTGCTGCAGATACCCAGTTCTAGATGGGCTCCCAGACACAGAAGTGCCCCCTCCAGTCTCCTTGAGGCTCTATTCTGACTTGCGCTCAGCCTGGCCTCCTTGGGCCTGGGAATGCTCATCACTAAGGCCTTTCCCCACCTGACATTTGGGAATCCTAAGTACCAACCCAGGGCCCAGCTCTGACCTGATGTTCTCATTGGGCACCTTTCCATATCTCTTGATGGCTGAACACTCATTCTTGTGGTTCAGCCAAGCATCCTTCTGGCAGGTGCGGTCACAGTAGTGGGCAAACTTGCACTGTCCACAGCGATGGAGCTTCTCCTGCCTCTTGAAGCAGGTATGGCACACAAAGTTAACCAGGCTGGAAATGGAGGGAGAAACAAGTGATTGAGGTGGCACAACAAAAAAGGACTGCACTAGACATTGGGCCCCAACGTGGGAGACACTATTAGACCCTGCTTATAAACCTTTCAATTTAACTCAGCAAGTGTAGATTTATGACCCATACGTGGTAGGCACTGGGAATACACAAGCCACCAGAGGCAAGTGAACCTGCATGAGGAGGCTTGATAGTGGACCCATGGGGTGTTCCTGGAACACACTGGAACAGACACCTGAGGAGCCGAGGAAGTCTTCCAGGCCAAGGGACTGGGTGAAACTTCCTCATGGTTCCCTCGCCAAAAGCCACAGGTCCCTGGCACCATGGCATAGGAAGGAGTGTTCTGTGTGACATGACCTTCTCATTCTTGAAATGCAATGACCCTTTCCCTGAAGAATAAAACTCCTAACTATCTACAATATGAGGGAACATGAAACATGATATATTTTACACAAAATGAGGTCCACGACTTGTGATATATGTCACAGTTCTGTGTGGTTTGCAAGAGTAACAATTACAAGGTCACTGATGTCAGCGAGGTCATACACTGCATTCTCCTGGCTCAGAGAACAAGTGGCAGTGACACAGAAGATCGTGCCTGCCCACTCAGTGGGAGAGGGAGAGAGGTGTAGGAAGATGACATTCCCTACCCTGTGCTTCCAGCCCCCAGTGTTCCCAAGAGAGCTGCGTGTCTCCCAGGTGAGAGCCGTCTTTCAGGCAGAAAAGGGCATAGGTTAACGTGAAGGAAATGTACTTCAAGACATAACTTAAACTCAGAGCGAGTGAAATCTGGTATGATGCGCAGTATCTCAATATCTCTGCAACGTGGGAAAAAGAAATCCTGGCCACTGAAGCAGAGAAATGATGAAAAGAAGCTCAGCAGTATGTACAGAAGCACTGAGCTCCCTGGGAAAAATGGGTATGTAAACTTGGGCTGGAGCTCACAGTCTAAAGAGGGATCACAAAGTATAGGAAAACAGGGGCGTTTAGAATCACAGAATTCTAGAACCTGAAAAAATAACTTTCAATAGAACATACAAGTACAGAAATCCCTTGTGTCCATCCCTGATCATGCCCTTTTGAAATTCCCATAGTGAAAAAGAGCACACTGCTTCCAAGAACAGTTAGCCCATTGTTGGCCAGTCCTAATTGTGGCAGATTTCCTCCTTGTGATAGGCTCGAATTTGCCTTCCCAAGAAACATACTTGGTCATCTAATTTGGCTCTCTGGATCCTTGTCCTGCGGAACAGACCTGGGCAGGTCAGTGCTTCAAGATTTTGAAGGCCGCTGCTATGACTCCCCTTCATTTCTTCTCTCAACGTTAAACACTCCCAGTCCCTTCAACAGTCCCATTCTGGTCTCAGTGTGCCCACAGTGGGTCCCTGCAGCCAAAGGAATGTGGGTGCAGCAGGGCAATCAAGCAAGATCCAGCAGCCAATGCCAGGGCATCAGGCTCAAGGATCAGCTCAAAGGCCAGACCCTGTGGTCCCAGGATGGTATCAAGGAATGGAGAGATATGGGGCACCCAGGTGGCTCAGTCGTTAGGCATCTACCTTTGGCTCAGGTCATGATCCCAGGGTCCTGAGATCGAGCCCTGGGTCGGGTTCCCTGCTCCACGGGGAGCCTGCTTCACCCTCTCCCACTCCCCTTGCTTGTGTTCCCTCTCTCGCTGTCTGTCAAATAAATGAATAAAATCTTTAAAAAAAAAAAAAAGAAATGCAGAGACAGGTAGAGAGGCAAGCTGAAGGCACTGCATGGGCTATTGCTCTCAGCTAGGTCCTGGGCTTCCTGGAGACCAGTTTTCAGTCTCTGGGTGGCCAACTCAACACACTGCTGTGTCCCCATCTGCTGTGAGGTGCATTGCTAATAATTTGTTATTAATCATGAAATACAGGCATGGAAGGTGGGTGGTTATTTACAAGTTTAGAGCAGGTTCAAGGCTATTCCCATAATAATGTCTTCTTCATTCCCCTGCAATCCCTTAAGCTTTCCCAATGAGAGAGGAAGGGCAGAATTACACTAGAAGCCCATCATAGCTATGCCACAGAGGGTATTCCCTGCTTGAGAAGGTCATTTGCTATGAGCACTCCAGCAGAACACAACACATGGGCAGGAACCCTGACCATTTAGGCGTATCAACAAATCCCTAGAGATGGGAAGCTATGAATTTCTCACATCTGCCTCAAGTCAAGATGGCATTCTCTGGCAGGAATGTGAAGTTCTTCAGCAGAGACTGAACTGCTGAAGAACCCAAGTAATTTGGATCCCAATGAGGGTCCAGTGGGGCACTGGTGGTTCAGTGCTAGAATTCTCGCCTGCCCAGTGAGGCTCCAAATTCTGTCTCCTGGCTACTCAAGGGTGGATTCTGGGTCACAGTGCTTTGTAATTATGGTGCCCAGAACAGAGTATAGCATCCAGGTGTAGTGCTATTCACATTTCCTGGATCTGGACATTGTGATTCCATTAACTTTTTCAGCAAAAAATTCACAGTTATTTAAGATCAAATAACAAATCTAGTCACTAGAAGTTGTCTTAAAGGTGCTGCAGCCAAGTAGAGCTTCCCCCGATGTGTCCATATGATGCTGTATTTTTTTAAATAGCTTTGAGGTATGACTGACATATATAACCAAAATCTTTAACCTGATAGACTCTGACATATGCACATACCTGTGAAACCATCACCATGACCGAGACGGTGAACCTATCCACCACTCCCCAAAATTTCTTCATGATGTTGAATTTTTTTAACCTGAAGTGGGGGCCTTCCCCTTTATCCCTAGCTGATAGTATCCCAAACGGTCCAGATCATTTTGAACTTTCATTCTGCCATCACTTCTATTGGTATGTTGAGCCCTAAGTCATCTACAAGTCTGAAAGCAAGTCTTAGGTTGGGAAGGGGAAGGAGGAGCAAATGCCCACCTCTGGGGTATCAGGACCCAGACTAGGAATACAAATCCAAGGCAGAAAAGAAAGGGAAATGGCCTGGAGAGGGGAGAGTTAGAAGTAAGCATGATCATGCTGGAGCTCCATGCCTATCTGCTCTAGGTGTGCCCATCAGGGAACAAACCCCCACTGCTCTACCATTTTATACCCAAACTGATATTTTTAGAATATTCAAGCATAACATCCTCATATTTTTATTCATACAGATATATTCACATTCATAGACATATTTCATGTGGAAACTGAAATTTGCACCTACCAAATATTACCCTTTGCAGTTCTCACACTATTTCTCTGTTTCACATTTTAAACAAAACCACAAACTCCAGGTAGTCACCTAGAATAACAGAAGTTCTGCTGCTTCATCTTTGTGGGCTCTACTTATTTCTAATATATTCAAACTTCAGGAAGATATAGTCACACAGGGGCTGGAGATGTGAACCATGGCCTGTGCAAGCTCAAGCAACTGAGAACCTTAAGAACTTGCTCTTGCAACAAACCCATGGTGGAGGGCATGGGTGTTAGGGGTCGACCAGATGACTGAGAATCCTCCGGATTAACTTCCAGGAAGAATACAATATTTACTGAGGGATATGTGATTTTAAAATGTGCTAATTTGAAGTTTATGCAACAGCAATTGTTTTGAACTAAGACCAATGTAGATTTTTTTTTCCAAGGAAGAGTATTTTATCCTTGACATTGTTTAGAATTGCTGGTGCATGGTGATAATGAAAACACAAATCTTTTAGTCAGGTTTTTAAAAGTCAGTCTTGTTATTGTTTTTAAATTCTCTGCAGACACCTCCTTACTGTCTGCCCTGGAGATGGACCTCTGGAATTTCCCTGTCCTTGGTCCACACTATTTATGAAGCTCAAATTTTCTTAGCCTGGCTCGAAGAGCTCTGTCCTGGAGCCTGCCTCCAGGATCCCATGAACTGACTTAATATACTTCTAATGGGGCCTGATTACAGAATAATCTATCTGCCATGAACAATAGCAATAATATGTACACAAGAAATTCTAGTGGAAAGCCCCTCATGTCTTCCAAGTCACTAACAACCACTGTGACCAGGAGAAGGCTGGAGACAGAGTCTCTGTTCTACAGTGTAAAGACTTCACCCCAAACTGGGTAATGGAGAGACCTCTGCAATCACTATATATATAGTTATCAGTCCTTTAATCAACTCAGCTATCAGTTCAACAACATTTCACCATCATATTGTCTCACAAGAGTCTTTACAAATACTTTGCTATAATGAATTTTTAATTACTTCTCATAAAAAGAAAATGTGATTAATTTGGCATGATTTTTTTTTCTTATAGTGAACTCATAGTTGGTTCCAAATGTTAGCCACCAAACTATCCAAACTATTTTCTACAGGCTCACACACTTGTTTTATAATCCATCCTACAATTTTGCTAGGACCTAGAGTCAAGTTTTAAATCCTGGTGAAAAGCATTGTGAGTTGTCTCCTAATTGAGATCTCCTTGAGATGAAGCTGAGCTTTCTCTCTATCACCTCACCTGCCATTAAGGCTTAGCCATGAGGCTGGAACTGGGAAGGAGGAGGGGCATGTGTTTGAAGCAGAGCTGAGCTTCTGGAACTTGGGTGTGCATACACATCACCAGAGATCTTGTTAAAATTCAGGTTCCAATTCAGTAGGTCTGGAGTGGGGCCTGAGATTCTGCATTTCTAACAAGTTCCTAGATGATGCTGAGCTGTAACTTTGAATAACAAGAATATAGAGATGAGAGAAAACCTGCTCCTTCTGGTGGGGTATGCACAAAAGTATCAGGCAGGCAGGAAGGGGAAGTTAATTTATTAATTTATTAATTTATTTTTTATTTATTTGGGGGGGCAGCAAAGCAAGGTTTATTGAATGATAGCAAAGTGATAGGACAAAGCTCCCAAGGAGGGAGGGGACCTGAAGGGGTTGCCCTGGAAGGGGGAGTTTAATTAAAAAAAAAAAATCCTGTTCCTCTGGTGTCCATCTCCCTGATTGGTGACAGAATGGGTATTATGGAAGGTCAGACCTGGAGTCAGTCAGAGCTGGGTTCAACTCCTGATTCCAGTAGCTACCAGCTGTGTGACCTCAAGAAAGTACCCTAAACTCTCTGAGCCTTTGTTTCCCTATGTGAAAATGGGAATAACAACACCTAGATCTTGAAATCTTTTAGATGAATATTACTTGTTAATGAAACATGCTTACTATTTTAAGAAATTCAAGCAAGAAGAAAATTACAAAGAAGTTCCAAAATCCCACCACTCTGAGTGATTTTAAAGATTAAATGAAATGTAAAGTAGCCAGCTCAAAGAGCCTTGCACAAGATGAGTGCTCAGGAGCTGTCAGCCTGGTCCACCTGCCCATCTGTCACGTGAGGGGATCAGGCCAGGTGATCTCAGAGCTCCTGCTCGCCTCCAGCATCCACTAAGACCTCCCCACTAGAGGAAAATCCCTGCAGGAGGGGCAGGGAATTCTCTGACAGAAATACCTCCCCTCCTACTTACTTCCCCCAGTGAGAGAGAGAGAGAGAGAGAGAGTATCCAGAAGACAGGAAATCCTAAAACCACTTTTTGGGTTCCAAGAGAAAGATGCTTCTTCCAGCCAGGCTTAGCCAGGCGACCTCTGGAAAGCCCCATTTTTCCTCCGAGGATATTAACTCCCATTTTCACAACACTGTAATTTTCAAAGGGATGCTGTAAGCAATTCTCCTTTGTTAAACCTTCACAACAACAACAGAATAGTGATCCCTGTCCTCACAGGGGTATTACTCTTATAGGGGTTCCTGCTGCCTGCCACTGTGCCCAGCACAGAGGACAAAGGAAGCTGTCAAAGCCCACCTTTGAACTCTGCCTGCAGCCCTGAGCATGCTTTGCCCTGGCCGGCAGGTCCCCACTCACTCCTTGCTCTGCAGTCCTGTCCTGGGTTATGTCATCTGTCAGAGTCAAGAGGCTGGATGGGCAGCTGCCGCTCAGCTCCTTGTATGGAAACAACCAGTTACTGGACAGATAAATGCAAAGAGAAGGTGCCTGCAATGTGGACAAGCCCTCCAAAAACACAGCCAGAAAGGACTGAACCAACAACTCTGGCTTTCTGGACTGCTAAAAAAACTCTTGGCCTGCCAGGGGCTCTTCCCTCAAAAGCAGAGGGGAAGGGAGCGTGTGTTAAAGAACACCCCATCCTTCGAGTACCCAGAGGATTTTACAATATTTTCAATTCCTTCTCTCCTTCCTTCCTTGTTCCTTCCACTCTACCTTCCTTTTGCAAGAATTTATTGGGCATCTACTATGGGCTGTGCATTGAACTTGGTAATAGAGGGCCTTAAAGATTAACAAGACACAAACCTTGCCTTCAAGCAGTCCCCAGGCTGAGCTGAGGCATAAACACATATAAGCAAGGTAAGGCATGCCATCCAGGAGTGCAGGTAACTTGCCGCAGGGTTCAAGGGAGGGAGACCAAACTGACACTGAGGTGGGGGAGGTGAGGAATCTGGGAAGTCAGTCATCTACGAGGGGAGGAGGCACTGTTCTGACCCTCTAAACACAGGCTGAGTTTGTACTCAGACAATGTCAAGTTCTTCCACGGAGAGGCACTGGCTTGAGTCAAGGTGTCCATGTGGGGGGCGCAGCCATGAATAGGAGACAGGAGTAGCTATCTGACAAGATCATAGGATACACCACACTGGGAAATAATGCTGGAACAATGACCAGACACGGTGCGGCGGGGGGGGACCTGGAATGTTACTCTCAGTAGTATGTCCTTGCTCTGCAGGCAAAGGGGAGCCACTGAAGACTTTTGCAGAGAGGAGACACACGCCCAGGGTTGGGAGACTCATTTTCCTTTTCCCCATGGCATCTACTTAATGTTGTTTTTAAATGGTCTATGTCAACCCGTAAGGGCACTGCTGGATTCATGTTTGTACTATACATACCTCAGCATAAGAAGTTAGGTGATACTGCTTCCTTAGGTCAGATCTAGGTATTGCCTATTTATTTTTAACATCTCTTCTATATTAAAGTGGAAATTCTCAAGATTTTCTCTGCCACAACTCACACGACGAAGTTCACACACCCCACTCAGACCTGTCTGCATTTCCCACACTGGGACTGTGATGGAACCCCATTTCCCATGCTCAAAACACACCTTCAGATGCACATGACTTAAGATGACATCATTGTGGGGACAACCTGGCATTTGATTTAATTTATATTGAAAAAGCAATTATTCTCAAACTTCTGCATTTAAGGATTATTTCATAAAATTTAGCAATACAGCCTGTAACAGGTCATGTGACATTTCACTGTCTCTTACCTCTGCAACTAAAAGTGCCAAACTAAAGACACATTCCTAAGGGTGCCTGGCTGGCTCAGTGGGTAGAGCGTGCGACTCTTGATCTCAGCGTTGTGAGTGTAGAGCTTACTTAAATATAAAACAAAATAAAGACATACTTCTAAATCTGCTATGGTTATCCTCAACATCGCGTGTAATTGTTAAACGACTGTAAGTTGACTAACAAACAGTGATTCATTTATTTTCTGAACATCGAGTGTAAATGTTTAATACTGTTGAATAACAAACAGTGATTCATTCATTTTCTGAACTAACTGTTCAGGAATTTCCCTAATCCCTTTATTAAATGATTTCCATTTATAGCACCAGTTGCCCTCACCACCCACCCACCCCCCAGCCGTTGTCAGTTTCAAGGCCACAGTGTGTTGGGAGGATGCGCAGGCCAATCCTGGTGTTCCCACAGGCCCATATAGAATTACAGCGGCTAAAAGCCCAGCTGTCTCCAGTGGATCTGACGCTCATAACTTCTCCAATTTTCAAAAAAGCCTGGCTGGCATTAATTTCTTTTAAAGTACTCTACTTTTTCTTATGTTCTTACATTTGGTATTTCCTACACACGTATGCATGATCTCCTGTGCACTTTCAACTCTTTCAACAGAATCAGTGAGGATCCAGTCCAGTTTCTATCTATAGAAATTTTTTGTAAAAATCCACTATCCTTGATCCTTCTTAACATCTTCTGTGATGAGTTGGATTAATATGAAAATTCATCTTATTGGTTGTGATCAGCTGAATGAGAGCCCCCCAAAAATGTCACTGTCCTAATCCCTAGGGCCTGTGAATATTTTATACTACGTGGCCAAAGGGACTTTGCAGATGTAATTACGATTAAGGACCTCGAGAAGGGGAGATAATCCTGAAGCATCCCGGTGGGTCTAATGTAATTACAAGGGTCCTTTTAAGAAGGAGGCAGGGGGTTAGAGGGGGAAAAGATGCAATGCTGCTGGCTTTCAAGATAGAGCCCAGGAATACAGGCAGCCTGTAGAAACTGGAAAAGTCTAGGAAACATAACCCTACAGACCCATTTTAGATCTCTGACCTTCAAAAGTGTAAGGTAATAAATTTGTGTTGTTTAAGCCACTAAAATTTGTGGCAATTTGTCACAACAATGGTAGGAAGAAAATACATTGGTTTGTTATTACAAGCACTTTTCTTCCTGGGTAATCACATGTATATTCCTGTTTTTTTACCTATTAGTTTCTGGATCTAACCCTTCTCAGGTCCCAGAACCAGATTCTGATTGTTTTGAAATTGATGGATGGGTACCGTTTCTTTTATTACAACTAAATATTATTAACGGGACTGACAAGAAAAGAAGAAATTAAGTAGGCAATGTTGGACCCACTTGGGGTGGGGGGGCAATGAAAAGTGATGGCTAGGCAAGATCCCAGGAATCTCAGTCCTGCCCTATGACTCGTCTGCATATCACCTGGGGACAGCCTGTCACCTCACTAAGCCTGTTTCCCAACCTGTAAGAGAGGATTTAATATATTCAATGGGTCTCAACCTTTTTCTGGGTTGAAAGTGATTTTGAAAGTGATGAAAGCTATAGACTTTCTCTCTGGAAGTAAAAAACATGGATGCACATCCACATAAACTTTGATCCTCCAAATATAGGTCTCTCCCTAGCTAAGGATCCATGAACCCAAAAGCTAGATGTACTCTAAATTCATGATGTCTAGGATTGTGAAGAAAAGGAACCACCAAATAGTATTTTTGGTGCTCATGAGCACCATTTCCATGTCATTTCTTGTGTTTAATGCTAAAATAAAATAATAATCAGAATAAGCTCCATTTCTATTAGCCTAGCACCCCTCTGGTGCTGCACTGGAGTCCTTCACATATACTGAAGAAATCGTACAACCCACAGAATCTCACACAAGAAGGGATCTTCAGGGTCAAATGACCCAATTCCCCTCTATTGCCCCACTCCCCATGGACATCACCTCTGCCAGGTTGTTATCAGGAACTACACAACCTTGGAAATAGCCTTTCCATCTCCAGACAGCCCTGGTCTCCCATTAGGCAATAGAGGCTCAGTGTCAAGGGCCTAAAAGCTTGTAGGTAACCCAGGAAAAGGTTTGGGACTCATAACACCTTTGAATAGTCCCAAAATTTTCTTAAAACAAAAAAAAATGCAAAATGGAAATCAGTAACAGTTGCAATAGCAAAGTTATAAAAATCCATTCAGAAGTGGAAAGCAAAAACTACATTTTATATATTATAAGGTGGTACCTCTAAAGGTAAAGGTTTCCAAGGCCTACTTAGTTCTTAGATGGCTTGAGCTCTAACTAGACTACCCCCTCCACACTTCATTTTGACCAGAAATATGACTCTGTAACTTCTGCTCAAGGTGCTCAGTTCTCACCCTTTTGTCAACTAAAAAAAAAAAAAAAAAGTTCAGACGTTATTTGTAGATGGCTTTTAGGAGAAGCAGCTCTCCAATATTATTGTAAAACATGCTTTAAATTCCTATCCTGGTCAAATCTGATTCTATGTCAGATTGGCCCTGAATTTATTTGGTTGTGGATTTTGTTTGAAGATAACGATGCTGATGGTGATGGTGGTGATACAACTTTATTCATAGTGTGATAAATCGTGCCCCATGGACCTTGGTCTACAGGGTTAAGCGACTGATTTTACGGTTTGGAAAGGATAGAGATTCTACTTCAGAGTACTGGAAGAGTCCTTCCAAGATGAAGCAGCAAAAAAGATAAGGATCTAATCTTGCTGAAGGCTTCAGTCACTCTTAAGGCTAAAACCATTTATCTTCTCATTCCCCTTGACATAAAATGAACTAAAAAAGCTATAAAAAGGAAAGTGAAAGAATGCAATGACAATAAGTAACTGAAATAAAAAGAAACTAAAAAAAAAAAAAAGAAACTTAAGCTTGGATATTATCTTAAAAGATATATGCAAGATAGAAAAATGAATAGTTTTTAAAATAAAAGACATGAAAAATTAAACAAAGTCCAAAGTAACTAAGGACAAGGGGTGCCTGGGTGGCTCAGTCAGTTAAGCATCCAACTCTTGATCTTAACTCAGGTCTTGATCTCAGAGTTGTGAATTCAGGCCTCACACTGGGCTCCACACTGGGCATGGAGCCTACTTAATAAATAAATACATGATTAATTAATTAAAATAAAAGTAACTGAGAATTACAAAAGATGTAAAATCAAAAAAGCTAATAAACCAAAATGATGCAGAAGGATTCAAACAATTTAGAAGTTCTGAACATCAAGGAGTAATAAACAAATGAGCTACACATATAGTTTTCAAATGAGAGCATCAATAGAAAATAGACAAATCATAAAAGAAGGAAGGTGATGAACAATAAATATATTTTTTAAAAACCTTTCACCTCTCTAATAATACAAAGATTGAAAACAAAATAATACTAAAATAAGTTTTTATACATGAAGTTGGAAAATATAAAAGTCAAAGTTAGGTCTTTGTGTTGGCCAGTGCTGGGATAAGGAGGCAAATGATATATTGCTCGTGGAGAAAACTGGTATAATCTTCTTTGGTGGGGTGATTTGGAAATCTATATTAAGACTTTTGAATCCAAAATGTACACTTCTAGGAGTTTATCTTTAACAAATAATCAGAGAAGTATGGAAAGATCTATCAGGAAAAGTAGGAAACAACCTTGATATCCAAAATATAGCACTTGCTAAACTGATATATAACAGTCAATAAAAGGAATACTATACAGTCATTAAAAATGCTTTAGGAAGATAATAATGGTTTGAAAAGTTGCTCATAACATATTTTAAGATAAAGAAGTTACACAATAACCCACTTTTGTGAAAGGAAGAAATGTGTACATTAATTACATTGAATCTGAGACATTGTCAGTTATTAAATATATCATTTTTTTATCATTAAGAAACAAACAAATGCTCCCAATTAAACCATGAGCCACAGATTGTAGGATACATCATAATTTCAGAGATGTCAAAATGAAATATGTATCCTAGAATTAATAAAATACTATACTGTGTCATATTCCTTTAATTGTAAAATAAACTGCCCCCCATATTTTAATACAATATGTTAATTTTAGGGAAGCAATTTACCATCAAGGTGTACATTTAATGTTGTGTTTCTCCCACCATCACCACTCCACCTACAAATCACTGGGATCAAAAAAATATTTCATATGGATCATATTTGCATAAAACAATTATAAGGAGCCAATTATACTTCAAGTAAAACAAAACAAAACAATCATAAGGATATATGCCAGAATATTAACAGTAGTTTTATCTGAATGTTAAACTTGCAGAGAATTTTTATTTTCTTACTTTGATTTTTCTGTAATTTCTACGTTTTCTAAAATAAGCTAAAAAATCTGAACAAGACAACATCATGAATTCCCAGATTAGTCCAATCTCATGTAGAAATAAGCAGGATCATTCAAGCTAAGATATCATAGGCTCCTATTCTCTGTCCTCCCGAAAACTGGGCACACTCAGAGTAGAGAGCACGAGGGGTCGAGAGAAACTTTTAACAGTTCATCTACCACCCTTGGGGATTCATCCACTTTAAAGGACCATGTCCATTAAAGACAGTTTCTTGGTAAATTGACTTTACCCACCTACTTCACCTTCATCCCTTTCCAGCACCCAACCAAACACCTAAAAGGGATGGCAAATAGCTGTTCTTTTAAATGCCAGTTTTGATTGATTAGTAAGGGCTGCTTGGAGCACCCTGGTAGAAAAAATCCTTATGCTAAGTTGGAGTTCAGAAAGGAGTTGCCCAATTGATTAACTATACCTAGCAGGGATCGTGGAAGCCCAAGTGTTACATATTTGCCAGCCCTAAAAAGATTGTCTTTACTTTATTCTTGCTCCTTTATCTTTAAGGAGACCACCTGTTTCTCCAACCAGCAAAATTCAAGACATCCTAACCAGACTAAGGACTATATTATAAGGGCCTGGGTTGTTGCTGTTAATGCTAAACTAAGTCTATCCTAACAAAGACAATGCAAACTTGCAAGTCAACCTTACACACTATGGCATTATATTTTAAAGCTGAATATCACATGCATTATGATCGGGTATTTCCACTCCTAGGATACACACCTGATGTATCTGTTTACCAAGAAATAAAATGAAAAATGTCCATTGCAACCACCTGCAGAAGAATGGAAAAATAAACTATGGTACAAACTGACACCTTAGTTATACAAAACCATATGGATGAATAATAAAACTAACACTGAGTCAAAGAAGCAAGTAGCATAAAGTCATATGTAATATTATACCATTGTTTCAAAGATCAAAAATAAAACACAAAAACTAAATTATATATTGTTTAGGAATATGTATACATGTGATAAAATTATTACCCAAATGTATGGGAATAATAACATAAAATTCAAGATACTAGTTACCTTTGTGACAAGCCGGGGACCGGATAGGGAAAGATAGAGAAGATGCAATATAATGGCACGCTCTAGTTAAGCAGGATGATGGTTTCATGGGTGTTCAGTTACTGTTATGTTTCCTGGGTATTCATTTATTGTTATGCTTCATAACATTCATATGTACAATATATGCCATGTATTGTTGGAAAGAATTTTCATTTAATATAGCACTCAACTAAAAATAAAATCTTTCCACGTGTTTGTGTTTGGAGGGTAGGGCAGAAAGCCTGGCTTGCAATAACATGGATTAGAATGTGCCTCTTTTATGAGTGACTCAGTCCTACCTCCCCACTCGGGTTTCTCATCTACAGTGGCTGAGTCTCACCAGGAGGCTAAAAGGGGAGGAAACAATGGGCAAAGATTTCCTTTGCTGCCTCTCCAGGCTATCCCAGGTATAGCCAAAGAGCAGCCCCCTCATCTTTGAAGTGACAAATTTGGGGAAAAAAATCACTTTTTAAAAGTATCTCTTTTAGATTTTTCTCAATCACTTTAAAGATCATTTACCTCAATCATCCCAATTTTTATTACTGTAATAATAATGTAACATTTTGCTAGCATGTTATCCGAAATGTACACTAAAGTTGTTTTGTAGTTATTACTTCAAATGAATGATGGTTTATTTATGGTAAGAAAAACATGTGAACATCCTAAATGTTCAGTCATAAAGAAGTGGTAGGAGAGCACACAGCCATTAAATACTATGTTTATGAAGAGAACTTAGTAACAAAGAAGTAGCTAAATTATTAAATGTAAAACATCATCATTTCTATCATAAGACCCCAGCTGTGTAGTACAAACGAAACCTATGTTTTAAAATAAGCTGGAAGGAAATACACAACAATGTTTAGGGTTAGTATCTTTGTGTGAAGATATATTTTTTCTTCCTTAGTTTTACTGTTTTAATGGAAAGGAAAACCCACTCAACTCCAAACACTCTTGAAAGGGATACTAATTGGCTATATTGGCTTTTAGGGAACTGGAGGCACCAATGGAGGTATTCTATATAAGGCAATGTGGCCATTCAGTGGCAGCACCAAGATCAGGGTTCAGAGTTTCTGTTTTCTAGCTTTTTAATCTTAATTCTGAATCCAACTGACTCCTCAACTACACTCACCTCCAGCCATGACACCATACACAAGTAAATTAACCAAGTAAGACAAACTTCCGTTGAAGAGGTATTACTGTCACCTCAGGCACCTTATGTTCCACAGGTGACAGTCAGCCATATACTCTGTTCACTGCCTTCTCCCTGAAGGTCCTGGTAGACAGGAAGAAAGGAAAATCTAAATACGAATCAAATTATCTCTGAAAAGCAGTGCCCATTCTCAGGATGGTGAGTACAGTGAGCCAACCACAAAGCCTAGATTATCAGAGGCCATCTTGATTCAGACCACATCAATGTCAGGCAGGTCACTCCAACTTTGGGCTTGGAGAATATTGTTACAATTCAATTGCTTGGCCGGGTTTTTTTTTTTTAAATAAAGATTTAATACTAATTTAAAAGTTTGGTAGTCAAGTATAGACATGGTTGTGGGGAAATGGGGATGTAAATTTAATGCAGCCACTTTGGAGAGCCTATTAAAATAGAAATAGCACACTTTATGGCACAATTCCTCTTCTAGCCATATATCCTGGAGAATAATCACACGTGTACAAGTGGGCATGGTCAAGGATTTTAATTGCAGAAATGTTTGTTTTCATGAAAAACTGGAAACCACCAAATGTCTCTCAATAGGGAAGTGGATGAATAAGTTTTCATGTATTTATAGGGTGAAATATCTACAGCAGTCAAAATTGGCAATCCACATAGCATATGGATCAACATGGAGAGATCTACACGTGGGTAAAAGAAACAAATCTTTGAGGATTTAAAAGAATTATCTATAAACTTATAGTTCCCATAAGAATATATATCAAAAACGTTGTTTAGTGAAGAGAGCAAGTTCTAGAATGACATCCGAAGTATGATACCACGTCTGTTAAAAAAAAAAAAACTAGAGCTATACATTTGTGATAAATGCAGATATATGTATATAATAGTACAAGAACATTCTAGAAGGAAACACATTAAAATCATAACAGGTATTAACTCTGAGGAAAGACAGAGAAGATTGGGATTGGGGGTGGGAGAGGTAAAAAGGGCTTTTAGCTTCATTGGTGATATTCTAATTTTTCAAATGTAAATGGATTCCAGTGTTACTTGTATATTTACAATTGCTTTTTTTAAAGTCTTGGCAATTACTTTATGCTCTAATATATTGATTATACTCAAGAAGCTAAAAACATGGAGCCTTCTGTAGGAAATTGTTTCCTATAGCACCACACCCACCTTTTCATTCCCCTTCCCGCTGCCCTCCCCACACACAGCACACCCCTCAGCCAAGTTCAACAGTACTGTGAGAAAGTGCCCCAAAGCCTTTGCTCACCTTTACAACCCTCCTAGGGACCAGAGCAAATCACACTAGCAATGACTCTTTCCAGAAAAAGTGATGCCAGAAAGCAGCTGTCAGAAGTGCCATTTTGTTAAAAATGATCACATGGATTCTATCCCTTTCCCTGATGATTTTGAGAGCAAAGGATTTTAGAGCCACACCAACAGAGAAAAGGCGGCAACACCCCACATTCCATACCTGTCAAAAACCACTGCAGAATAAGCCCGCTCGGCGAAGATGACATCCGCAGCCCAGAACTCCTTAGTGGCCTTCAGACCCCTGCCCTTGCCCTCAGAAGTGAAGACCTCCACGTTCTCCATTCTCCCTATTGTCATCTCAGAGTCCTTCAGGAAGCTCGGTGGATATTTCACACTGAGCCACGTCCCTTGTCCTTGCTATTTCAGCACCTTCAGCATCCCAAAGAGCAAGCCTATAAATGGACAAGCACCTCCCCTTTCCCTACCCCCTCTCAACCACTGGGCCCTCACCTCCCCCTCTGTCACGTTTCCTGGAGGTGGAATGGGGCACCCGAGAAGACAGTGATCTGACAAGGGTCTTGTTCATCACCCAGCAAAGCTGACAAGGCAAAAATGACCATGGGCTGGTGTGCCTCTTGAATTGGGCCTGAAAACTTTGAAAAGTTCCTTTGCAAGAATAAGCTCAGTCCTGGATGGCAGTTGTGCTCAGCTTTAGTTAGAATAGGGAGCACTTGGTCAGTAGGGTATTTTTAGCAGCCAGATGCCTCTGTCAATCCAAAGCAGACAGCTGAAATTGTCCAAGAGAAGAGGCGATGCTTGCTGCTCTGGGAACCCTCAGCTGTCAGGCTTATACTTTCTCAAGTGTGATGGGCCCCTCGTCCCTCCTCCTTCCTCCCCCAAAGGCAGACTGTTTGCAGAATACAGCAGATGCCAACTGACCCCCTTGGTATATACCTAACAGGATTATTTAGACTGCAAGGGGCATCCGTCTTCTGCAGTACTACCTGGGGTTCCCACAGCACCCCTACCCAGGGCATAGAGGTCTGGGAGCTCCCTGATGATGCAGGTGTGCTGGATGCACGCTGTATTATGGAGAGGAGGCAGGCTTTGAAAATGAAAACCCTCATTTCTATCTTTTTATCAAATCTCCTTTAAACATGTGTCTGCTGCCGGGAAAATACCAACATGTTCTGTCTTTCTTCTTTCCTAGGAATGAGGACATTGGAGGGGCAATTCTAAAATGTCCATTGACCTAAATGTCACTTTTCTTTTTTTTTTTTTAAGTAAACTCTACACCCAATGTGGGGCTGGAATTCACGACCCCGAGATCAAGACATGTTCTACCTACTGAGCCACCAGGTGCCCCTAAATGCCACTCTTCTTAATGCCAGACAGCTGTTATTAAAGTTGAAAAGGCAAATACCATATGATTTTACCTACTGTGGAATCTAAAAAACAAAACAACCAAACAAAGCTGAAACAGAACCACAAATACATAGAACACACTGGTGGCTGCCAGAGGGGAGAGGGGTGGGGGGATGGGAAAAAGGGGAAGAAGAGATAGAGGATTCCAGTTATGGAATGATTAAGTCAAAGGGATGAAAGATACAGCGCAGGGAATATAGTCAATGGTACTGTAATAGCGCTGTATGGTGACTGATGGTAAGTACACCTGTGAGCACAGCATAAAGTATAGAGTTGTCAAGTCACTTCATTGTACGCCTGAAACTAATATAACATTGCATGTCAATGCTACTTCAATTTAAAAAAATAAAATAAAAATAAAACAATTTTTAAAAGAATTAATTAAATAAAATAAAGTTGGGTGCCCCAAAGAGTAATACATGCTCCCAATGGAAAAAAAAAAAAAAAAGAATTTAAAGGAGCTCTTCAATCCAGGTTAGCTTCAAATGAATACCTGGACCCACATTGCCTGGCAACTCAGGGCCTTGCAGCAACCGGTCTTCCCTCAGGAGCCAGTGGCTCACCCAGGGAGGGATTAGGTGGTTCTCTAGACACCATAGCCCTGGAACAGGTTCAGTCCCAGCCAAGGTCAAGAAAGAAATCAAGCTGCCCCAAGTCAGAAAGAGAGGGAGCATCAAGCTTAATGCTTTCGTTTTATCTGTGAGTCTCAATCTTACCAGAACAAGTATATTAAAGTGTGATAGGAATGCCTGGGAGGCTCAGTCGGTTAAGCATCTGCCTTTGGCTCAGGTCATGATCCTAGGGTCCTAGGATCGAGTCTCGCATTGGGCTCCTTGCTTAGCAGGGAGTCTGCTTCCTCTGCCTACAGCTTCCTCTGCTTTGTGCTCTCTCTCTCTCTGACAAATAATAAAATCTTTAAAAAATAAATAAATAAAGTGTGAGAGACAGAATAAAGACCCCCCCAAAGATGTCCAGGTCCTACTCCCTAGACCCAGGAATATGTTACCTTACGTGACAAAAGGAACTTTGCAAATGTGCTTAATGATCTTGAGAGAGGGAGATTATCCTGGATTACCCAGGTGGGCCCAATGGAATCAGAAGAATCCTTGTAAGAGAGGATGGCAGGGGGTGAGAGTCAGAGAAGGAGATGTAATAATGAAAGCCCGAGGGTCAGAGTCAGAGAGACATTTGAAGATACTATACTGCTGGCTTTCAAGATGGAGGGATGGGCCATGAACCAAGAAATGCAGGTGGTCTCTAGAAAGTGGAAAAGGCAAGGGAACAGCTTCTCCCCCTAGAACCTCTAGAAGGAGAACAGCCCTGATGACACCTTGATTTAAACCCAGTGAATCCCATTTCTGACTTTGGACCACAACCTGTAAGATAATAAATTTATGTTATTTTAAGCCACCAAGTAATTTGTTATGGCAACAATAGGAAAGAGACATATAAAATATTATCATTTCACATTCTAGTAAATATTATATAACATCCCTTTTGCTACTCTGAAATGAAATGGCATACATAATATAGTTTACTAGCTCTTATACCTAAAAAATATAAATTATTAATCCTGTAGTCTTAATGTTTGTGTATCTCACTCCCCTCCACCCCCATCCCAAATTGCAAAATGTTGGAAGTCCTCACCCACTAAGGTAATGGTCTTAGTAGGTGGGGACTTTAGGAGGTGCTTAAATCATGAACATGGAGCCCTCATGAATAAGAAGCTCCAGAGAGGTCCCTAGGCCCTTCTGTTATGTGAGGACTACAAACGACCTGGAAGAGAGTCTTCACCCAACCGTGCTGGTGCCCTGGTCTCAGACTTTCAGCTTCCAGAACTGTAAGAACTAAATTTCTGTTGTTTATAAGCTACCCAGTCTGTGGTATTTTGTTATTGTAGCCTGAATGCACTAAAATATTTCCCTACCCTAATAAGGGAGAAATAAAATGAAAGTCCGCTTATAATAAAAAAATATATATTCATGATATTAAATATATCAATGAGCTCACTATGTATACTGGGCACAACTGCAGTAGGAAACATGATAAAGTGGTCAGATGTTTGTGCCTCCATGCAGAATCACTGTGACAGTGACAGTTAAAAATGTAGATTGATTTTGGAGACACATATACCACACAGGGCACTGTTGTCTGTGACATGATTTTTCTGAAACGGTGAATGACTCTTAGTCAAGTTCTGAACGAAAGCAAGCACAATCCTTCAGTTAACAAGAGGCTGCATTTCTGGAAGATTTAGCGTATATAAAAAGACTCTATGGTTATATGGTTACATATAAAACAGAATTCTAGACTCTGATAATTATAAACAAAGTTTCACCTGCCTAAAATGTACATCTATATATTTGAGGTTGTGAGGGGCCAGGCAAAGAATCTTCAATGCATAAGGCTGTTTCTTGCTTCTGAGGATATTCTGCATTTCTGGTCAGGATCAGTGAGCTAGGGGATTGTTGGCTCTAGTTATTAGGCTGGTGACACGGAAGGGGGCACATGGCCCTGTTTCACTGCTCATCAACCCAAATCCTATATAAAAATTTTTGCTCACCTGCCCCGCTCCATTTTTTTTCCCACTGGGATCCAAACCTTTCTTTGTGACCCCAGTCCTGTGCACAATATGCCAGCAGCACTGCACAACCAAAAGTTTCCCCCTACACACACATATTTCTTTTTTTTTTTTTTTTAATTTTTTTATTGTTATGTTAATCACCATATATTACATCATTAGTTTTTGATGCAGTGTTCCATGATTCATTGTTTGTTCATAACACCCAGTGCACCATGCAAAACGTGCCCTCCTCAATACCCATCACCAGGCTAACCCATCCCCCCACGCCCCTACCCTCTAGAACCCTCAGTTTTTCAGAGTCCATCATCTCTCATGGTTCGTCTCCCCCTCTGACATACTCCCCTTTTCTTCCTCTCCTGTTATCTTCTTCTTTTCCTTTTTTCTTAAAATATGTTGCGTTATTTGTTTCAGAAACACACATATTTCTAAAACGCCCCCAAGTGGTGGGGCTGCCTTCATGAGAACTGCCGGTCTTCATCATCAGGAAAAACCCATCTAGAGTTTTGGAAGGATTTCTTATTGCCCTACCAGAGATGCTTAGCAGAAAAGATTCAGAAAGAACATAAGAGTTTTCTTCAACATCATATATTGAGGTATGGAAAAAACAGATTTGTTTTATGTTGCCCGAGAGATCAAACTTGGAGCCAGAGTAGACATAACCACGTGACAGACTTGAGCTTCACGGACCTTGAAAGTCATGTTTCTGTCAAGCCCTTTTCTGCTCCAAGAAGATGGAAGCTTTTACCATTGTTAACGATTTTCATAGCCATCCAGTCTCTTTCTTTTGTGAGTCTGGATAAAGAAGGGTGGTGATAAAGGGAGAAAAATGAAACAGCTCAAGCCAGAGGACTCCTAGTCCAGGAGAGAGATCTGAGCTGGGAGATTTCAGACAAGAGGATGACAGGAATAACCATTATGGTTCTATTTACCTCTATTTCAGCTGAACTTCCCTTGCACCTCAGGCCACACATACGTGCCAAGAATATCACTATGGCTACCAAGTACTCCCACACCCTAAAAAGGTGTGAGGAAACCTGCAGAAGATGTGGCGCCAGGGTAATGTCAGGTTCTGTCAGGCACTTTAAAGGTAGAAGAAGGTGACATGAAGAGGCCAAAAATGGGGGCTATTTTGGAGTTTTAAGTGTATCAACACTTGGGCTTCAAGTATCCTCTGAATATAAGCTCCACTTATGGTAGCGCTGTTCCCAGATTCCAAGATGCAACCCCCAGATCTTTAGCCATAGCCTGTATTCACATTATTTTCCTCCTGAGCCCTTGAGCAAATAATCTCAGAGGCATTGAGAGTGGTTGCATTCCCTTCAGTTGGATATACTGCAATAGAGGGAATATGTACAAGTAAGTGTGAGGGTGGAGAAATAAATGAAACCCAGAGGAATGGTTTTGAAACACTGGGACTGTTTGTATGCCCGCATTAACATGGCAGTGGCTCATTTACCATACTCTACGGAAAAACTCCAATCATCCTTTCTATTGGAAAGACCAGCTCTTTAGGCCACACACCTACAAGGGACCACCATCTAGTGGCAAATCAAGAGAACTGAAAGATTTATTTAGTAAAAGAACAGCACTGGATTCTACCTCCTTTGTACCTAGAGTTAAGGTTCATTTCTGCCAGGGGTCAACAAGTTTTCTTTGAGACCTTGAACTAAGAATGGTTTGTACCTTCTTTAATAGTTGAGGGAAAAAGTCAAAAGAAGAGTATGTAGTGACACATGAAAATTATATCGAAGTTAAATTTCAGTGACCATAAATCAAATTTTATTAAAAAACAGCCATACTAGGGGTGCCTGGCTAGCTCAGTCAGTGGAGCATGGCACTCTTGATCTTGGGGTAGCGAGTTTGAGCTCCACGTTGAACGTGGAGCCTACTTAAAAAGAAAAAAACAGCCATACTCATCTGTTTACATATTTTCTATGGCTGCTTTCACACTGTAACAGCGAAGTTGAATACTTGCATTAAAGACCATATGGCCCACAAAGTTGAAAATATTTACTATCTGGCCTTTTATAGA
Source organism: Callorhinus ursinus (assembly GCF_003265705.2). Taxonomy (NCBI): domain Eukaryota; kingdom Metazoa; phylum Chordata; class Mammalia; order Carnivora; family Otariidae; genus Callorhinus; species Callorhinus ursinus. The sequence goes on from NW_027397072.1 coordinate 39,229,353, forward strand.
CAATGTTTGCCAATGCCTGTTTTAAACTAATAACAACTTAATGCCTAGCAACATTAAATAAGCCAGGAGCTGCTCATTGCTTTCAAGTGAATTCACTGGCTGATTCACTCATTTATTTTGTAATCACTATGAGTGACAGAATCAAAGAAAATGTGCTAGATGTGCACATCTAGCACTCACATTCCAGAATGACAGGGGCAGGTTTTCTCCTTAATAGTCCATTATATCCTGTATAACTACATCACTGGTAAAACTTCAAACTCTCTGGGCTCTGTATTCTTAATAAAAATAACATGCTTGCTTCCATCCCTCTTCCTTTGGCCCCAAGAAATCCTTGGCTGCAAACTTCTTTCTTCCCAAGAATTCCTAAATTTGCTTATTCCACATGCATTTATCAGCACATGTATCAGGCACTGTGCTCAGTGCCCCGAAACAAGATGAATAAAATGTGAGCCCTGTCTTTAAGAAGACATTGATCATTTAGAGATGATTATGGAAGAGCATGTAAAGATGGTGAGAGAGATAGAGGAAGCAAAGGGGAAAAGATATCCAGGGCAGCCTGAGAAGTCAGGGAAGGCTTCAGAAAAGTAGCCGACAAAGATTAAGAAGGCAGGGAGAGAACCAGAGCTGGAGGTGACCATTTTAGCCCTAAGGACATAGCGGCATGAACAGAGATATGGAGGTAAAGAAAGAGCACGATGTGCAGATGCTACAATAGGTTGGGTATCGTAGGAGCTACAGAAGCACACATATTCTTTTTTTTTTAATTTTTTTATTGTTATGTTAATCACCATATATTACATCATTAGTTTTTGGTGCAGTGTTCCATGATTCATTGTTTGTTCATAACACCCAGTGCTCCATGCAGAACGTGCCCTCCTCAATACCCATCACCAGGATAACCCATCCCCCTCCCCCCCTCCCCTCTAGAACCCTCAGTTTGTTTTTCAGAGTCCATCATCTCTCATGGTTCGTCTCCCCCTCTGACATACTCCCCTTTTCTTCCTCTCCCGTTATCTTCTTCTTTTTCTTTTTTCTTAAAATATGTTGCATTATTTGTTTCAGAAGTACAGATCTGTGATTCAACAGTCTTGCACAATTCACTGCGCTCACCGTAGCACATACCCTCCCCAATGTCTATCACCCAGCCACCCCATCCCTCCCACCCCCAACCACTCCAGTAACACTCAGTTTGTTTCCTGAGATTAAGAATTCCTCATATCAGTGAGGTCATGTGATACATGTCTTTCTCTGATTGACTTATTTCACTCAGCATAACACCCTCCAGTTCCATCCACGTCGTTGCAAATGGCAAGATCTCATTCCTTTTGATGGCTGCATAATATTCCATTGTGTATATATACCACTTCTTCTTTATCCATTCATCTGTCGATGGGCATCTTGGCTCTTTCCACAGTTTGGCTATTGTGGACATTGCTGCTATAAACATTGGGGTACATGTACCCCTTCGGGTCCCTACATTTGTATCTTTGGGGTAAATACCCAGTAGTGCAATTGCTGGATCGAACGGTAGCTCTAATTTCAACTGTTTGAGGAACCTCCATACTGTTTTCCAGAGGGGTTGCACCAGCTTGCATTCCCACCAACAGTGTAGAAGGGTTCCCCTTTCTCCACATCCCCGCCAACATCTGTTGTTCCCTGACTTGTTAATTTTAGCCATTCTGACGGGTGTGAGGTGGTATCTCATTGAGGTTTTGATTTGGATTTCCCTGATGCCGAGCGATGTTGAGCACTTTTTCATGTGCCTGTTGGCCATTTGGATGTCTTCTTTGGAGAAATGTCTGTTCATGTCTTCTGCCCATTTCTTGATTGGATTATTTGTTCTTTGGGTGTTGAGTTTGATAAGTTCTTTATAGATTTTGGATACTAGCCCTTTATCTGATATGTCATTTGCAAATATTTTCTCCCATTCTGTCGGTTGTCTTTTGGTTTTGTGGACTGTTTCTTTTGCTGTGCAGAAGCTTTTTATCTTGATGAAATCCCAATAGTTCATTTTTGCCCGGGCTTCCCGTGCCTTTGGCGATGTTTCTAGGAAGAAGTTGCTGCGGCTAAGGTCGAAAAGGTTGCTACCTGTGTTCTCCTTTAGGATTTTGATGGACTCCTGTCTCACGTTTAGGTCTTTCAACCATTTGGAGTCTATTTTTGTGTGTGGTGTAAGGAAATGGTCCAGTTTCATTCTTCTGCATGTGGCTGTCCAATTTTCCCAACACCATTTGTTGAAGAGACTGTCTTTTTGCCATTGGACATTCTTTCCTGCTTTGTCAAAAATAAGTTGACCATTGAGTTGAGGGTCCATTTCTGGGCTCTCGATTCTGTTCCATTGATCTATGTGTCTGTTTTTGCAGAAGCACACATATTCTGTTTACCATTCGAGCACCAGACTATTGCCTTTATGTCCCAGTGTTTCATATACATTTGAAAGTTTTCTAACAATAAATGTTTGAATGTCTAAAATTGTGCTTTATTAACATTACCTCATGGTTTTCATAATACCCTTCAAAGTGGGTATTATTGAGGTTTCTAGTTAAAAAGCAGCAGCATCTCTTAAGTATAAACCCCAGAGAAACTCTCACATGTGTGCACAAGAAGACTACATAAGAACATTAAGGCAGCACTATCTATAAAAGCAAAAATGGGAAACAGATTCAATGTCTATCAATAGGAGATGGATAGCTCACGGTGTATTCATGCAATGAAATGTTACAGAGCTGTGAGGGTGAATGAATTAGAACCTCACATCTCAGCATATGTGAATATCACAACATAATGATAAGTGAAAAAATAAGTTGCAGGGCAATAAACAGTGTGTATAATAACATTTATGTAAAGTTTTAAATCATGCAAAGTAATACTTCATGTTATTTAGGGATAGATACATAGGTAACAAAAGCATTAAGAAATGAATAGGATTGAGAAATGCTGAATTCAGGATACAACTTACTTCTGGAGGAAGGAGTTCATTAGGAAGTAGGGAGAAGGCATTTCAGAAGAAGGAGCAGCATATACAATAAACTGAGTCATGCAACAGTTTGGTATTTATAGGAATCAGTAAAGGTTTAATGTTGCTAAATCATAAAGTGAAAGCAGGGTGGGGAGGTGACAGCAGTAGGAAGACAATGAGATCAAGATGCACAGAAGCCCAGGAGTACTTGTCTTTGACTTTCTCCAAAAGACTATGGAGAGCCAGGAATAACTTCTGGATAGAACCCTCTCGCAGTAGTAATGAAGAGCAGATTGCACTGGTGAAGTCAGAAGGATAAGTTAGGCATCTGTTGCCATGATTCTACCAAGAGATCATGAGCACCTGAAACTAAGCAATGGCAGTGTGACAGGAAAGGAGAGTCTACTCAAGAGAAATTTTTGCAAAGCATACCAGGAGACTTGCCCATCAACAGGAAAATGGGTGGAATATTGTACAGCGGTGAGACAAATAAATAACACCTATATGCAACAGCTTGGATAATCCTCCAAGTGTTGAGTGAAACGAGTTCCAGAATACTGCATAGAGGAAGATATAAATCTTAGGAAATTCAAAAATAAACTTTTTTTTTGCTACACACGTGTGTGATAAAGATATATATATGAAAGGAAATAAGGACTACAAGTCAGGATATTGATTTCTTTGGGAGATGGGGAATGAGATGAGGTGAGGTTGTGTATGTGTGTTGGAACATACGCATATACTGAAGGAGGGGAGATAAAAAGTCATTTATGGACCAGTATGACAACGTATCATGACCAAGGCTTCTGCTTCCTCTAACTCTGTACATTAAAGACCCTAACAAAGAAAAGATGAACAGATAAAGGAGATGATGTATTTCTCAGATACTATGGAGGAAGAATCCAGAGGTTTCCAGACTTTTTCTTTCTCAGTCGGTTTTAGATTTACTCACCCCGGGCGAGCGGCCGCACGCGTTCTCCCTTCCCTCGAACGACGAGGGGAAAGCACCGGGGAGAAGAACACCTGCACCGAGAGGCGCGAGCCCCGGAAGAGACGCGAGAAAGGGGCGGGGCACGCAGGGGGCGGAGCTAAAGGGCCTCTGTGGAAGCGGGGTGACCCGCGCAAGCGCAGTAGCGCACTTTGCCGCCATGGCGCCGGCCCCATCCAGTCAGCCGCCGGTGGTGGCGGAGACTTCCCCTCAGGAAGCTGGGTCTCCGCCTCCTCCTCTCACCCCGCCTGCTCGGCGGCGGAGGCGGCGGTGGCGGCAGCGGCTGTCCCTGCCTCTCCGCCACCTCCACCCCGGCCTATTCCCCGGCCGGCGGCGTTGGCGGGGAGGGGGAACAGTAGTTGTAGACGCCCGCCCCTGCCTCAGAGAAGGTGAGTTCCCGCCCCGGCGGCGGGGGCGACCCCGTCTTCAGCCCCTCAACTTCGCGGCCCAGGAACGGCTGGGCGCGCCCCGAACGTGCGCCATGGCCGACCGGGTCGGGGCGGGAGTCCGTCCGCCCCCCACACCACCCGCCGCCCCTGGAAAGGGGCGCCACGGTCCCCAGGTGGAGCGTGGAGGGGAGAGGGACGCCTCAGCACGCTGAGGAAGCCAAGGATGGAGGGGGCAGAGAGGTGGCCAGGTCGAAGCCGACCTGGGACTGTCAGGGAAAGGGAAGCGGGATTGGTGAGGAAGCTCCGAGATAAGGAAAGGGCCGGTGACGTGCGAGCGAGGAAACCTCTGCTGGGTGCAAATTCAACAGCCGGGAAAGTAGGTTCTTAGGCAGAAGCGGAGTTAGGACTTTGCCGAGTGTAGGAAGTAGCCCGGGAACTTAGAACTGCGGGGGCCCTGAGGGAGAGATGAGACGCCCCTTTGGAGGGTTTTTCTAGGTTTTTTTGAGGGTAACACCCTGTAAAACAGCTTCTAAGATTTATAGGGCTCTCTTGTTAGTGGTCTGAGTTCAGTACGGATCTACCGTGTCAAGACAGCAAAGCGGACGTGAGTGAGAGCGGTGAAAATTTTTATTCAGAAACTACCGACAGTAGGGGAAAGAGCTGAGCTCCATTCGGATTTGCTCAGAGCCGACTGGGAGTTTAAAGGGAAAATGAGGGACTGGAGGAGAGGGGGAGTTCAAGAGTCAGGGAAGTGAGACATTACAAAGGGTTGTACCTTGTGGATGCTGTGAAGCCAGCTGTGTCTGGCTTGCTGGCAAGTAAGGAAGTTAGGATTCTGTCCTTCCACAGCCGCTGGGAGACCTAGGCTTCTCCCTCCTGATGATTACACTTGGAAGGAATGGCTTCCAGGTCTTTGGGAAGCTTTGAGAAGGCTCCGGAGTTGGACACATCCGTCTCAGACCGGGAGGATTCACAGTCCAAAGCCCTTTTTAGTTAAACACTCTCAAAAAGAGAGGGCGGGGGCCTGTCATTAGGTATTGGCTCTAAAAACAGTACATCTATTTTGACAGCCCTGAGCTTTTTCTAGCAGAAGCTGCAAAGAGGACTGGGTCATCCCAGGGATTCAGCCTTAAGCTGCTGGAGGCCATGTTACAATTTGGGCAAGTCTTCGTGCAGGAGTTTAGAAGGAGTGTTTCTGCCCAAAGTTCTCACAGTTCTCACCAACACGTTTCCCCTAACACAGAAAGCTATTTCTTGGTCATCTCAATTTAATAGATGTTTGAGTTCTTACAACTACTATATGCCTGTGAACAGCCTGCTTGTTCCAAACTAAGGTAAGGCTGTAAGGCAGTTTTGGAATGATTTTAGATGGTGGAGCTTGATCACATTGCAGATCTCAGTAAAACATTCAACCAACCTCAGTTTCATAATTTTTAGTATTTACTGTGTTGCCTTATATTGCTTTTTTGTCCCCAGAGTGAAAGATGGTGGAAGCCAAAATATTGTAGAATAATTTAGGTTCCTTTTTTCTGGAGAGACATTAATAAATATAATAACCTAATGGAAATAACTTCGTTTTCACCCTCTTTCGTGATATTTTCCATTTTTCTGTGCTATTTTACATATTTCACTTTGGAGGAATGGCAAAGTAGTAAAAAAAAAAAGTACACATTTCTTTTTTTATGGTTTTAGATTTTACATTTATTTTTTATTTTTTTAGTACACATTTCTTAAAACATTTTTGTAAGCACCTTATATAAATTCCATACACTAAAAATGGAATTAGTCAGTGCAACCAAATGATGTTCTATTAAAGGTCTCTTAGTAAAGGCAACCTTTGGAAGACTAGATTTAGTGTCTTCAGTCACCCTAGGTTATCATTGTTCTGAAAAAAAAATAAAATAAAATCTGGATTTATTTGTTTTCATACCAAACTTACTGCCTCTCACCAATAAGTAAGCCTGAGCAGTTTATAGGTGTCGAGACTACAATTTGGCTCTTATAGCCAGATCACAGGAAGATTTGGAAACAGTTTCTCATGGAAAAACAGTTTTTTGCCAGATGACATTTTTTGTTTGTGTGTGATGACTTTGAATGTGTGCAATTACTTAAGACTTTTTACAGTGTCAGTTCACACAATGCTAGCAGTAACGTTTCTATGCAACTTCAAGATGGTATAATGGGAATACTGGAACAGGAATCTTAACAAGTAATAGATTGTAGTGTTAGTTTGTCCACTAGCAGTATGACCTGAGTAAGTCCCGAACTTCTTTCAAACTCAAAGTCCCAAATTTCTTTTTTGAGTTTTGTCGTCTGTGGGGAGGGAAAATTGGATTAGCCCAGTTGAGTGGTTCTCAACCAGGGATTATTTACACTCCCACCCCAGAGGACATTTGGCAATTTCTGGAGACATTTTTGGTTTCCACCACTGGGCAAGAAAGGGCATGGTGAGCACAGGTGCTACTTGGCATCTATTTGATGTAGGGCAGAGATGCTGGCAAACATCCTAAAATGGACAGGGCCACCCCAACAAAGGATTCTCCTACCCAAGATGTCAGTAGTGTTAAGGTTGAGGACCTCTATACCAACCAAACTCTGAGGTCCTTGACAGCATTAAAATTATGAACTGACTTTACAGTTCCTTACTGATATTCTTTCCATGGATTGGCTGTGTACTAGAACAGCAGTTCCTAAAACATGAAACTTCAACCTATAATGGTTATCCGGTGACATTCAAAAGAGTGATGAAATACAGACCATTCACTAGGATTTGAAAAGATATAATTCGTTACCTAAAAGATTACCTCTTGTCACTTTATTTTGGGTAAATATCCTTCATTAACTGTTCAGTTAACTGCTACCTAACAAATGGCCAATATTAGTGTATTATACTATTTAAAACAATGATAGGAGTCAATATGTATTTTTTAAAGATTTTATTTTATTTATTTGACAGAGCACGCACAAGCAGGGGGAGCAGCAGGCAGAGGGAGGGAGAAGCAGGCTCCCCTCTGAGCAGGGAGCCTGACACAGGGCTCCATCCCAGGACTGCAGGATCATGACCTGAGCAGAAGGCAGCCACTTAATGACTGAGCCACCCAGGCACCCTGAGTCAATGTATTTCTAGTTGAGATACTTGGTTTTTTGGGTTTTTTTTTAAGTTTTTATTTATTTGTCAGAGAGTGAGAGAGCACAAGCAGGGGAAGTGGCAGGCAGAGGGAGAAGCAGGCTCCCCGCAAGTCCCCCGATGCGATGCGGGACTCAATCCCAGGACTCTGGGATCATGACCTGAGCTGAAGGCAGAGGCTCAACTGACTGAGCCACCCAGGCGCCCCTAGTTGAGATATTTGTAAAAGCCTTAAGTAATTGCCAGTCAAGATAGTTCATAAACAAGAAGTGGGAGGGGAAATGTTGCTTAATTACTTATCCAGTATTTTTTTTTTCTAAAAGACTTAGGAGATTCATGCAAAATGTATGAAAGAATTACCATGCATCCAGTTACTAAAATTCCAGTCACATTCAAGATCCTGATAGGACCATTAAAACTGCTTTGAAGAACCTCTTCTATCCATTTTCACCTATAGCTGTAACGCTCCTAAGAGGAGGATTAAATATTGGCAAGCAGGGAATATATACAAGGTGTAAGATTACAAGTAGGAAATTGAGAAACTCAGTCACATACACACGCACACACACACACACACACACCACGTGACCAGACTTACATGAAAAGAAACATAGAATTTATGGTGAAGTTGTCATAAGATTTTCCAGGACACTGTGTAATTCATTCAGTGATGTTTCTCAAGTATTTTTGACAGTTAAAAAATTTTTCACCTGGGAATGTTATTCCTGAAGAATCAGTAAAACAAAACCACAACAAACAATTCTTGCGTATTTGCCTCTCTTTAAGAAAAAAAATTAAACGGACTCAGTTTTAGAATAAAAGGACATTTTTGACTCCTAATTGAATCATTAACCCATTCACATAGCAATTGCCTAAAAATATTTTCCTCTGTTTTCATGATATTAAGCAGAGATTTTATCATTTGGTCCAAATGACAAAATTTAGCTAATAGCTAACATGTTAACATTTATTCAGAAAATATTTATTGAGCTCCTGCTATGTACCAGTTACTCTGCTCAGTACCAAGGACGTACAAATGAATTAGGCACAGCCCTTTAAAGAGCTTAGTATTAATGTTTGTTAGTGAATTACAAAAAGAAAAAGTGGAGAAAATGCAGGGGTTTAAGTTTATTTCTCTCTCAAATTACAGTAAAGGTGAGTGCACCAGAGCTGGCATGGCTGCTTTGCCATTGCTGACACACAACTTCCATCTCTGAGTCTGAAATGGCCGTAGAGGAAATGTGGGCTAGTAGTGCAAGGCAGTCAGATTCGCCATGGGGAGTGGGAAGGAGACAGGTTATTTGACAACCTCTAAAACTGGTAAGAAATAGCAGGATGAGCACATTAGAGAAAATGCAGTTGTAAGTGTAGATCAGCCAGGACTCCTGGAATAATCAGGAGTCGTTCTCTCTTTCTCTCTCTCTCTCTCTCTCTCTCTCTCTCACACACACACACACACACACACACACACACACACACACACACACACACGAGCACC
>NW_027397072.1:39238716-39255537 GCF_003265705.2 Callorhinus ursinus
ACACACACACACACACACACACACACATACACACACACACACACACAAGAGCACCACATGTTGTAAATGTAATATTGACAGCTGGATAGAATGGTTGGGGAGGAAGATGTCTGGAGAGACATTAATGATTGTGAGTTTCAGATTTGTTGCCTTTATTAGGTGTCAATATCTAAAAATATTGACTAAGCATGTTAAAACAACTAACAAGATTTCCCCTACTATAGTCATCAAATATATGTTAGGACATGAGCATTGGGGTTTTCCCCCCCTTTTTATAGACCCATTCACATTTACTAACCCTTTGGAAGGAATTTGGTGGCATTCTGATGTAGGATGTCTGCCTTGGATCCGAGTAAAATTAACTTCACGAGCATGATTCTCAAGTTAGCTAGCCATAGAGTACTTATGATTATTGATGTTCAAAGACTTAGTTTAGATAAAGACATAAATGTTATATTAAATGTGAAGTACTCCCAATTAATGATTTTGTTAGTTCTTTTGTATTTTATCATTGGAAATATCATTTATCATTTATCATAGTAGTAAACCCTTAGTTATTTTTGTGATTGTTGTATTGGTGTAAAATAGCTAGAGCTTGGCAAACTTCTAGATCAGATACTAATCTCATTTCCTGAAAAGGCAAAGTTAATAACCAACATAGCTAAGAGTGTTTATGATGCTAACAGGTACAGGGCTGCATTTCTTTTTTTTTTTTAGATTTTATTTATTTGAGAGAGAAAATGAGCAGGGGGGAGGGGCAGAGGGAGAGGGAGAAGCAGACTCCCCGCTGAGCAGGGAGCCTTGGGGCTTGATCTCAGGACTATCCCAGGATCCGGATATCATGACCTGAGCCAAAGGCAGACGCTTGAGCTTAACCGACTGAGCCACCACCACCACCCAGGCTCCCCATAGGGCTGCATTTCTGTTACAATTAAGATCTCTAAAAAACACTTAAATAGATAAAAAGAAATAAAAACATGCAAAGATAACAAATAGTTACAAAAGATAGCAAAGATAACAGGATCAGTTACCTAGACTAAAACTTAATGTGATGCTCTGCTTAGTCTTTCCTGAGATTATAATAATGTTAAAAGATTGCAAAACTCAAGAGCAGGAACAAGGGAAAGATATCCATTCTCACCACTTCTATTCAGTATTGTACTGGAGGTCCTAGCCAGTACAGTAAGACAAGAAAAACAAAAGGTGTTCAGATTGGAGAGAAAGAAGTAACACTGTCTCTATTTGCAGATGATATGATCATATATGTAGGAAAGAGCAAGGAATCTAGGAAAAGGCTTAAGAATAAGTTTAGCTAGCAAGGGGGTAAAATATAAGGCCCATATACAAAATCAATATTTCTAAATGTTAGCAACAAATGTTTAGTAAGTTTAGATTTTAAAAAATACTATTTACTACTGCATCAAAAAAAATACTTTTAGATAGCTTTAATGGAATACAGAGGATGCTACATCTCTGAGAGAAAGATGCAAATAAAGGAAAAATATAAAACATCTCCTAATGCTTCTCAGTGAATTAGATTTAAAAGTATAAGACTTTGCCATTTATTTGGTGTATTTTTTAAAGGGGAAGAATTGAGCTAAAAGTAACCAGATTAACATCCTTACTTTGCCCACTTTTTTCTTCAGAGGTATTTAATAAACATTTTTTTAAGACCATGCTGTATGATTTTTAAATGCCACCCCACAACACAAATGATGTGCTGTGGGGCATAAAATTTTTTATTAGATTTTTCACTTAAGTTGATTTATTCACCAAACCTGAGACTTATTAAAAACATTTTGTACAGTGCAAAAGTTCTAGTTTTGCAATTTGTAAATGGGTGGTTGGAATGTAATAAATTCTCTGACAATTCTAGAATTAAAGTAGAGTTCTTAGTTTTTTTATTAAGATATGAAGCTCTTTTAGGCAGTTTTGAATTATGAGTAACTCATGAATTATGAGTAATTCATATTTATGAGTATGAATGAGTAACTTCATATTTAACACAATAGTTGATATATGTTTTTATTTAACTTTCACAATGGCTTTCCATATTTTTACTGAAATAAAAAAGACCAAGCTTTCTCCAGCTATTGAATAACCTACATAGTTTCATTTCTCCAAAATAAAAGATTCTATATTCTTGCTCTTTTCACTATATCTTTCCTAAAAGTAAATGAAAAAAAAGGGAAAAAAAGTAAATGAACAATGTGGGTGTTCCTCTATAACTAGGCTTGCGGTATAAATAGGAACTCAAGTTTTCAGAATTTTGCTAGATTTGTTCCAAAAATATTAGAAGGTACATCTTAAAAAAATACTCCAGATGAGTTTCAGTCAAGACAAACTATTTCTTGCTTGGGACCTAATACAGCCTATAAATAGTAAAATTAGCTAGCGTCCTGGGTGTCTCTGCTTGATACTCCATACTCTTTTGGGTATTATACATGGCACGCATTAACACAATATGAACTGAAATCTTCAAAGAATTGGTTCAAAATCAGAGCAATCACAAAAGACAATGATCAAGTCTAATCTTCAGCTTTCATTTTTATTATTATTTTTAAAGATTTATTTATTTTAGGGGTGCCTGGGTGGCTCAGTTGGTGAAGCATCTGCCTTCAGCTCAGGTCATGATCCCAGGGTCCTGGGATCAAGTCCCAGACAGCCTTCCTGCTCAATGGAGACTCTGCTTCCTTCTCCCTCTTCCCTTACCCCTGCTTGTGCTCTCTCTCACAGGCTCCCTCTCTCTCTCTCTCATATAGATAAAATCTTTTTGAAAAAATAAAAATGTATCCATTTTAAGAGAGAGAGCAAGGGGAGGAGCAGAGGAAAAGGGGCGCCTGGGTGGCTCAGATGGTTAAGCAACTGCCTTCGGCTCAGGTCATGATCCCGGAGTCCTGGGGTCGAGTCCCACATCGGGCTCCCTGCTCAGCAGGGAGTCTGAAAAATAAAAAAAATTAAAAAAAAAAAAGAGAGAAACAATCCCAAGCAGCTGGGAGCCTGACTCAGAGCTCGATCTCATGACCCCAAAATTATGACCTGAGCTGAAATCAAGAGTCAAGACGCTTAACCGACCGAGCCACCCAGGTGCCCCCTAAGTTTTCATTTTTAAAAAAGCCCCTCTGAAACATGAGTTAGCTTGAAATAAAAATTAGGTACTCCTGACAGGTGCTCTTGCTCTGTTTACACATAATCTTTCCTTTATTTGGCTTTCTGTAGTTACTAGAATTGGTTGGGAGAACATTTCACGATGTCAGTTAAATAGATGAAATCCTGAATAACAATAAAAGCTCATTCATGCAGCACTTAGACCATGTGCCATATACTCTTCTAAGCATTTTACATGTATTCATTTCCTTAAGGCTCACAATAGCTCTTTGAGGTGTAGCTCATATCCCTATTTTAGAGATGAGGAACTTAAGGCACAGAGAGGTTGAGAACTTAACCAAGCTTACACAGCTAATTAAGTGCCAGAACTGACTCCAGAGTCCCTACGTCTGGCTCGTAAGAGCAATGAGGTAAGTGACATAATAGGACTGGCAGTAGTTCTGCATAGGTGAATTGGCCTTTGTTAGGTGAATAATTTTTCTGGAAACAAAGCCAACATTTAAAAATCCAGTTTAACAAATTAAGGCAAAATTACTCCTTTTTCCAAAACATCTGTTACAGATCTTTCAGCTCCTCTGGTACACTTTATTGAGATATACTTTACTTAAAATATACACATATTTGAAATGTACAAGGCAATGAGTTTTTGACAGGTGTATACCATTGTAAACAAAATGCCAAATATTTCTGTCAACACCAAAAGTTTTCTCAGGCCTCTTTATAATCCATCTCACCTTCTACCCCTGTCCCCAACAACCACTAATGTGCTTTCTATCACTATAGATCAGTTTATATGTCTAGAACTTTTTACAAATACAGAATCATACAGTAGCTACTCCTGTGTCTTGCACTAAGCATGATTTTGAGATTCATCCATGTTATGTATATATTGCTATTTTGCTTCTTTTTGTTGCTGAATAATTATATTGTATAGATAAACCATGTTTTGTTTATCCATTAGCCTACTGGCAGACATTAAGGTTGTTTCAGTTTTGGGCTATTACAAATAAATCTGCTATGAACATTCATGTACAGGTCTTTGCATGGATGTATGTTTTCATTTCTCTTGGACTAATACAAGTGAAATGGCTGGGTTATGTGGTTAAATGTTTAATGTTTAAAGAAATTATCAAACTGCTTTGTAAAGTACCATTTTTAAAAATTTTTTTATTGTTATGTTAATCACCATACATTACATCATTAGTTCTTGATATAGTGTTCCATGATTCATTGTTTGTGCATAACACCCAGTGCTCCACGCAGAACGTGCCCTCCTTAATACCCATCACCAGGCTAACCCATCCCCCCACCCCCCTCCCCTCTAGAACCCTCAGTTTGTTTTTCAGAGTCCATCGTCTCGCATGGTTCCTCTCCCCCTCCGACTTACTCCCCTTCATTCTTCCCCTCCTGCTATCTTCTTCTTTTTCTTTTTTCTTAACATATCTTGCATTATTTGTTTCTAAAGTTGTACCATTTTAAATTCTAACTAGTAATGATGAGAATTCTAGTTGTTCACCATCCTTACCAACATTTGGTATTTTCAGTCCTATTAATTTTAATGACTTCCAGTGATGATGTAGGGTTTTAAGTCATATTTATATATATAAATTATTTTTTGAGGTTTCTGTTCAAATCTTTTGCCCACTTTAATTTGTATTTGTCTTATTGAGTCATAAGAGTTCTTTATATATTCTAGATATAAGTTCTTGGTCTGATATGTGAGATGGGAATATTTTCTCCTATTTTATAGCTTGCTCTTCATTTTAACTTTAGAGTCATATGTAATTAAGTTATATACCTTACAACAATTCAGAAATAATTTAGAGAGATATTATATATAATAAATATTTTAAATATTCATCATCCTTTTAAAAATGTTTACAGTTCTTAAACTCATAATTTTTTTTAAAGATTTTATTTGTTTATTTGAGAGAGAGCACGCGAGCAGTGAGTGGGGAGGGGTAGAGGGAGAGGGAGAAGCAGGCTCCCCTCTGAGCAGGGAGCCTGACACAGGGCTCCATCCCAGGAACCTGGGATCATGGCCTGAGCCAAAGGCAGACACTTAAACGACTGAGCCACCCAGGCATCCGAAACTCATAATATTTTTTAAGCAAACCTTTTTAATCTACATATTGGTACTGAAAATTAAGCCTAATTTGAAGATACGCTGCAGAACCTTTAAATCAAATTTTTATGGAGTTTTAAATTACAAAGTAATGCTTTTTGCAGAAATTAAAACAATATAGACATGTGCAGAGAGCAAAATGTTAAATATTGTCTATTACACCTTTCCTAAGCCCATTTCCCAAGACCCGGTAAGTTTAGTGTATATCTTTTCTGATTTTTTCCTATGGATATTGCAATATACAAGATCAGACTGTCAAATCATACTAACACAAATCAGTAATATTACCTAGTATCAAGTTTACTAAGTATTTCAAGGATATAATCGATCATGCAACTCCAAAGAAGCAGAGGTATCTAGGACATGAAAGATGGCTCCTCAAACCATGTTTTCCTATGTTGGTCATGCATCTCTGACCCAAAATAATAGATGAGGTTTCTAAGTGAGGGTCACCTCTCTCAGTGGGAGTATTTAAATTATGAACCATCTCCATTTTATACCTCCTAGTTTATGTGACATTCTTCAGAGAGCTATGCCTCATAGATCCTGAATTTATTTACTACAGATAATCCTTAGCCAGGGACATCCTGCTAAAGGCATGTCAAAGATAAGTTCCCTTTCTCCTAGCTAATATCATTGGTCTCTTTAGTCAGAGGTCCAGAAGTCACCTACCTTCTTCCCTCCCCCCGCCCCAGGAAAGGAAGTAAATGGGTTGCAGGCCAGCTCCTTTAACTCCCCCTTACAATAAACATATATGAATATATTTAGGTTTTGGGTTCTGTATGTTAAGTGTTTTTACACTAAAATTGGATTTTAGATTGATCAATAGATAGGTAAATAGGTAGATAGACTTCTACATCATTTCTTCCCCTTAATGTATCATGGACGTTTCTCCACGACAGTACATGTAGTTCCAACTCATTCATTTAAATGGCTGCATAGGAAGTACAATTTTGATGTTCCATGAGTGGTATCATTTTTATAAACTAGTGAATTTCCATAAAATAAATTTCAACTGTTAGGAACTTTTAGATAGTAGTATAGCCCTCAAGCGTAAATGTGGTCATTTTGGTGTAGATTATTTATTCTGGTGAGAAATACTTTGAACAAAAGTTCTGGAAATTAATATGTGAATATGACTATAGTTTTGAGTGGCTTATCTGAGCCTTGTTTAGTGAGCCTTGCTTGTGATCATGTTTGTACCAACTGTGGAGGACTGTTGCCCGCCACAGGTAAAGATGGTTTGTGGTTCCTCTAGGTGATTTCCAGATAACACTAGGGGTATAGCTAGAATGAGAGACTATCTTAAAATAAACTGCATGTTTTGAAATTGTCTGCTATAAAACACAGAAATGCCAAGGCCAGATTTCTTAGCCCAATCTTTCAATAAAGTCCAGACTCCTACTGGTGACCCAGTAACTTCTCTTTCAGAATGGTATTTTCTGAACTGAATAAACATATATTACCAAAGTAAAGACTAGAGACTTACTAAATGTTTTCATACTGAAATTTCATTCTAATTAGCAAAAAGCTAGTATATAGCCTTGCAGGCACTCAGGAAATTAAAATATGAGATGGTATATGAAATGATATCTATTTAAAGATTGAAAATATTACCTTAAATGTTTAATATGATCTTCTATCTTACCTCCCTTTATTTTATTCATAGATACCACGTTGAATGAACAAATATTGAACTTTTATAGTTACCCTTTGTAAAAGGAGTATGGGGGGTAGGGATATAGTTTAAATCGCAAAGGATTTCACATTATGAGGTAGGTTGAAAATAGAGATCTTCTAGATCATAAGATTATTTCTACGAAGCTGACTTTTATTTGAAAGCAAGCAAAACTCTGTTCTTAAACTCTTAGTTCAGACTAAATATATTAAAAATCATGAATGCTATCTACAGATTTAGAGGTGGAAATTTGAGGTTACTTTGTTCTAAAACAAAATACTATTTATTTTTCCGGGGTAAAATATATGCTCAAAGAGTTAGCCTAACTTTCAGACTTACAGGAAGTAAAATGATAAGAAATTGGAGATGGATTTGTGAATTTTCAGATGATGAATCTATGTTGATGGTATAATTCTAAACTTTGAACTATTTAATCTTTATAACAAGATTTCACTTGGTTTCAGATGACTAGGAATAGAGTATTAGACAAAATCGATTTGGGGATCTCTGCATCGTGTTTTTTAGCTCCCCGGTTGTTGCGCAGTCTCACCATGTGGGGAAAGCTCATGCTAGAAAACTGAAGAAATTAATGGGTGACTATGATCAGATTTCTTCACCAAGTTCTCAGCCTGAGAAGGTAAGTTTCCATTCACCTCTTTATTGATCTCTGCATGATCTGTGGACTGTGGGGACTGACTTTTCTCACTTAGCATGCCTTCAGCGTTCATCCATGTTGTACCATGTATCAGCACTTCCTTCCTTTTTATTGCTGAGTAATATTCCATTGTATGAATATACTGCACCCTATTTATCCATTCAGCAATTAATGGACATTGAGTTGTTTCTACTTTTTAGCTGTTAATGAATATTGCTGCTGTGAACATTTGTGTTCAAGTTTTTGTGTGAACATAGGTTTTCAGTTCTCTCGGGTGTATACCTAGGAGTGAAATTGCTGGGTCATAAGGTAACACTGTGTTTAATGTTTTGAGGAATTGCCATTACTGTTTTTCTTTTTTCTTTTTAATTAGAAAATGTTTCCAGTGGTTATTCATAAAATTATTAATCAAAACAGCAAAAGTAGATTCACAGAGCCACATATCAATAACAAAACAGGAAGGAAATGAAATATTCAAGAGACACTTTGAGAGGTTTCAAAGGAATACATAACCAGGCTAAAAATCTACAGTTAAGGTTATGGTTGCACAACAGATTATATTCATTCCTGCATTTTTCTCAATAAGTTCTTCCTTATATTTGCCTTTCTCTTTTCCACCTTGTTGAGACTTGGCCTTGCATTCAAGAATTTTTTTCAGATCTTTGTCCAGTTTTAGCCTGGTGATAACCACCTTGCTCGAGTGAATGTCCACATGGACAGTTGTGCCATTAGCCTTCTCACATTGTACCCGCTTGATGTAGATGACCTATTTCTTTCTAACACCTGGACAACCTTGCTGATTTATTGACATTTATAGTGTCCTCAAACCACCTGGACCTCATCATCCCTGCGGATGGGCATGTAGCAGATGTTGTACTTTTCCCACAGGTCCTTGGAGAATGGGGAAGACATGATCATCCTGTGCATGTGCAAGGGGACACTGAAGTGGCATTTGGGGTTTTTGCTGCCATCTGAGGTCAGGAAGGGATTGAACTTCATGGTGACCATCTACCTGGCTCCGGGTAGGCTCAGAACTGTGGGCACAGGGCTGGAAGTCCAGACTGTTTTTCAAAATAGCTGCACATTTTACATCCCCACAAGCAATGAATGAAGTTACTAGTTTTTCCATATCCTTGTCAACACTTAATATCATCTGCCTTTTTTTATTATAGCCATCTGTGTGGGTATGAAGTATCAAAAATTTTTAAACATAAAAGTAGAGAAAATAGTATAGTGAACCTTCATATACCCATCATCCAGTTTCAACAGTTATCAACGTCTTTTTAATCTTGTTAGTGACTTTGTAAAAACAGCTTTACAGAGGTATAGTTAACATATAATAAACTGTACATACTTAAAATACACAATTTGATGGGTTTTGACAGATGTATATACCATCAAATGATCAATACAGTAAACATACATCCAGACCCCATAAAGTACCCTTTGTAATCATTCCGCCCACCGCTCCCTGCCTCATCCCCAAGCAAACACTGTTACTATAGATGAGTTTGCATTTTCTAGAGTTTTATTTAATGGAATCATATATTATGTACTCTTTCGTCAGGCTTCTTTCACTCAGCATATTTTGAGTTTCATCCATATTGTTGACTGTTTCAATGGTTCATTCCTTTTGATCACTGCTAGTATTTCATTGTATGAATATACCACTGTTTGATTGTTCCATTTACCTGTTGATCATCATTTTGGTTTTTCCTTTCTGGGGCTATTACAAATAACACTGCTATGAACATTCATATGTCAGTCCTTGTATGGACATATACTTTCTTTTCTTTTGGGGGCAATATCTAGGAATGGAATAACTAGATCGTACAGTAAGCGTATGTTTAACTTCCTCAGAAACTGCCATTCTACAGAATTCCACATGCTCACCAACAACACTGATAATGTCATTCTTTTGATCTCAGTCATTCTAGTGAGTGCTCATACTGGTGTCTCATTGTGGTTTTAATGGACATTGACTTGATGACTAATGGTACCTTTTCATGTGTTCATTGGCCATTTGTATATATTCTTTTCTGAAGTGTCTGTTCAAATCTTTTGCCTATATTTCATCAAATATTTGTTACGTTATTTTATTCTAGTTAGAATTTTTATACTATTTAAGTTGAATAGGAGCTAAATTTTCTGACTCACCAAACGAGGCTTAATTTAGACATTATTTTTAATCTCAGATTTCCAGAAAAGATAGCAGATCCTTAGTGACTCTAGACTGCTATTGGCTTATTTCTTTCTGTTAAAGGGAAGAAATGTTCTGTTCTACATGGGTTATGCAGCCTCCTGATTTCTACATGGGGTATGCAGCCTCCTGATTTTTGGAGACAGAGTATGTCACCAAAAATATCTAAGGCGTTATCATCTTGTAGTAAGATATTTGCACGTATGCAGGATTTGAGGGAGGGGAAAGAAATAAATCAGGAATGGTGCTACCCCCACCAAAAGAATCAAACAAGCCAACAAAAAACTAGGGTATCTGCTTTATATTTCTTCTGAAACTTTTCTCTGCATCAGTCTGAGCCCCTCTCAGCTTTCACCTCCATTTCCTCCCTTAACCCTCCCACCAGTACTTTAATAGAGAACAAACCCAAAGACATTCTAGAATGCTTTTTTCACCAATCAGAAGTAACAGAAATGAAATTCAAGCCCTATACAGAAGGTACGGAACTCTGTTCCCTCATCTTCTCTCATGCCTTATACAAAAGAGTAGGTTCATCTCATAGCTGAATTTCTAATTTCCAGCATTCCCAAACCATTTTGTAAACATCCTTTTATTAAGTCTTACAGTACTCTAGTCAGGTAAGTATGTATGTTTATTTTATTTTGTTTGAGTAAACTGAAGAGTTTAAAAATTAAATTACTTCTCTATGGCTCTATTCTCTTAGAAAACAATATACAAGAAACTGGTTAAATCAGAACTTTAGGAAATATATGAGGATTTTATCAGGCCACTTATCAGGGATGTATAGTCCTTATCCACACATGCCTATGTCTTACATTTTCAGCCATACAACAGAACCCTATATTCCATCTCCTTTCTGCCCTCTTCATCCCACTTCTGAGAAAGATAAAGCTACTTGTGAGTGGCCTGGGAGATATTTGACTATCCTCATGTACCTTTTTGACATACAATGTCATGGTATTTAACTTTTATGCTGAATTAGGTTTTAATTTGTTTGGGCTTCTTTGTTTTTTGGAAGCTCTCTTCAAGAGCAAAGGAAATATTCAGAATAAAATGATCTAGTAAGAATTTTCTCCTATCTTCTCTACAGAGAATCCCTTGTTGTCAACCTAATGAAGCATTCAAAGAAGACATATGACTCTTTTCAAGATGAACTTGAAGATTATATCAAAGTGCAGAAAGCCAGAGGCTTAGAGCCAAAGACTTGTTTCAGAAAGATGAGAGACAACTGTTTGGAAACCTGTGGATACAGAGAAGAGCTTGATTACCAACCAAGGTATAGAATGTTTGATCAAAGACGCTCATCTGAAACTGGGCAGCCCTACCCAAGATCATGCCCTAGTTCACAAAAAGTGGAAAACCAGTTACCTCAGTGGCTACCAGCTTATGACAGCAGACTAAGACTAGACTCCCTGAGCTACTGTCAATTCACCAGGGACTGTTTCTCAGAAAAACCAGAACCCCTGAACCTTAGTCAGCGAGAGTCTAACTGTAGCTCATACAGTGTAGAATCTGGAGTTCACAAGCGCCTCTCCTCAGAAAACAGTGCCGGTGGCCATCCAGCCAGGCATAAACAGCTACATCAGAAGGGGAAAAGACACCCGGAAGAAGGCAGAGACAAACCAGAGGAGGAGCGGCCCAAGCATAAGAGAAAAAAAGGTTGCGCGGAAACAGATTTAGATAAACACAAGAACTTCCAAAGAAACAAAACACAGATGGAAACAGTCAGGGTCAGTACAGAAAAGCTTAAGAATCGAAAGGAGAAAAAAAGCCGAGATGGAGCCTCTAAGAAAGAAGAACGTAAACGTAGAAAAGAGAAAAAGGAACAAGGTAAAGAAAGGACAGAGGAGGAAATGCTTTGGGACCAGTCTATCCTTGGATTTTGAAGCTCTTGAGTTGGTTCTCCTGAGGTTAAATTGAAAAAATAGTTGAGGGGCCTGGTTTTCTGACGTTCACGTTCATATTGGTTCTTTCCTGTGAACAGGTACTGCAACTTCTAACAACAGGCCAAGTGACCACAAAGTATTTAATACGCTTACTCTCCAACATGGAAATTACTTTTCCTCATATTCTAAAAGCATCCTTACATTCTTATATAATGTAATTTCCCTTAATGACAGTGGCTCTGATTTTACTCATCAAATTGCTGGGATGGTAGAAGTATTTTTCCCTTGGGAGGTCATTTATTTTAAATTGGAGTATTAATAGGCTTTGCAGAATCTTTCTTGATTGGGTTTGTTTTAGTTTTGGGTGGGGTATTTTTATATTCATTAGTTTTCTCTATGACACAATTTAGACTGATTTTTTTTTCCTTTTTAGATCTAACTTGCAGTGTATTTTCTAGATTGGAAGGTGGAGAATGAAATACATTATAATAATAATAAGCTAAGGTTACATATAGTTTTAAAAGTTTCAAAGAGTTTTGATGCAAAATCAGTTTATATTCTGGAAATATTTATAATAAAGTGTTCTAATTTCTGCGTTTTGTTGTTCTGTGTCAGTGATCTGTTCCCATTCAACAGTGATTTTCTTTTGGAAGAGAAATAACTGAGCAGTTTGTACTTAAGAGGCAAGGTCACACTTTACAGTTGTAAAAATTCTTTACTATACCTTGTTTATTCATATTTAAACCCACTTTTTAGGATAGAACTCTATTAATGACCACAATTTTTCCAAATAGCTGAAATTGAAGAGAGAGGAATTTATAAGAAATAAACTGCTAGCAGATTATTCTTTCCTAACCAGTGTTTTCATTCTGATAATCCCCCCTTTTTTATGATAAGCATATGAAGTAGTAGAGCATCAATATCTTGTAGAAAGAACTAGGGCCTGGGAATCTGAATCCCAAAATTCTAGTCTCAGCTATACCATCAAGTTGTTATGTGACTTGGGGGGAGTCACTTAACTTCATTTTCCTCATTATCTAATATGATTAGGATTGGCCTCTAAAATGCCTTGGATAATAAGATTCTGTGATATGAAAATTCTCTGCACTCACAATGTGAATGTGAGTGCTTACATATCTATTTTAATATTTTAACTTTAGGATTATTTTGCTAAAAGCGTTTTTAGTTAGTTATTCTACCAAAAGCGTTTTTAACTTATATGCTAAAAGATATATAAATAAAATATATAAATATATCTGTTCCCTCCCACCCACCCTCTTGCATATAACCAGTCTCCCTACCCTTGCTGAGCTGCTGCCTTACTCAGCCCTGACCCTTCTCTGCGTCACATCACCTAGCCTCTACCGCCCTGGGCCCCACATAGCAAAAAGGAAGGGAGGGAGGGGAGGAGGGAGGGAGAGAGGGCAGATGACCCATTTTATTTTAAACTAATGACCACAAACCTCCAATCAATCGAGTTTCCATAGTAAGTTTCCCACTCAAAGATACCACTTTTATATTCTCCTTTCTCCTCAAATCTTTCCCTTCCTCGCGCATTCCATATAGGCCTCCTTTCTCAGCTCATGACTTCACCTCACACTCCATTGAGAAAATAGAAGCCCTCAGAAGGGGCCTTAACTCATGGCTGTTCCACCAGATTTATAAACTTCCCTCAAGAACTGTGTTCTCCATCTTCCCTCCCGTTACAACAAAGGTGTCCCTGCTCTTATTACAGACAAGTCTCCCCTCATGTGCTGGATCCTACCTCCTTTCGCCTTCTCAAGGTTTTCATCTCTCCCGCACCATGAATCTCTCCTCCTCTACTGGATTATTCCATTAGTATGCAAACATGCTTCTGTTTCCCCTCTACAAAAAACAAAAACTCCCTTGACCCCCATATCCTTTTTCAGCTGCCTCCTTTCTCCTTGACATCAAAACTTGCCTACACCAGCTATCTACACTTTCTCACCTCACATTCTCTCCTTCCCCTCTTCCATCTAATTTTCTGTCCCTACTGCTTCCCTGAAGCTATTCTTTACAGTCAAGGTCTCCAATGGCCTCGACGTTAAATCCAATGGATATTTTTTATTTGGATTCAGTTCAGCCTCTAGCAACTCCCATCTGGTTTGTCAGTCCCTCTTCCTTGAAATGCTCTTCCCTCAGCCTTCATGGCACCACATTCTCCCGATGTTCCTTACCTCCATAGCTCCTCCATCTCATGGGCTCCTTTCCTGGTTTCTCCTCCCCCCACCTACCTCTGAATGCATCATCATGTATGGTGTATCAGGGACCAGTCCTAGGCCACCACTTTGTAATCTGATCTTATCCAGGCCCATGGCTTTAATTTACCTGTTTGTTGTTGTAGATTACATGTTCCCAACCCCCCAGATTCGTATGTTGGAATCTAATCCCCAATGTCATGGTATATGGAGGTGCGGTCTTTAGGAGGTAATTAGGTCATGACGAGAGAGCCTTCATGAGTGAGATTAATGCCTTTTTAAGAAGAGGCCAGAGAGCTAGCTCAGCCTCCTAGCCTATGGTAATTTGTTATAGCAGCCTAAACTGTCTAAGACAGCTGATGACCTCTAAATTTCTATTTCTAGACTAAATCTTCTCCCTGAGTTCTAGACTCATATCCAACTACACTTGTTAATATTAGAAACTCAGGAGTACTTGCTTCCCTCATCACCAGTCATTCCTCCCACCTCCTCCCCGCCCAATTTCCCCATCTCTGTGAATAACAACACCAATTAAATTGTTCAACCCTTCCTCTCCTACATCATACCCATCAGCAATTCCTCCTGGTTATGTCATCAAATTCTCTCTCCTATTGTCCAGTTCTCGGCATCTTCATTGACACCATCCCGTCCCAAACCATCGTTTATCCTTGTACCAAACAGGACAAACAAGTCTAAAGAGAACTGCTACCTCCTTTCAAAAGGAGGTTTCTTCCAGCAAAACTGGAAGAACTCATCACGTGTTCCGAGTTGGTGAGTGCAAAGCTGCAAAAGAGGCACTTTGGCACCCAGTGATCAGCTGCTGTTATGGTCATCGACGCCCTGAGGATTCCAGAAACACCCAGCAACTATTTCCTTCAGAAGGACAAACCTTGCCTCAAAACAAACAAAACAAAAAACCCGCTAGGTTGAGAAACCAAATCGAGCAGGGAAATAACACTAGGAGTAAGGAGAAGAGAGGTTCAAACAGGGAGCAGGGAAAGGTCCCAGAGGAAGCAAAACCAGAAACAACTGTAACAGCAAAATATAACATCAAAGGTTCTTACCTTGGCAGGCAAGGCCTGTAGGCCAATGGGAAATAGAGCAGACTTTTCTGAAGTAGGTTTAGCCCTGAGAGGCAGAGAAATAACCATGTTTGGTTATTTCTTGACCCTTCACAGTAACAAAGAGGGAGCCCTGAGCTGTGAAGCTGGGAAAGGTACCCTAGGCCATTCCCTTGTCCTCAGAAATGTCCTTCCAGCAGTCAGGGTTAACACATTTCATTTAAATTTTGGAAAAGAGGAAGAGAATGTGATCTCGCCACAGGTAAGGTATTACAAGAAAAAAATGAACTGTAAACTATTTTGACAGGAAGATACCAGAAAAATGCAGACACAAAACAGATGAAAACTCTGGCCTAACACTTCAGAAAGGGCTGAAATAAGACAATGATGAAAGCTTTGAGAAAAGCGCATCAACCAGAAAAATAGCTCTGGAATAAAATGGCCAGACAACTATGCAACTGAAAAAGAAACATAATTATTAATTTCAGGGACAATAAAATGTAATGCAGTAAAAAAAAAAAAAAGGTAATTCTATTTTTTGGTCAGAAATATTCATGGAGCTCAGCTAGACATGGTTACGAAACAATGATCCCAACAGACACAGGAAAAAATTAGCAAAAGAAAAAAAGCCTTTCAGAAATAAAAAGAATACAAGAGAGTATAGACAACAGAGAAAAAGGAAATAAAGGGTAAAAGGGAGAATAATGAAGATAATGCAAAAAAATAAGGAAAATAATACAAAAGACTGGCAAGAAGGTGATAAAGGTAAAAAGTAAGCAAAGGAAACTCAAATATACTTGGAGGATCTAAAGAAGAAAACATGCAGTGAAGTAGAACAAACATTTAAAACTGTGTTTATTGAGGTATAATTTGTGTTTATTAATGTATATACATTTGCAAAACAGTTGCAGGTGTGCATGCAAAATGTTGTGGACTTGTTTAGGCAACGCGTAGAGTGTTCTGGACTCTCAGACCCTGAGCGATAACTCCCAAGATAGTTTTGAACTTTCAGATCTAACAAACTTGATTTTGAACTCCAGTTGGACACTTACAAGCTATGTATGGTACATTCTTTGTTGGGGCAAATGGCAGCAATAATTCTCCCTCCCTGTACCACCCCTGAGGTGGTCCCTTCCCATACTGCTGGACTTGGCCATGGGACTTGGTTTGGCCAATGGGAGAATAGCAAGCTAGATTTGGAAAGTGCCCTCGTTTGCCCTCATGCTACTTTTGGAACTCAGCCACCTTGTACAAGCCCTGCTGAATCATGAGAGACTCGTGGCCATGTCTCCATCACCCAGCTGACCTTGAACTAACTCTTCCTCTTCCCACATACCAGGCACCTTGGCCTTCCAACCCCCACGGAGCCAGGCCAGCTCACAAAATTGTGAGAAATGAATGCTTGCTGTTTTAAATCATAAGTTGTTGGGTGGTTTGTGATGCAGCAAAAGCTAACTTATATACTACATGATTTTAGGTGAGTTTCTTTTTTTAAAAAATTTTTATTGTTATGTTAATCACCATACATTGCATCATTAGTTTTGGATGTAGTGTTCCACGATTCATTGTTTGTGCATAACACCCAGTGCTCCATGCAGAATGTGCCCTCTTTAATACCCATCACCAGGCTAACCCATCCCCCCACCCGCCTCCCTTCTAGAACCCTCAGTTTGTTTTTCAGAGTCCATTGTCTCTCATGGTTGGTCTCCCACTCCAATATCTCCCCCTTCATTTTTCCCATCCTGCTATCTTCTTCTTCTTTTTTTTTCTTAACATACGTTGCATTATTTGTTTCAGAAGTACAGATCTGTGATTCAACAGTCTTGCACAATTCACAGCACTCGCCATAGCACATACCCTCCCCAGTGTCTATCACCCAGCCACCCCCA
>NW_027397072.1:39255637-39317820 GCF_003265705.2 Callorhinus ursinus
ACATGTCTTTCTCTGATTGACTTATTTCACTCAGCATAACACCCTCCAGTTCCATCCATGTCGTTGCAAATGGCAAGATCTCATTCCTTTTGATGGCTGCATAATATTCCATTGTGTATATATACCACATCTTCTTTATCCATTCATCTGTCGATGGACATCTTGGCTCTTTCCACAGTTTGGCTATTGTGGACATTGCTGCTATAAACATTGGGGTGCACGTACCCCTTCGGATCCCTACATTTGTATCTTTGGGGTAAATACCCAGTAGTGCAATTGCTGGATCGTATGGTAGCTCTATTTTCAACTGTTTGAGGAAACTCCATACTGTTTTCCAGAGTGGTTGCACCAACTTGCATTCCCATTAGGTGAGTTTCTTAATCTGAAGATAAAGCAAGTACCCTTGCAGGGCTATTTTGAGGATTAAATAAGAGGATATATGTGAAATGCTTGGCACAACATAAATACTCAACATAATAAAAACAACCTCCCCAGGCTGGAACGGGGACAGCCCTCAGGCTGGGGCACACTGCTTTAGTACTTTGTAAGCAGTCCTCATACCTAGAATGCCAGAGGAAAGCATGTGAAAGAACTGGAAGGATGGGGCAGCAGGGGCCATGATATGTGGGTGCATGACTCAGGTCACAGCACCAATCATGGAGGAGAGGGGCTGCACTCTAGGCTTTTCCCTGCCACCCACCCCCATGCTATCTGCCCTGGAAACGACAGATGCAAGGGCACTCAGCATCTCAGCTGGCTCCTCTAGGAGCAAAAAGTATGGACCTTCATGGACAGGAAATAAACCAAAGAGAAGGACAACCCTCATAGGCAGTATGGGTATCCAAATGTGTCTTGGATTGCCTGGAGACCAGAGCCCCTAATAACAGTAGATGCTGACTGGGCCCATTTGACGTTGTTGCACATCTCATCCCCAGAGCTACCATAGAGGCAACTGCCATTGCTCCCACCATTTTACATGGAAGAAAGCTGAGGCCCTGAGAATCACTCAAAGTAATTTGTCCAGGGTTACACTGGAGCCCAGCCCTGTCTCCTTCCAGGTTTGAGGTTTGAACCGTAGCCCTTTAGGGAGCTGGGATAGAATCCAGGAGGAGGTGTGGTGGGGGGTGGGTACCTGGCAGATGGGTACTGGCTGGACTTCACAGGATCTAGGGGCTTCCTGGAGGAGCCAAGAGTGAGGAAGCAGGTTTGCTCTAGACCGTGACCGGAAGGAGGGGGTCACCTCAGCGTGTATGAGAGAATATGCAGAGAACGGGAGGGCACAGAAGGCCCTGGGGGGCCTAGAACAGTGGGGTCATAGTCTTGGTCTGGCAGGAAAGGGGTGATGGGCTGTTTCGAGGCAAAAAAAGAGGACGTTGGACTGGGTGGTCTCAAAGGTCCCCCTCCAAGTGGGGAGAATGGAGCCAAGCACGAAGAAATTTCACCCTTTATCATTAGCTGTCCATCAAAAGATGCCACAAAGTGAATAAAAACGCAAGGCAAAGAGTGGGAGATCTCACACCTGACAAGCAGCAAAGGGCTCCTTGGCAGAATACAGGGAACATGCAAACAAGGCAGTAGGAAAATGTCCAAGAGACCTCCACCAGAACTTCACAAGAGAGAAAAATCCAAAAAACCCGTAAATATTAGGAAAGGTACTCGGTCTCCTTGGAAACCAGGAAATGCCTGTTTTTTTTGGTTTGGTTTGGTTTGTTTTTGGTTACTCTGAATTTTATTTTAACTATTACAATTAGATACAGAATTTAAGGTCTGATAATTCCAAGCATTAGAAAGAATGGGAAGCAATCAGACACTTCTGGGGGAGGATTTCAACTGGTAGAACCTCTTTCAAAGAATATTTGGTGTTACTCTGTTTGGTAAAGCCGAATACGCAATGCCATGTTACACAGAAATTCTGCTCTTAGGCAAACAGCCTCTAGAGATGCAGACTTATGGATATCAGAAGACACATCTCTGAGGATTCATGACAGCAGTGTTTAAAATGGCCCTAGACTAGAAACATTTGTAAGCCCATGAATGGATAAATGATCTGTGATAATGTATTTTTTAATAGAATGGAATACCATACAACCATGAAAAGGAACACATTGTGGTGAAGTTCAGAAGTGAGTTGAACAAAAGAAGTGCATGCTGTATAATTCCACCTAGGTAAAGTTCAAACAAAAAAAACAGGGGAGCCTGGGTGGTTCAGTCGGTTAAGCATCTGCCTTCGGCTCAGGTCATGATCCTGGGGTCCTGAGATGAGCCCTGCATCAGGCTCCTCACTCAGTGGAGAGCCCACTTCTCCCTCCCCCTCTACCCTCCCTGCCCCCACCCCCCTCCCCACTCATGCTTGCTCTCTCTCTCTCAACTAAATAAATAAAATCTTTTAAAAAATAAATAAAATAATAAAAAAACTAAATTACCTTATTTTGAGCTGTCAGAAGAACGAGATTACCACAGAAGTCAAGCTAACGCCCCACAGTTAAGATGTGAAGGGGAAGGAGCCAGACTTCTGCGGTGTGTGGGCAGTGTTCTATTTATTGACCTGAATGCGGTTTGGTGGACGTTTCCTTTGTGATAAATCAGTGTGCTTTATATTTCTTTTTTTTTTTTTAAGATCTTATTTATTTATTTATATATTTGACAGATAGAAAGCGAGAGAGGGAACACAAGCAGGGGCAGAGGGAGAGGGAGAAGCAGGCTTCCCGCGGAGCAGGGAGCCCGATGCGGGACTCGATCCCAGGACCCTGGGACCATGACCTGAGCCGAAGGCAGGCACTCAACGACTGAGCCCCCCAGGCGCCCCTGTACTTTATATTTCTGCATGTGTGCTATACTCTACAATTTAAGAGTGGTGGGTTTTATTTAAAATTTTTCTCATGATAAACTTCAAACAAGATACAGTAATGTTGATTAGGTTGAGAGACGGATCGCATTCCAAGGTGGTGAGATTGGGTGGCCTCGGTGTTCCTGAATCACCTTAAAAACTTGATAGGATTTGTTTCTCCTGATAGCCTGGCTCTGTAGGATAATGAGGTCTAAAACCCAACAGCCCGGGACAAAGGAAGGGGCGTGGCTTGTTGCTTCCCAGCTCCCAGGGGCCTGGCTGAGAAGTCTGAGCAAGGAGGAAGCTGGGATTCTTCTCCTGGAGCTCCGAGTGAAATCCGCCTTCTACTAGGGCTCCTTACTTCCTCTTGAGATTCTAGCCCAGTGGCCTCTGCTCTCTGGGCCCACAGGACTTCTCCTTACACGGCCTCAAAGACTTGTAAGCTTGAGGAAGTGAGGGTTCCATCTGTTTATGGAAATTTCTCTCAGTAAACTAGTACATTCCAGGTAAGAGGTGAACCAAACATGTTTGTCTGTTGCTCTGTTTGGTGGCATTTGGAGTGCTAGTTGGGAGGGAAGGTGGCTGAGGTGTGAACCCGAGGAGGTGGCGGGGGGCACCTAGTGGGCCCTCACACTGAAGTGTCAGGAGAGGTCAGGGCCTCTCTTCATGTTCATGTTCATCAGTATGTATTAAGCATCGACTTTATGTCAAACACAGTTTGATAGGGCAAGGAACTTCTATTCCAGGGTCGGAGATAGACCAAATTTCCAAGTTAAATTGTATTTAGATGCTTGCTACTCAAAGTGTAGCCTGGGTACAAGCAGCATCAGCATCAGCTGGGGGTTTGGTAGAAATGGAGAATCTCGGGCCCCATCCAGACCAATGATTCAGAATCAGCATTTTCACAATTATCTTGAAGCACTGTGTTAGGTCATAGAAAGTGCCTTCGAGAAAAAAAAAAAAAAGGTAGGGAAGGGGCCTAGGCTGTCCCAGGGGTTGAGGGGTCAGTCGAAACTGTGAGATGACATTCCACCTAGGACTAGAAAGGAGGAGGCTTCAGAAGGAGATGAAATAGATAAGAGCTTTGTAGGCTTCAGATGGAGAAGGACAAAGTCCGTGAGGTCAGGGTGTGCCTGCTCCCCTCCAGCCTGGAGAACAGTGTGGCCCGGAGACCGCCCGTCCGTGTGGACGACCAGTAGTGTCTGGGCGTTCAGGCGCCGGGGGGATCCTTCCTTCTGTGTGAGGGCAGACATCTGATGGGTTTTGAGCGAGGGAGTGACTTTAGGCAGGATGACATCATAGTTAAAGGATGCTTCTGGCTGCCAGTTTGGAAATAAGACTCAGTAAGCAGGAGCTAGGAGACTAGTTAGCGGGCGACAGGCCTGATTCAGCAGAGATGTGGTCTGGCCCCGGGCAGGAGCCGTTTGAGTGGAGAGAAGTGATCCGATTCTGGATGTCCTTTGAGTGTAGAGCAGGCGGGACCCACGGACGGTGCTGCATGAACCCTGTGAGACCAGGAAGGGAGCAGTGAGTGTCTCCTGCGGTTCTGGTCTGAGCAATGGAAGCAAGAGCAGGAGTTGAAGGAGATGAAGAGCCTGCAGGAAGAGCAAGCTCCCCAGACTTCCCACAAACTCCCCGGGAGAAGCGTGGACTGGAATGTTCTGGGTCTGGGGCAAGAGCTCGATGCAGAAGGAAATGCCTTAGGGAACTTGATTTCACCTGCACGTTAGTTTGCAAATTGCTTTCTACTGTGTAGTGTAGTCATGTTTACCTTAATAGACAGCACCCCAACTAAGAAAACAAAGCCAGAGGGGCAGAGACGAGGCAGAGAAGTAGGCAGGGCTGTGACAAGCTAGCAGACTGTGGAGAAAAGTAGCAGTTGAGGTAAGGACTCAGGAAGGGCCTGAGCAGAGGTTCCGTGGCCTGAGGGAGCGTGGCTGTTACAGAGAGGCTGGAAAAAATGGGGGACAGCAGTTGTGGCTGGTACTTGGAGACTGAGGAATAGGTTCGGGCCAGCCGCAGGTGGCCTGGGGGACTTACTAAGGACTATTTTAAAAACAATAGGAAACACAAGGGGTTTGGCTGGAGGAGGCATAATCAGACTGACTTAAAAAAAAAATGACTGAAAAAATATATAATTCCTCTGGCTGCATCCTGGAGCATGACTCAAGGGTGTGTTAAAGCGGACGAAGGCTGATTTGTAGCGCGGGTGAAAGAAGATGAGGCTCAGACAGGGAAGGAAGCTGCAAGGATGGAAGGCAGGGGTTAAATTTCCAGGGGTGTTTCGGAGGTAAAACAGGCCAGACTCGATGGATCTCACGATACAGACATCTTCCGCCAACACCTGAGACCTTTTCTAAGCAGGGCGCGTTTCACTCTGCTCAGCATGCCTTCCCCCTGCTCACGTGTCTTCTCATCCACCTCCCAGGACACAGCCAGGACCTCGCTCTCCCGACCAGCACTTGTCTTGGCTCTTGTGCATTGGCTCTTGTCCGCTTCCCCAGGGCAGGGAACATGTCTGTTTAGTTCACATACGTGTCCAATACCACGCATAACACCTGGCTCAGAGTGAGTGCTCAACCCGGCATGTGTCACAGCTGGGCAGAGAACAATATCATACCTCACACCACAGGGGACACTACACACGAGGAAACAGAGGCCCTGAGAGAATAAGACAATGATGCAAGTCAACACATGAGGAAGCAGCCAGCCTGGCTCCAGATCCACGTCTGCCCACCGTGGTGACCTGCCCAAAGGCACTCGTACCGGAGGTGAAACCCGGCCCCGGCCCGGGCCGGCGGGGCGAGTCCTCCCAGGGGATAGGCACCCTAGCTGGCACTCTGGCACCTTCCTCTCTTAGGCTAGGCGCCCTGGGCTCTTAACCACCAGCCTGGACTAACAAATCCTTCCATCTTGAGGAAGTGACCTGAGGCCTGTCTGGAAATTATTATTTCGCTAGGATCCAGAATCGATTGAAAAACCCTACCAAACATTGAACCTCTCTTCTGGAAAATTCAGTCTCATTTTAGGTTCAATTTAAGGAAGAAGGTTTCCCTGCTGACCAATGACGTTTTAGGACCAGACCGGCCAGACCTTCCCAAGGATGAGGGTCCCGGCCCACAGCTCTCCCTCTGGGTGGGTCCCCCACAGCCATGAGTGGGCCCAGAACACTAGGTGTATGTACAACACTGCTGCTTTGTCGGTCAGCTAAAAACTAGGAGAAACTGAATTTGTAGGGATTTGACTTTTTTTTTTTAAATCACAGTCCACACCTGTCACAGCAAGCAACCCTCTTAAAAATGAAGTAAACCCTTTGTGCACTGAAATAGAAAATGGGTCTAAATACATTGTTTGGGAAGAAAAGCTGAGTTGAGAACCAGAATGTACCATCTGATCTTACACCTGTTGGATGAGTTTAGATAAGAGTCTGCAGGAATACAGTAGTTACCCCTGGAAAGGGAAACCAGGGAAATTTTGATTTTACAGTGTATAATTGTCACTGTGATTTGTTTGTTTGTTTGTTTGTTTATTTGTTTTGGGGTTTTTGTGAGTTTTTTTGTTTCGTTCTTGTTTTTTTACTTTTAGCACAAACAGGTATTTATTTTGATTAAATGGAAAGACAAAAACAATAAGGTAGAATGGACACAAGTTCTCCAAATAGACCACTGGTAGCCCGTTAGATGCTGCCACATCATTCCAGCATCCCACTGAGGGCATTAATCACTAACAGCCACTCTCTGTACCCAGCACCATTCCAAGCCCTTCATTTGTAATCACTCTTTAAACCTCATACAACACCCATAAGGTTGGTATCAATGTTGGAGTGGTTAAGTGAGAGGCTCTGGACCCTCTCTGCCTGGGTTCAAGTCTTGGCTCTTCCACTGCCTAGCCTCGTGACCTTACATTATTTGAACTCTCTGTAACTCCGGTTTCCTCATTTGTAAAAAAGGAATCATGATGGGTCCAGATTTTACCACAATTAATAGCATTTTCCTCTTCTTTAATGCCAGCTATGAAGTTAAGACATATATGTGTGTGTATGTGTGTGTGTGTGTGTACAAGCACATAGTGTGTGTGAGACAGAATGTTTGATGACCCCTATCATTTCTCAGTGCATAAGCCAGTTCTGTTTTTATAGAATTTATGAATGATTTTAGTTTAAATTAGTTGCTTGATTTTTTTTGTTTGTTTTCTTATAAGTAACTTGATTTTTTTCATCATACAAGTAATAGTATTTTGGAAAAAAAAAAGTTATAACATATAATTAAGTAAGAAAGACTAAAATTATCCATAATCCCCAAACCTAGGGATAAATTTTACACATTAACTATATATTTCTAATGCTCAAATTTACAGTGATTTAAAACTCACTTTCTTATTCTATTATATTTTATGATTCTCAGCCTGTCAAAAATGTACACTTTCAGTATCAATGGCTACACGTTTTTAGTATATGAACATACTATAATCTCCACTAGAAATTTGAGAGCCTGATCTTTTCAATGACAAAGAACACATCTGTAGCAAAATGATACATTTAACAGAAACTTTTCCCTCCGTCTTTCCTAGCAGAGATTCAACCATAGTCAACATAATGGAAAATCCTAAGATTTATGACTCTTTTCAACATGAACTTGAGGATTATGTTAGAAAGCAGAAAGCCAGAGGATTACAACCAGAGGTTTGCTTTAGAAAGGTGACAGAAGACTCTGCGTACAGAGAAAGGGGCCACACCGCACCCAGACCTCTAATGCTGGAGCAGGGACCCTCCTTCAGGGGGATCCATACTTTCTCCAGTTCCCACACAAGGCAGAGAACAGCGGAAAACCAGTTAGCCCCGTGGCCCAAACGTCATCACTCCAGACAGAGACTGGAACCTCTGAGCCACTGTCAGAAAACACATGGCCATTTCTCCAAGAATCTGTGGCTTCCAAGCCCACCTGTGCAAGGAATGACCCCTGACGCCCATGCTGCACAACGCAGGAAAGATACCAGCCGCCTCTGGGAGGAGAGTCCCACCAGAGCCTATCAGGCCAGAGATCAAGGTCCAGGCCAGGGGAGAAGGTTCAGGGGGGAGGGAAGAGGTGGACAGGACAAGGAGGATCGGGGAGAGGGGAAGACAAAGCATCGCCAGGATGGAGATTCCCATAAAGAGAACAAGAAGAAGGCCAAGGTGCAGCCAGTCAGCGCAGAGAAACCCAAACACGGAAGGAAGTGTAACCAAGACACCGCAAAGGAGGGAGGAAGGTACCAGAGAGGGAAGCAGCAGCCTGGCAAAGAAAGCACGCAGGAGAGGGACTTGTGGGATGAAGCCATCCTCGGCAGTTGTTACTGATGGTGGGGATTTGGGACCCCCCAGTATTAAATGATTTGGATATGTTGGAAAGGTTGGATTAAGTGACATTGAAGCAATTCTGTGACC
Source organism: Callorhinus ursinus (assembly GCF_003265705.2). Lineage (NCBI taxonomy): Eukaryota > Metazoa > Chordata > Mammalia > Carnivora > Otariidae > Callorhinus > Callorhinus ursinus. The sequence goes on from NW_027397072.1 coordinate 39,263,887, forward strand.
ACCACTTGGAAGAAAATAAAATTTGATCCCCACCTCAGGTTTATATTCAAATATAAAACACAGATGGCTTAATGATGTCAGTGTAAAAACTAAAATATGAAACTCTTAGGAGAAAATATAGGAAGATTGTTTTTAGTTTTGGAGGGTGAGTGGCCTTCCTGAATGAGACACATTATTCAGGATCCCTGAAGATGAAAAAATAATAAATGTAATTGCAGAAACATTTAAAATCTGTATAACAGAACATCTTTTTGTAAACTTTTTTAGAACAAATTAAAAGATAAGTGTTGTATATATGCATAGAACACCTCCAGAGAGATACACTGAACTGTTGGCTCTGGGGGCAAAAACCAAGTGGGTGGGGGACAGAGGTGGCAGGTAGACTAACTTTTCAGTGTTCATTTCTTTCTATTTTGAATTTGGTAGTATCTAATACCTTTTTTTTTAAGACTTCTTAATTTTTAAGTAATCTCTACAACCAACTTGGGGCTTGAACTCACAGCCCTGAGATCGAGTTGCCCACTCCACCCACTGAGCCAGCCAGGTACCCCAAGATCATTACCTTTTAAATAAATATCTCTTTAAAAGATTTTATTTATTTATTTGACAGAGAGAGACACAGTGAGAGAAGGAACACAAGCAGGGGGAGTGGGAGAGGAAGAAGCAGGCTTCCCACTGAGCAGGGAGCCCGATGCAGGGCTTGATGTCAGGACCCTGGGATCATGAATTTAGCTGAAGGCAGACGCCTAACGACTGAGCCACCCAGGTGCCCCTAAGCAAATATTTTTTTACAGGCAAGCAACACACTGGGAAGACACCTTTGCAACACTCTATATTAATATCTCTTGTGTCAGTTATCAAATTATTGCTTATCTCCAAACAGCTGCTTTGGCCCTCTTTGTGAAACTGGACCCTGGAAACTGGTCTCTTTTGCCAGCTAGCTTGATATTATTCTTAGCCAGTAGAGGGCGCTGGAGGGACATTGTAAACTGGGAGCAGGAGGGACTTTTCCTTTTCCTGAGGTTGCTGGTTTCCTGCAGCAGCAAGCCCTTGCCTTTTTGTGTGTGATGTAGCTGCAGTCCATGCCCCGTGACAAATTTTTCGTCCCTGGTAGGCTGTGATCTGTGTGTTCCATATTCTCTCTGCAGCGGTCCAAACCTCAGTCATGTGGGGAGCTCCTCTTCCAAGTTTCTCTCTTCCATGTTCACCTCCCTCAAGGGGTCAAGGGTAGGCAAACTGCAGCCTGCAGTCCAAATCCAGCCCCCTGCCTGTTTTTGTACTGCCCCCCATCTAAGAATAGTTCTTACATTTGAACCCCAACTAAGCAAAAGGTTATCCCAACAAAATGGATCCCATTCTTCTCATTAAAGAACTTTATTCCAAAGCTTATACTCACTTACTATTATATTTTTATTTATTATTTTTTAAAGATTTTATTTATTTACTTATTTGAGAGAGAGTGTGTGAATGCAAGTGGAAATTGGGGGAGGCACTGAAGAGAGGGAGAGAATCTTAAGCGGACTCCACCCCGACCCCAGAACTGCACTCAGGGCTCCATCTCACAACCCTGAGATCATGACCTGAGCCGAAACCAAGAGTCAGGCGCTTAACTGACTGAGTCACCCAGACACCCCTACTATTATACTTTTAATTTTATCAATACAAAGGTGGAGATTTGTATTCTGTATTGTTATACATAAATATTCCACAGAGCCTAAAATATTTACTACCTAGCCCTTTACAGAAAAAGTTTGCCAATCCCCTGCCTCAGAGTCTACTTGTACCACTTTGGTAGTTAACAACATTAGTTTAAATTTTTTTATATTTAATTTTCTCTGTTTAAATTACTAGAATGGTTTGCGTTCTGATTGAGCCCTAACTGATATAGCCCTAATAGACAAATAGCATTTACCAATTAATAAGAAAATATAAACAACTCAACAGAAAAATAGGCATTTACCTATACATTTAGTTAACAAATACTAAATTCCAGTTGTTGTTCCAGGTACTGAGATAAAACAGAATGAAATACAAATGAGATACAAAGATGGAAAGAAGAAAGGAAGGCTTTGTTGATGTATAAAAGGGAGCTCATTTCTGTGCTTGGGTCATGCTGAGCAGGTAACTCACCTGGATGTAGGCCTGGAAGGACTTTGAGAATCTTAGAGGTTGTGGGAGTATTCATTGTTTGCTGATTGGTACCATCCCACAGTTGTTGAACATCTGGTGTCCCCAATCCCCATCTACAAAATGCCGGTAGCTCCTTCTCCCCACCTAAATGTTGGGACAATCAACATAGGCCCCCATAAATTTACAAAATGTGCCCCCTCCCAGAGTTTCCTACTCACTCTGAGAAAGGTTCCTGGAAGTTCAACTGACAGTTTAAAATCAGATCCCTGATTTCCTTTGTCCCTGATGACAACCCAGTTATGCAGGCAAGGCTGGTATCTTAACCCCATTTATCAGATGAGGAAATCAAGGCCTGGGGGCTGGAAGAACCAAGAAAGTATTCTAATCAAGATTCTCTGAGACCTGACCCACGGTTCTTTCCACCCACCTTTGTTTCCAAATGTTACTTTAAGCAATGCACAGACCATGAAATGACACAAGGAGGTTACTCCGTTCTCTTTCCCTCCATGTGCTCTGCAAGGAGAAAGTCTCCATTCAATGCAAGGAGTGAGATTCCACCCCTCTAGGAATGCAAGGTTGGTTCAACATAAGAAAATCAATAGATCTACCACATTAATAGAACAAAGGGAAAAAAGCCTCAATCGAAGCAGAAAAAGCATTTAATGAAATCCAATACCCTTTCATGGTAAAAAATACTCAGAAAACTAACAATAGATGGTACTTCCTCAACATGATAAAATACACTTAGTAAAAACCATAGCTAACATCATATTCAATGATAGAAGACTAAAAACTTCTCTAAGATCAGCAATGAGATACAGATACCTACTCTCATCACTCCTATTCAGTATTATATTGCTAATTTTGCCAAAGCAATTAGAGAAGAAAAAGAATTAAAGGCATCCAAATTGGAAAGAAAAAACTATCTCTACTCTCAGATGGCATGATCCTATATATAGAAAAATCTCAATCTACAAAAAGACTGCTAGAGCTAATAAAATCAGCAAAGTTGCAGGGTACAAAAGCAATACACAAAAATCAGTTGTGTTTCTATACCCCAGCAATGAACAATCTAAAAAGGAAAATTTTTAAACATTTCATTTAGAATAGAATTCCCCCCAAAATACCAAAGAATAAATTTAACCAAGAAGGTCAAACATTGTACATTGAAAACTAAAAAATATTGCTGAAGGAAATTAAGGAAGATTCAAATAAATGGAAAGACATCCTGTGTTCATGGATTATAAAACTTAATACTGTTAAGATGGCAATACTATCCAGAGCAATCTACAAATTAAATGCAATCCCATCAAAATTCCAATAGGCTTTTTTGCAGAAATGGAAAAGATGATCTTCCAATTCATACTGAAAATATAAGGGGCCCTAGATACTAAAACATTTTTTTAAAGATTTTATTTATTTATTTGAGAGAGAGCATGTGAGAGAAAGAGAGAGAGAGATCAGAGCAGGGTGGAGGAGCAGAGGGAGAAGTAGACTCCCCGCTGAGCAGGGAGCCCAATGCAGGACTCAATCCTAGGATTCCGGGATCATGACCTGAGCTGAAGGCAGGCACTTAACCGACTGAGCCACCCAGCCGCCCATAAAATAACTTTCAAAAGCCACCCAGGCGCCCATAAAATAACATTTAAAAAGAAGAACAAAGTTGAACAACTCACACTTCCCAATTTCTTTTCACACTTCCTGATTTTAAAACTTATTACAAGGCTACATGTAGTAGTAAGGGGAGATAGAATCAATAGGAGATATCTATCTATCCATATATCTCAATAGGATATATACAATATATACATATATATTATATGATTTATTATAAGGTATTAGCTTATGCAATATTGGAGGCTGAGAAGTCCCATGAAATACTGTCTGCAAGCTGGATACCCAGGAGAGCAAATCTTATTGTTTGACGGCCTAAGAGCCTGAAGGCCAGTGATGTAAATTCCAGTCCAATTTCAAAGGCCTGAGAACCAGGAGTGTGAAGGGCAAGAGAAGAGGGATGTCCCAGCTCAGGCAGACAGGCAGAGGGAGGGCAAATCTAACTTTCCTCCACCTTTTTGTTTTATTCAGGCCCTTGGTGAATTAGAGGCTACTCATCCATATTGGGAAAGGCCATCTACTTTACTCAGTACACCAATTCAAATGCTAATCTCTTCCAGAAACAACCTCACGGACTCACCCAGAAATAAAGTTTAATCAGATATCTGGGCATTTGTGGCCTAGCCAAGTTGACATAAAATTAACCATCCCATTACAGCAATCAAAACAGTGTGCTGCTGGCATAAGGACAGACATATAGATCAATGGAATAGACTTGAGAATCTAGAAATAAGCCCATACATTTATGGTCAATTGACCTTCAACAAGGGTGCAAAGACTTCAGTGGGGAAAGAAGAGTCTCTTCAATAAATGATGCCAAGACAACTTGCAGAAGAATGAAGTTGGATTCCTACCTCACACCATAAGCAAAAACAAACTAAAAATGGATTCGCAACTGAAATATAAAAGCTAAAATTATAAAACTCTTAGGAGAAAACATCAAAGTAAATATTATAACCTTGGATTTATCAATGGATTCTGAGATATGACACCAAAAGCATGAACAACAAAAGAAAAATACATAAATTGAACTCAAAATTAAAAAGTTTTGTGCGTTAAAGGACATTAAAAGTGAAAAGACAACCAACAGTACAAGAGAAAATATTTGCAAATCATATATCAGAGAAGGGTCTAGTATCCAAAATATATAAAGAGTTCTTATAACTCAATAACAAAAAGGCAACCCAATTTTTAAAATGAGTAAAGAATTTGAATAGACATACAAAGAAGAGATACAAATGGCCAATAAGCACATGAAAAGAGGTCTAATATTAATCATTTGGGAAATGCAAATTAAAACCACAGTGAGATATCCCATCACAGCCATTAAGATGGGTATATTTAAAAAAAAAAAAGTAACACGTGTTGGTGAGGACGTGGGAGCCCTCATACATTATTGGTAAGAATGTAAAATGGTGCAACTCCATGGAAAACAGATGGGCAGTTCCTCAAAAAGTTAAACATAGAAATACCATACAACTGAGCAATTACACCCCTACATATATACCCAAAAGAACTGAAACCAAGTACTCAAATACATATTTGTACAAGAATGTTTATAGCAGCCTTATTCACAATAGCCAAAAGTAAAAATAACCCAAATGTCCATTAATAGATGAATCTATAAACAAATTGTCTTATATACATACAACAGAATATTACTTAGTTATAAAAAGGAATGAAGTACTGATACATGCTAAAGCATGGATGAACCTCAAAAATGTCATGCTAAGTGAAGGAAGCCAGACACAAAAGGCCACATATTGTATGATTCCATTTATATGAGATGTCCAAATAGGCAAATCCACAGAGACCAGGTGAAGATTTGGGGAGGGGGGAAATAGGAGGTGACTACATAATGGGTACAGGGATTTCTTTTGGGGAGAGTAAATTGTTTTGAAGCTAGATAGAAGTAGGTGGTGGTTGCATGACAATGTGAATGTACTAAATATCACTGGATTATACACTTTAAAATGGTTAATTTTATGTTATGTGAATTTCACTCCAATTAAGAAAAAAAAAAAAAGCTCACACTAGTGTGGGTCTCCCCAGGGCTGTCTGCCCTGTGTATGCTCAGCCTCACAGTTGCTCATGGGAACAAGGAAAATATTGAGGGAGACTCTAGCCTCTGACTGGGCTGTAGGAGCAGCCCTTCCTCCCTTAGAAGTGTGTGCCCTTGAGGTCAAGGCCTGGGTCTTTTTTTTTTTTTTAGTTAGTTTCAGAGGTAGAATTTAGTGATTCATCAGTTGCATATAACACCCAGGGCTCATCATATCACATGCCCTCCTTAATGCCCACCCCCCAGTTACCCCATCCCCCACCCCCCTCCCTTCCAGCAACCCTCAGGTTGTTTCCTGGAGTTCAGCATCTCTTACTTACGGTTTGCCTCCCTCTCAATTTTCATCTTATCTTATTTTTCCTTCCCTTCCCCTATGGTCATCTGTTTTGTTTCTTAAATTCCACATATGAGTGAAATCATATGGTATTTGTCTTTCTCTGACTGACTTATTTCGCTTAGCATAATACCCTCTAGTTCCATCCACATGCCTGCAAATGGCAAGATTTCATATATATAGATATATAGAGATGTATATATGAAATGTGGTATATATATATCTATATATACCACCTCTTCTTTATCCATTCATCTGTTGATGGACATCTAGGCTTTTTCCATAGTTTGGCTGTTGTGGACATTGCTGCTATAAACATTGGGGTGCAGGTGCCCCTTTAAATCAATATGTTTGCATCCTTTGGATAAATACCCAGTAGTGCAATTCCTGGGTCGTACAGTAGCTCTATTTTCAACTGTTTGAGGAACCTCCATACCGTTTTCCAGAGTGGCTGCTCCAGCTTGCATTCCCACCAACAGTGTACGACCGTTCCCCTTTGTCCGCATCCCCCCCAACATCTGTCGTTTCCTCACTTGTTAATTTTAGCCATTCTGACCGGTGTGAGGTGGTCTCTCATTGAGGTTTTGATTTGGATTTCCCTGATGCCCAGCGATGTGGAGCATTTTTTTCATGTGTCTGTCGGCCATTTGGATGCCTTCTTTGCAGAAGTGTCTGCTCACGTCTTCTGAGGGCAAGGCTTGGGTCTTGGTCACTTAAGGCCCCGCGGAGCGGGAGGGCCGCTCCAAAAGAAAAGAAGTTAAAAAAAAAAAAAAAAAAAAGGGCAGAAGGAGGAAGAGGAGGAAGGAAGGAGGAAGAGACGAGAGTGACCAGAATTAGGGCCCAGCTCCACCCTGCATGTCTGTGGGACCTTGAGTATCCTGACTTCTCTGAGCCTCAGTCGCCTCAACCGTCACGGGGAGTCATGACCCTCCCAGGGCAGGGGGCGATCACACGCGTGCAATTGCTTGGCCCAGGACAGCGGTGTCACCTCTTCACCGGAATCAGGGGGTCCTAGCGGGCTCTTTGGAAACGCACTCAAGACCTTTGAAATGCCGGGAGGCTGAGGGCGGAGACCTTGCCAAGCTCTCACCGGACTCCCCCCTCCTCCCCCGCCAGGTCCCGTCCTTCCCGTCCCTCCCCCCACAACCCACCCCACTGCCCCGCCCCGCCCCGCCCCCCACCCGCCGCCAGCCTGGACGGTCTCAGCAGCGGCCCGCGGGGACCAGGTGTCCCGGGCGTGCCAAGATGCAGTCGGGGCTCTGGCTCCTCCTGGCCGCGCAGCTCGCAGGTAAGACGGGGAGACTCGCGGGGCGCGCGGGGCTGGAGCGGGTGGTCTGCCCTGGATCCGGGAAGAGCCTGAGCCCTAGAGTTTAGAAAAGGCTGTCCCGCTAGGGTGCAGAGCCCAGAGGCCGGGGTTGTGGGGGCCCCGGGAGGCGGCGCGGCAGGCACAGACCCTGAGGGTGGAAAAGAAATTCATCTCCCGAGTTCGTTACTCCAGGGATCCCTGAAGCCCCAGGATTGAGGCTACTCTCCCCCAAAAGCGTGGAGGGGAGGGAAGAGAGGAGGCGGGGGAGGGGAGGATTTGGGAAGGAAGAAAAGAGAAAGGGGAAGGATACACAGAGAGGAAAGAAAAAACTGCGCTTGTCGAGGTTTCCCACAGGGATGTGCCCCCAGGAAGGTTCCAGAGGCTCAGTTTGGCTTCGACGTCCCATACTTGGCCCAGGGTTCTGTCGACACATTTTTAGTACTTCCGGGGAGGTAGTGGTGGTACAATCTGCCAAACACCAGGCTACTGCCCGCTCTTGGACAGGTGTGGCAGAGGACTCCCTCGGGGTTCCCTGGCTTGTGGGAGCTATGTGGTGCGGCTCCCAGAGCCAGCTGCGTGGGAGTTGGAATGTTGCGGTCGGAAGGTAGCGGGGAGTCTCCAGTGTCCCTCTCATAAGCCCAACCAGACTGCCTCTTGGAAGAAGCCCCTCCACACCCCTAACTGCCCACTACCCTGCAGCTGATTGCTTTCTTCCCCAAAAAGCCCAAAGCTGGTCATCCTGCCAACAGTGACAAGGCCTGCCAGCCCCCTACTGTGACCCAGTGAGCTCAATCACATCTCAGATAGAAGCTAGTCCAGGCCATTCAAAACTAGTAGTTATTGCCGATCGTTTTAGAAAGAGCAGGTCCCTCTGAGTATGGAATCACTGGGAGAGGGTCAAATGAATTCCATGAGACCACATGGGTAGCAAGGCCTGGCTCTGTGTCTGGCACGGAGATGGGGCTTGGCCACGCTGGGTATTCAGCCTCCGGGGACACAAGAGAGAGACCAGGGTGTGTCGCAGCTAGCAAGCCTGCATGTCAGGACACAGGAAGGGGAACATACACACAAAGCCCAGGATCCTTTTGGGCCCCTTTACCCCTTAAGGAGTCACTTCTGGGCTTTCTTGCAAGAACTTCAGGAGTCTGCATATTTGCAGACCCACTATGTGCACAGGGGGGACGGGACAGTGATCCAGGAGAGGATCACAGGTCTCCTCGATTCAGGGAGAGACTCAGAGCTCAGGTTCTGGGGTCCCAGACTTGGGTTTGAATCTGGATCCACCACGTACAGGCTTTGTGACCTTGAGCATGCCCATAACTTTCCTGAGCTTCTGTTTCCTCATGTGCAAAATGGGTGTAAAACAGGATCTGGTGAGGATTAAGTGACATAATGCATGTACCATCTGGGCACAGTTCAGTAAAGATTGGCATCATTGTTTCTTATTATCTCCCCCAAGATGTCAGTGAGCCCCCAAACAGTGAAGAAGCTCTGCTCTGCTGAAAAGGCAGGATGCTGTTTAGGGAAAAAAGAGACGGCCCAGTAGGCACGTGGGCACCAGGTACCATGTCATTCTTGGTGCACGCAGAAGCTCGGAGTGGCCTGTGAGTGGAACCAGAAAGCTTATGTTTGTGGCCCACGATGGGGCCATGAAGGCTGAGACACAAGCATCAGCAGGATTGTGACTCTAGGCCGCTGCCTCAGTAGGCCAGCTCCCCTTGGGTACACACACACACACACACACACACACACACACACACACACACACACACAACCTCTGGACTCCTGTGCCCTCTCGTGCCTCGAAATTCCTAGGTCGCTGCCCCGGTCTATAGGATCTCGCTTTGCCCCACAGCTAAAATGGAAGGCTCGCCAGGTGAGATTCAGTGTGTTGGACTGGGCTGTGAAGGACCCATTCTGTCATCTGCTGCCTGTAACAACCCCTGGTGTGTGAGACACATAGACAATGAAGTACCCATGTACAGCGCTTTACAGTTTGCAGGGGGTTTTCTTGGACGTTTGAACCCTCGCAGGCAAGCAGGACAATGGCCCCCAGCTGCCCTCCTCTTAAAGGGCAGAGACAGACTCCTTGACTTCCTGCCATCCCACTGCTGGTAGGGGGCAGAAGCTGGGTTCAAGGCCTGCTCTAGTTCTCCATGAACAATCCCCTACTTATCGATGCTTCCCATCTTGAGACTAAAATGAAATCCCAGGGCTGCTTCTGGGGTGTCTGACCTTCCCCTCGGGAATGGAGATCCAGTGACCTGTCACTTACTAGGCTAACAATTTGCAGGCTGTAGTGGCGCGTACGGCAATAGTGAGTTCCTCTTGCTTGAGCATGCTTGATCATGTCTTGCAGAAAGAGTGGCTAGCCCTCTTTTAGATTGGCCAGACCAGCCCTGGGCTCTGCCTCTGATTTGGGGCTCCTCCGGGCTGCCTGAGTCTTTGCCACCTGCTTGGAGCCTGTTGAAGGTCTGTCCATAGAGCGGCAGCAGGACAAGCTGAAAGGCAACCGGCTTTGACTTCAGGCTTTGAATCTTTGAGTTTGAATCCCAGGTCAGTTACTAGCTTGTCCCACTTGGTGGGACTTTGAACAAGTGACTTCATGCCTCAGTTTCCTCACTGGTGTCATGGGGATAAAAATCCCCAAATAAGTTTGAGGTTGGATTAAGATCATCTATACAAAGAGCCAGGCATATAAGCAAGCAATCAATAAATGGCAGCTCTCTCCCCATCCCCTCCGTAAAACCGGCCGTAGGAAACACCTGATTGCAGATGGTCTCCTGGGAGGTGGGGTGCTCGAGCTCCGAGTCCGGGAGCCACCAGCAGCGTTTGCCACAGCCCCTGGCCCCTGCAACTGGGCAGGTTCTTCCATGGCTTTACTTCGATGCTTGACTCTGTGACTCTGAAGCCCCACAACTGTGGTTGGGAAAACGTGCTGATGATCTGTGTTCCTTCTGCTCCTCATAGCTCTCCATGGCAGCTCAGTGCTCCAGCAGGCCCCTGGGTCCATACTGGTTCAGACCAACCAGATGGTGATAATGTCCTGTGAAGCCAAAACCTCCCCCGCGAGCACACGCATCTACTGGCTGAGACGGCGCCAAGCTCCAAGCCCGCACAGTCACCACGAGTTCCTGGCCTTATGGGATTCCAAAAAAGGGATTGTGTATGGCCAAAATGTGGAGCAAGAGAAGCTAACTGTGTTTACGGATGCAGTGCGGTCCATTCTCAATCTCACAAGAGTGAAACCTGCAGACAGTGGCATCTACTTCTGCATGACCATCGGAACCCCTGAGCTGACCTTCGGGAAGGGAACTCAGCTGAGTGTGGGTAAGAATCTAGCTCAATGCTGTCGATGAGCATGGAGCACCTGCTGGGTGCTGGGTGTGTGCCAGGCACCGGAGCTGCCTCCACTCTCAGCCCCCACAGGAGAGGGTGCCAGCTAGCATCATAGCTGGTAGGAATGGACTTACCCAGGGCCAGGCAGAGGCAAGTGTTCTATGTAGTCATTTCAGTCCCCGCTGCCATCTACCCTGGGAGGTAAGATGTTGATTCCTATTGCAGATGGGATGCTTTGAAACATTGCTGCTTCTTCCGGGGACAAGGCAGTGCTGTCCTTCAGCCACATCAGGCCTCCCTGAGGCTCTGCCTAGATTGGGCTGAGTCCTGGGGCCTGACAGTGGTCTCAGAAATTCCCACCGAGCGTGCACACCAGGAAAGAAGGTCGTCACTGCCTGGACATACCCAGTGAGAGCATTTCTAGGGCTGGAGGATGCCCTTACATTCTGAATGGGTTGGGGGGCGGGAGCTGTGGCTCACACCTACACCCAGAGGTACAGGGAGGAAGGAGACTGGACCCCAGGCCTAGCTGCAAATTTGGCTGCATATTCACTGTGTGCCTTTGCACCGGGGTCCCTCTGCTCCCTGGGCCTCAGGTTTCCCATCTGTTTCATGGGGCTGCTGTTGGCTTCCATGACCCCCTCGAACCTCGAGAAGCTGCAGTTCTGGGAGTTAAGTCAGCACACCCCATAGAAATAGATGATAAGCCACAGATGTGATTTAAAAAATTTCTAATGCCACGTTAAAAAAAAGTAAAAAGAAACAAGTGGAATTAATTTAAATACTGTATCTTTAACCAATTTATCAACAATACCATTTTAACTTGTAATCAATATGAAAATTATTATTGAAATATTTTGCATTCCCTTTTCATACTAAGTGTTCGAGGTGTTTCTTACACACTGCACACCTTGAGTGAGACTGGCCAGTGGCACAGAGGGCAGATGGCCACACTCTTGGACAGTGAGGAGTAAGTTCTGAGAGGTGTGAGGGAATCATGGCAGAAATTCTCGAAGGCCTGCACCTGCCTTTAGCCCCCTCCCCACGTTAGCCAACGGCCAGCCGACCCCCTGCGCTCCTCCCACTGTCCAGCTTCCCTCTCACCTGGGTTCTTCTCAGGCTGGGGGCTGATGACAAGGGGACGCCCCCTTCCCAGGAACAGGACCACTCAGCATGGGAAGATGCAGAGACAGCTGGGACAGCAGCACCATTAGGAAGAAAGAAACAGGGGTGCAGCTGTCTCATCTCACCAGCTTTGGGTCTTTAGTCAGGAGGTAGGGATGGGGGTGAGATCTCTGGGCAAGAAGCCGAGGCATCCTCAGCAAGGTGTCGACTGATTCCTATATTGAAAATTGGGCTTTGGGGGGTTTGGGGTTTTGGTTTGGTTTATTGTTTTTGTCTCTACAAGCCTCACATTTTCCCACTCATGAGATTTTGGGTAGATGATGAAATAAACAAAACTGGTTTCTAGAAGCTTCCCCTCCACCTACACCACCTGCACCACCACCCACTCACTCCTCGCTTTGATATTTCCAAACCCCTCATGCTGCTCAGCTCCCTGAGAAGAGCAGACCCTTCCCAAAGCATGTGCTTGCACCTCGCCAGAATTAGGGTATCCAGAGCCACGTCCCGCCCTTCCTGCCAGAGGTCAGCCCGTATTGAAGGAGGAACCTCAGGTAGTAAAGAAAATATTAGAGAAAGACAGGGCCTTCTGGGGGCCGCTTTAACATACCATGGGCTCAAAAGTCCTGTCCTTTTCGAAGAGGAGAGAAGCGTGGGGATTTGAACGGGGGGCAGGGGGAGTCAGGAGTCATCAAGGGGACCCAGCTTTGGGCAAGAAGAAATTAAAATGGAACAAGCCTCCCCACAAACCCCTCATCAGACCCAGGCACCGAGCCCAACCAAGACGCTGAAGTGCTGTTAGACTGGCTCCCCTGCAGGCTTCCCACTGACCAGCCGAGAGACCTCTGTGCCTCCTCGTGTATAAAGTAAAGGGAATGGACACTGCCAGGGCCGTGAGGAGGAAAGGAGGAAACAATGCTGGGCCCCCACAGAGGGCCAGGTTCCCGCGCACTCTGGGAGCACTGTAGCTAGTGTCCTTTTTCCTTTTATGCTAGTTTCTCTCAGCGTTCCCATGGCCACAGGCCTTGACCTGTGCCTAACTTTTTGTCAGAAAGCATTTGCACCTGAGGGAGGGTGGCGTCGTGAGAGCCTGGAATCAGGGCCTTTTGGCTCAGATCCTGGTCGTGCTGTTTAAGGCTTCCCGAACTTTAGACAAGCTATTCCAGTTCTCTGAGCCTAGGCCTCCTCGGGGATAAGATGGGGGTCCTGGTGCCTGTCCCAAAGTTGTTGGGTTCAGTAAGCTCAAGCTGAAGCTGAAGTGCTTGGCTGTGCCCCTAGCACATGGGGGGACTTCGTAGGGGTCCGTTCTAGTTAGTTGGTTCTTCCCAGAAACCTCATGAAGCAGGCAGAGGATGCGTGTTATCTCCACTTTCCAGAGGACACTCAGGCTGGCAAGGGTCCAAAGTGTCCGCTTTTTATGTGGAAGATGCCAGCCCCGAAATGGCCATCTCCTGCGGCCCCTCTCTGCCCCCTTGACACTAGAGTTTAAATTTACGGTGTCACCATCTTCCCTCTCCCACCGTTTTGCAGAAAGTCATTGCAGTGAAACATCTTTGCTCACCGCACAGACACAAGGGTTGGATTCAGCAGCACCCAGTGCTCACACCATTCCTAGCATCTCAAAGCCTCCGGTGCCTCCCTTGGCTCAGTGTGCTTGTCCCCTGCCCTGCTCCAACACATCAGAGTGTGACACTGGATTGGAACGAAAGAGAGGAGTGACCCGCCCAGGCATCAGGAGAGGGGCTAGGGGCGCCAGGTGGGCACTTTGCCCTGTGGGGCCTCGGGGCCAGCCCCTCACATCGCTGGTGTTCGTCCTTAAAATTAAAGGTTGAGACTAGAGGTCGTTCCAGCTCTGATAGTATATGATTTGTAAAGACACTTGAGAAGGAAAGAAAATCCCCATTGCAACCTGCATGCTACTATACATATGGGAAAGGGCACCCACCTCCTTTCCATGAGCTTCCTCCAACCATTTAGGAATTGGCAGGTTAGCTAAGGGGCTGGTCTTGTCAAGGGTTTGGGGACTCTGGCTTCCACTCAAGGTCTTCGGCCAGGGGGAGCCTGCTGAGGCCAGGGGGAGCACAGTTCGCTGGGCGTGCTATCCCCTTTAATTCTCATGACAATCCCGAGAAGGAACTGGGAGTCCTCTTTATTTCAGCAGATGAGGAAACGGAGGCACAGAAAAGTGATAGGACTTGCCCCAAGTCACACAGCAATTAATCAGGACCGCTGGGGCTCTGTTCAGGACCATGTGGTTGCAGAGCCCCTCTCTTTCCTGGACACCAAAACAACCCCCTGCCTAGGCCCTCAGTTAGGTCTGAGAATTGGGAAAACACCTAGAAAATTCTATTGCTCTGTAACCTTGGAGCCCTGTAGCAGCCTAGTCATAGCGGCTTTAGTACCTGGATGGAAGACATGAGATTTTAACTTTTGTCTGGAACTCCACCCACTGTTTACATGTCTTGCTTGCTTTCTGTAGTTGATGTCCTTCCCACCACTGCCCGGCCCACCAAGAAGCCCACCCCCAAGAAGAAAGTGTGCCGGTCCCCAAACCCTGTGACCCAGAAGGGTGAGTTCTCCCAACTTCCTGGACCCTCAGAAGCACAGCAGGATGTCTTCCTTCCCTCCCTCCCTCCCTCCCCCTCCCTCCTTCCTTCCTTCCTTCCTTCCTTCCTGCTTACCTCCCTTCCTTCCTTCCTTCCGCAAGCCCTTCCCACCTGTGGACTCTAGCCTGTTTCTCTGCCCCCCCCGCAAGCTGAGGTCAGAAGGGAAGTTGAGTATGACCACAGTGCTGCCCTCCAGCAGCTCACAGTCTAGTGGGGGACACGCTTACAAATCGTCACGGGGCAAAACCTAATGGAGGCTATGTCCACCCCCAAAACCTGCACATCAGTGTTCCTAGCGGCATTATTCATAATCGCCAAAAAAGTAGTAGCTCAGAAATCCACCAACTGATGAATAGATTACCTAAATATGGAATATCCATGCAATGGAATATTATTTGGCCATAATAAACAGTGAATTACTGATACAAGCTACGATATGGATGAACCTTGAAAATATTACACAGTGAAAGAAGCCAGACACAAAAGATCCTGTATTATGGGATCCCATTGATAAGAAATGTCCAGAATATGACATTTCATAGAGACAGAAAGTAGATGAGTGGTTGCCTAAAACAGGGGGGTTGGGAAGGAATGGGGAATGATTGTTAATGGGTACGGGATATTTTGTGGGGTGAGACAAAAACGTTCTAAAATTAGATTGTGGTGATTGATGGTTGCACAACTCTGTGAATATATCAAAAACCATCAAATTATACACTTGGAGCAGGTGAACTTTATGTGTAAAATCTATCTCAACAAAACTGTTAGCAAACAAAAATACCAAACCCAAAGGACCAAAACTTAAAAGTTTCTCAGTTTGGATGCTTACTAGAGGACCTAACACACAGTATGTGCCAATATATGTTTGTTAATGAGTGGACAAACTTGCCTCTCTGTGCTATATGCACCAGACACAGCAGCTGGAGGGCGCGCGCGCACACACACACACACACACACACACACTTCACTTGAACCATCAACCCAAATGTGTTTCTGGAAAAATACTGACCCCTGTTCCCCAAAAGATACTGGTGACAAACAGAAAGCGTCATCTGCTCCTACCCACAGAACAAATAGCAGGCGAGCCACCACACTAGAGCTGCCTCGCGCTACTGGGGTTGCTTGGTCTCAAATACGTCAAGTAACAGAAAGAGCCTGAGGAGAGGCACCTAATGGGATTTCAGGGGATCAGAGCAGGAAGCTGCCCCATGGGGTCACAGTAATAAAGGAAATCAGAACCCATATGCAGAAGGGCATCTTGGGGAACATGAAGGTGGAGATAAAATGACCTCATTTGGTAAAGTATCTGTGCCCCACAACTTTGCCTAAAAGATTTCAGGCAAGTT
This sequence comes from Callorhinus ursinus, assembly GCF_003265705.2. Lineage (NCBI taxonomy): Eukaryota > Metazoa > Chordata > Mammalia > Carnivora > Otariidae > Callorhinus > Callorhinus ursinus. Next base: position 39,279,743 of record NW_027397072.1, read on the forward strand.
ACAACAAAAAATGACACAAAAGGCAAATACACCAGGGCCACTAAGTTGAGGGTGCCGAAACTGGGTCTGTGCTGGGATTCTAGAGAAGTAGAGAAGCAGCGAAGCCAGCTGCACCAAAAGGAATACTCCAGATAATCTGGGACCAAACCCCTGCCCCCCACGGTGATGTAAAGAAACAACCCCAGGCACCGGGCTTCAAAGCCTTCCTCCCAGTGTTAAATTCTTGAAGAAATCTCCTCTGTTCATCCTTCTGTAAGGACTGCTGAACAATAATGAATTCACTAACACTTCTAGAAGTGATGAGGACAAATGTCTTGCATCATTTCTCATATGGACCCTCAGTACAATCCCAGGGCAAAGATGCAAATCCAACATTAGTAGGTTATTAAGAATAACCAGGCTGAATGTGAAATTGGCCAAGTGAGGGTTGGCGGAAAAGTAGGTGGAGGTTGCTTTGGGGGTGGGGGCCATGGGACAGCGTACCCCGGTGGTAAGTCAGCCAGTCTATCACTGCCTATACTGTGTGACCTTGGGCAGGTGATTCAGCCTCTCTGAACCTGTTTCCTCATCTGTAACATTGGGATGTTCGCCTGGCATGATTAAATGAGGTGCTATACATAAGGCACTCATCTTGAGGGGGGCACCCAGCTAGAGCTCACAGCTTGTCATCATGAATGAAACCACATGGCCGCCCTGGGGAAGGGCCTGCTCCCTAAGGCTTCGGGCTGTCCCTGGAGATGACATTGAGAGCAACGGTGTGGTAGCCTCTAGGCTTCAGGGGACTCCGAAACCCGAGCAAGGCAAGAAAGGCCAAGCCAGGCCATACAAGTGGCCAATATATGAAAATAGGTTGACGCTGACAAATCATCGGGGAATGGAAGTGAGGTATCATGTTAAACCCACTACACTGGCAAAAACTAAACACTTTGATAATATTGAGGGTCGGCAAGGGGCACAGCTGGTGGTTAGGAATGAAAATCAGTGCAGGCTTTTTGGAAGGCTCTTCACAGTGTCTATCACAACTTTAAACGGACATAGTTGATGGTTTGGCGGTTCCTGTTTTCAATATTTGCCTCAGGCTGCCTCTTACATTAGGAAAAATGTACCAGGATATTCTCTGCAGTTATTTGGAAAAGTAAAACATAGGAAACAAACAAAATGCCCATCCAATGGCTGAATAATCCATGGTATGTCCAAACTGCAAATGTTACTCTGCTAGGAAAAGTGTGTGCTGAGATTTTTTTTAAAAAAGATTTTATTTGTTTATTTTAGAGAGAGGTGGGGGAGGGGCAGAGCAAGAGGGAGAGAGAGTCTCAAGCTGACTCTGCACTGAGCGTGGAGCCCGACTTGGGGCTCAGTCTCACGACCCTGAGATCACGATCTGAGCCAAAACCAAGAGTCAGACACTCAACCGACTGCACCACCCAGGCGCGCCCTGATATATTTAAGTGAAGAAAAAAATGGTTTGCCAAACAATTTGTAGAGTATAAGCCACTATATGCTTTAAAAAAACCTGTATGTGTTTGTGTAAATTATGCATGTGTAAATGCAAAGAGAAAGGTACCAAATTAACCATGGCATTTTTTTTCCTGTGAAGTAGCTAGCATGCCAAGGAGCACTCTAACCATATACTTGAATCCTTTACAAGGAAAATATATTCAGCAATCTCTTGTGTAGTTAAAATAAAAGCTTTAAAAATAAATAGTAAAAATCTCTTTACCAGGCATGAAAATTATCTCCTTTCAACATAAGTAGCTCCTGAGTTTAATTAATTTTTAAAATGATGATGCGGGACATAACATTTTCCATGTAAAATTATCTAAATGTGTTTAAAGTACCTCGAAAGATGGGCGCCTGGGTGGCTCAGTTGGTTAAGTGACTGCCTTCGGCTCAGGTCATGATCCTGGAGTCCCGGGATCAAGTCCCACATCGGGCTCCCTGCTCAGAGGGGGGTCTGCTTCTCCCTCTGACCCTCTTCCCTCTCGTGCTCTCTATCTCTCATTCTGTCTCTCAAATAAATAAATAAAATCTTAAAAATAAAAAAAAGTACCTAGAAAGAAAGAGGAGAAAAATATGCAAACAATGGTATTCTCTGGGAGGTGGGACTTCCGGTTGATTTTTCCCTCTTTGTATTTTTATGTGCATGCCTCGGATGTTCAGTAAGTGTGTCTTTTCCAGGCCCCTCCTGTGGCCCCCTCACCCTCGGCCTTCTGGTGGCCGGAGTCCTGTTTCTGCTGGTGTCCTTGGGAGTGGCCATCCACCTACACTGTAAGTTTTGCCCTCTTGGGCCATCATGGTGACTCCTTTTGCTGTTGGAGGTGTCCCTGAGCATCCATCCTTCTCTAGGGAAGACGGACAGATGGCAGAAGTCTACACCTGCCCCCAGCCCATGGTAGCTGCAGAGGTGCAGGGATCAGAGACTACCCTGTCTCTAGAGTTAGACAGGCCTGGGTTTGAAGCCAACCCTACTATTTGCCCATCTAGGGACCTTGGCCTCTCTGAGCATCAGCCACCCCATCCAGGAGTAACAGTGTTACCTACCTCCCAGGGTTGCTGTTTGTAAAGTCCTGCCCAGAGGGCCCAACATGGGGTGTGAGCTCAGTCAGTGAGAACTCCCATGAGCAGTCAGGATGGAAGCAGTACACAGAAGACATTGCACTGGGGTTTGGGTTATGTTCCCAGAAGCTTGAACTCCTCCTCCTCTGCGAGGCTGCTGGAAGACAGAAGATGACTGTCTCTCCCGGCCACCCTGGGGATGAGATCATGTCCTGCTCTGGGCTCCCAGGCTTCATCAGAAAGGGGGGAGCTGCAGGGGAGGCCCGCACCAGCAGCCCAAGAGCCCTGGGCTCTACCCTTGGCCCTTCTGCTCACCTGTGCCACCACGAGCAAGTCACTGACTCTCTCTGGGTTTCTATAAAATAAGAGAGGGTGGCTCGCAGAGGCATGGACTAGATCAGTGACACTCTTTTAGGTCACAGACCCCTTTAAACTTGTGATAGCAGTTACAGACCCTCTCCCCAAAGAAATGTGTCATGTGCACATTTTTGCATAACATTGCCATTCACAACAGGATCCGTTTGCCCCCATTAAAGTTCAGTGGTCTGCAGACCTTTTTGATCAAGGATCTCACTAGTAAAAAGTTGTTAAATTATGAACCCCAACTGCAAATAGATCTCATTAGTAAAAAAAAAAAAAAGTTAAATTTTAAACTCTAACTGCAATTATGTGTATTTATTTCATATATTAAGTATGTTATCAAATGTGCTTCATAACTGAAAAGTAATAAAAGATGAGATAGACCTATAAATAGACATGCTTACACTTCCTTCCCGCATCCCGGTGGGAAAACTTGCGATTGCCCCGAATGCACACACTCTAGCTTGAGGCCACATGTCTGCACACCTCTCATTCCTGACCTGCTGCAAAGGGCAAACTGGCACATTTAAGGACACACAGACCAGAGTAAATTCACTGAGTTCGAATTCTGGCTTTACTGCTTACTAGCTGCACGACTTTGGGCAAGTTACTCCGTGCCACGCATGCTCTGTGACTCAGTTTCCCCATATGCCCAATGGAGGTACTAAGAGGAGTAGTCATAGGCTTGCTGTGAGCTTGAAGGGAGTTAAAGCACATAAAGTTGGAGCATAGCCTGGCGCCAGGGAAGTGGTCTGAGGTGCTGGCTGCCCCTGTCATCTCCCTCTTCACTCTCTGGGGCTGGGAGTCAGCGGCCCACAGCCCACACCAACCCACCTCCTTGTTTTCTTCTTCCAGGCCTGCAGAGGAGAGCCCGGCTTCGCCTCCTGAAACAGTAAGTGCTTGGGGCCTCGAAAAAGTGCCCGTGACGCGGCCCTGGGTGTGGTCCTGGCTTCCTTCGCCCCCACTGTTGCCACAGCCTCTACCTGCAGGGATCCCAAGCCAGACCCCGCCTACAAAAAAAATCTCAGACTGTATAAATAGATGGAGCCATAAAGTTCAGGAGGAGAGATCGTCTAAACAAATGAAAATACTGGGTATTTCAAGCACGGAGAGACTTAGCTCTTAGCTCTCCTAATGATCGCAATCAACTCTTGCAAGTATAGAATACAATAGGATACCCCAAACTCTTTCCCTCCCAGCATTTCATCTGACTTGGTCCTTCAAGGACATAAGAGGGTTACTGTTACAGACCAGCTGAAAGACTTGCTCAAAGCATTTGGGTTAGTAAAGAGCAGGACTGGATCGGAAGACAAGTTGGTTCACTGCTTCCTTCCCTGCTCGTGTGGGGCGTTGCGCTGCCTTGGTCCTGTCTTCCACCCTGGACCCCACCTGTGTCCCAGGAGCTGGCAAATCAAAAGGCTGAGTCACATGGACATGGGAGCTAAAAAGCCCCGGCTCTGTAGACCGCTGAGCTGCGTAAGTGCAGGCAGATACCCAGAGGCTGAGGCCCGAGAGGCCAGCGGCCAGGGCTGCTCCCAGCCTCAGGGACTGCCAGGCCTCAGCCGGGCCATGAGCAGTGTTCTTGGATTGCTTTTTCTTCCTCAAAATACCGTTCCACATCTACCTCTCTCATTAATGACAATCCCCTCCATCTAGAGGTGTTTGGAGAAAAAAGAAAGCCCATCAAGCCTCTAGATGGAAGAGGGCAAGAGGGCCTGGTGCTCAAGAGCTCGGGCTAGGGGGTTTGAATCCTGTCTGCCGCTCTTCAACCATGGGACTGTAGGCGAGTCACTTCACCCCTCTGAGCCTCTGATTCCTCATCTGTGAAATAGGCTAACAGTACCAACCTCATGGCTCTTGTGAGGACTTATTGGGGTAATATCCATAAAGTGCTCAGCCCTGGTCCCACGGAGTCGAAGCACAAACTCATGTCACTTAGGAAAAGTCAACTCTACCATCCAAACAACCAAGGAACAAAATGTACTCCTAAATACTTGAAAATTTAAACTCCAGATAAACTCTGTATTATATTCTCGACATTATTATATACATTGTATTTGTCTATATATTTGCTTGACTAGAGATAGTCACTGAAACATGCCTGCTGTCTTTTATGGGTGATTTTCAATGATAATTTTGATTGCGTACAGTTTTCACATTTTTATGTGCTGGATTTAGAAGTTATCCCCTACCTAAGAGATGGTAACCTGAGTGTATTTGTCTGAGCCTAGATCTGCAGAATGTTCTGTTCAACATCTTCCCTTGGTGACCTCTAATGGAGAATGAGTCCCCATAAGGATACTGGCCCCACTCAGCCCTTCATTTTAACTTGTTCCCCAGTGATTTGATGCCAGTTTTAGGGGACCTCTGAGGATCCACTGAGGTGGGGAAGGAGCTGGGAGTGAACATGGGGAGCCGTGAGCTTGCTCACCCTCTGCTCCCAGTACTGCTGCCATCGACCACCTGTAGTTACGCTCGCCAGTGAGACATCATTTGAACAAAAGGGTTTGTGGCTAAAACAAAATTTGGAAATCCTCTCTAGTTTTGCTACCATGATCCAGGTGTGGGCCAAAGAGTCCATGGGCCTCACGGATCAGCTGTTCCAAACTCAAGTTGCGACTTGTGGCAAACACTCCCCAGCCCGAAACTGAGCCTGGAAAATCTTCCCATCAGCAAGCCTCCTTCTTCTGGCCCCTTAGTGTACATTTGTGAATAGCTTCTCTTAGAAGGTACTACAGGAAATAACACTATTCAAAGCTAGAGTTCTTTGAGCTTTGTTTTTTGAGCTTCTTAAATTTTTTTTTTAATGACTAAGTTGGGCCCTAAAAACATACTAACAAAAAACTCCTGGCCCGGGGCTCCTTACTGGAAGTGCAATCCTGCGTCCTCACCTGTCATTTGTCTTCGTTACAGGAAATTCATATAATTTCCCTGACAATAAGTGGTGTCTCAACTTGCTGTTGTTTTCAGGTTTTATAAATGAGCAAAAAATATGCTTTCGGGGTCCTGCTACAAAAATACGTGTGGTCAGTAATGAGCGAGATCTGGAAAAATGAGAGAGAAGAGCCACGCTCAACTCACTCCACTGTGGAAATTTCACTGGCCTGCTGAAGTTGCCTGCTTTTAACTATTGCAAGTTCTTTCTGTGGGCCTCACGTGTGGGAGCAACGTGTTAGTTGGTCATCGGGAGCCACAGCGAGAAGGCTTCAGAGCCCCCGAACGCTTCCTGCAACTCGGGGGCACACTGGACGATGCCGCCATGACACGACTTCCAGCTCCCACACCCCCCCTGGGCTGGGCTGGGACCTTTGTGTTGGCCATCCAGCCCCTGTCTCGAAAGTTGCTTTGCCCTGGTAGGGCATTGACGTGGAGTCCTGAGTCTCTCATGGGATGGCAATGGGCTGGCTCCTCCTTGGTCTTCCCAGGCTGGGGCTGACTGCCCTCACCGAGAGCCCCAGAGACCAGACCCAGCTTTGAACCAGCTTTCTGTGAAGGGCTGACCCGACTTCCGTAGTGATTTCAGTCTCTGGGGATGTCCTTTTGGGGCTGGGGACTTGTGGCTTTGAGAATGGGAAGTCACTTTATCTCCTATTAGGAATTTCCCCAGCTTTCACTTCTGCCCTCCCATGGCTTGTATATTTCTCTCACTTTCTGTTCTTTTTATGAAAATGTCTTGTTTGGAAAAATAAAGTCCTTGAATAAAAGATGCAAATGGGTCCTGTGATGGAAAAGCACAAAGCCCATCTGTATGGCAAAGATGTTGATGCTCAGCTGAAAAGAAATAACAAGGATAAAACGTGCCTGTCCTCATTCGCCCCTGCAACATGCTGTTGTCCGTATGGTAGGCATAGAGAGAGTCTCAGAAGTTGGGAAGCACCCCAGGCACCCAGCGTCAGGCAGCAGGGGCCCCGGGGACTGGCCTCCTCTGGCCACCCCAAGCCACCTTCACTACACCTGTTGGGTTCTACAGAGCGGAACCCCAGGGACTCCTAGCCACAGACTGCTGACCTTGTACTAAAGAGAAGGTGAGAGGCATCAGGGTGTCTCTCTCAGCTTTGACAGGAAAAGCAAATGCAAGGGGGAACATGCTGAGCTGGAAGAGGGAGTTGAGATGAGGAACTCGTGCCTTCTGAAAAAGCCCAAGGGGATCTGATCTTAGCTCCCCACCCTGGGCTTTGGCAGTGTAAGAGCTACTGAGCCAAAAATGAATGCAGCCTTAGGCTGCGTTAACAGAAGCACCAGGTGCAGGCCAACGGAGAACAGAGCACCACCTGCTTTTCCCAGCGGCTGGGAGGTGCCCTTGAAGAAGGGCAGTGGCAAACCAGGCTCTGCTCAGAGACCTCTGGCGGCCACAGAAAACAGGAAAGGAAGATGGCTCGAGGGGAGGAAGCATCTGAGACGCTGCCTGTGGAGTGAAAGGGGCAGAACTAGGTGTGGCAGGTGGGAGTTAGAAGGGTGTTGGTGCAGGAGATGCTCGAGAGAAGCAAATGCTCTCTGCCCATCAGCTCTGAGGACGACATGACAGGCTGCCTCCCAGGGCCCCGGGGAAGGGGGGAAGGAGCAGGGCGGCCCGAGCCAGACCCCTCTAGGTCTCACGTTTAAGGTGGGCTTCTTGCTCTGAGACATCCCATTTAGGGATAAGAGACTAAAGCCCAGGGGATGTCTGGGTGGCTCAGTCGGTTAAGTGCCTTTGGCTCAGGTCACGATCCCGGGGTCCTGGGATCCAGCCCAGGAGCCCCCACATGGGCTCTCTGCTCAGCAGGGAGTCTACTTCTCCCTCCCCCTGTCCCTCTGGCCCCCCTCCCCCTGCTCATGCTTGCTCTCTTTTTCTCTCCCTCTCTCACACACGCACACTCTCTCAAACAAATAAATAAAATCTTCGAGAGAGAGAGAGAGACTAAAGCCCAGATGTGCAACCTGCCTTCCCTGCAGGCTCACACCTAGTCCACAGCAGAAGTTAGAAGGGACCTCCAGGCCCCTCTCTCCACTTTATGCTTGGCTGTTTGACAGCATCTCCCCATTGCTGTCTTTGCAATTGTGTTTAGTCGTTTGCAAATTCATACGGGGGTGAGGTTGGAGGACCAGGGCCGGGAAAAGGGGGCGGGGGGCACCTCTGTCTCTTTTCTGTGCAGCAGGTCCCTGCTACGGCTTGGTCTGCCCAGAGAGCTAGAGCAGGCTTGGCTGCCAGCAGCAGGGGCTGCGGTGAAGTCGTCTGCACCCAGCACCTGACTTTTCTTTTGCAGAAGGAACTGAGCATTTACTACTTTCTGGAGGTCCGTTATGGCAAAATATTTAAAAAAATTTTTTTTTAAATCTAGATATCTTTTGACTCACAATTCCACCTCTAGGCCATTACCTTAAAACACACACACACACACACACACACACACACACATCTCAAGGTTCCATACACGAAGAAAAACTCATCAAATTGGTTTTTGTCGTGCTGCTTAGTAGCCAAAAATTGGAAATTGTCCAGATGTCCATCAGGAAAAGACAAATCAATTGTGAGACGAGGGACTCGTGGCAGCGATTAGGGAATGAGTGAGACCCATCCACGCTGGCTTCAAATGATGGCCACTACACCTGCATATATTGTAACAACATCTGTATGGATTATCCTCGTTTGAAATGCAATATATGGCCACTGCTAAAATTCAAACACGATAAAAACAGGCAAAGCAAATATACGTTAAAGTCAGGATACGGTTACTCTTATTGCAGGGGTGCTCCATAGGAGGGAGTATGAAGTTTGGGAGTTGGCATGTCCTGTCGCCCATCTGGGGGCTGCTCGTATGGGTGTGTTCAGTTAGTGGAATTCACTGAGCTGTACACTCACAATATGTCAACTTTCATATGCACGTATGGAAATATAGATTATACTCCAACAAAGACATGTTTTGAACATCTAAGTACAGAGCATTGCAGAAATATGTAAAATTGGCATTAAAAGTTTCTTGTTCTCCCAGATTTTTCCTGCCTATACTCTTTTAAACAGAGAATTGAAATCTTATAAAATATAATACGTAATACCTAAGATATAGAATATAAAAAATCGAATCTTACTATTCTGCAAATTTGATTTTTTTTCTCTAATAATATATCAATGCCTCTGGACATATTTGTGTATGCATAGGAAAAGATCCAGAAGGATATACTCCAAGCTGTTAATGGTAGTTACTCTGGGGAGTTTCCACTTCTGCATTATACATACATGTCTGGTTGCATGAATTTTTACAACAATCATGTATGACTTTTATAATTGGGGGTAGGAAAGTTTGGGGAAAAGAAACGGCTTCTTTTTAGAAAGAGGCTCTGATCATCATGATATTAAAAAATTGGAATCCGCTTCAATAGCTGTTGATGAGAGATTTTGTTCACAAGTCACGATTTTTAAAAATCCATGCAATGGGAATCACATGACTCGTGCAGGGGCTGCCGGACTGCAGGGCCGAAGTCTCCAGTCGTGCAAACTTGGGCAAGCCCCTGTAACATCTGTGGGCTTCAGTTCCCTTCTTTGCAGTGGGAGCAACAACTGTCTCTCTCTGCCTTGCTGTGGGGCACGGCCATAGCTGGGTCTGGGGCCAGTGCCGCTTCCCTGGGCCAGTCCCGCTTCCCTGGGCCAGTCCCCCCTCAGCAGGAAGCAAGGGTAGTGAATTCTGGGCACCAGCCTGCAGGTGTAGCACCCAGCAGCACCAGTTCAAAGGAGGAAGGGGGCTCCTATGCAACCCCCTCCCTTTCATCCTTACTCATCCCCACCCCCACCCCCGCAGTTTGTGTCTCTCTACCTGTAGGAAGTGGGCAACTTGTTTTCACAAAGTGATCCCCGGTCCTGTGTGGGCTGCAAAGCTGATCGAATCTACCACCCAGTCAAAGGGAAAGAGAGAAAGAGCCCTGTCTTCAGAGGCCTTTCCAGGTGTGGAGGACGAAAGATTTCCTCCATCACTTCTTGGGAAACCTCCTCAGATGCGTCACTGACACTCCTTGGTGACCGTGAGTCACCGGTTCCTGGAGTCCTGCGGGTTACATAACTGGGTGCCTCAGCCCAAACAGAAGGAAACCGCATCCCTCGACACCACATCTGTTTGGGATTCACAGACATAAGCCTGACCTGGGTGATTCTTGTCATGCTGAACGCCAAAGTTCTGAAAAAGGACTCTATTCCCGCGCGGTGTCATTGGCTCTCCTGGATCCTGTTTTCTCCCATTCATTGACAGCCTTTTATGTGCAAGTACCCATCTTTAGCTTAGCTTGGGCTTCTGAATTTGAACAAAAAAGTCTACATTTCTTTTCATATATATATATTTAATATTTTATTTATTTATTTGAGATAGAGAGAGAGCATGAGAGGGGGACAGAGGGAGAGGCTGAGGAAGGAGCCCGACGTGGAGCTCGATCCGAGGACCCCAGAATCATGACCTGAGCCGAAGGCAGATGCTTAACCGACTGAGCCACCCAGGCGCCCCTTTTCATATATTTTTAATTGCAGACTATCTCCCATCCTGTCCCCTTTGACAAGTGAGCTAATCACCTGCCCCCTCTCTGCAGGTAGTGCTCTTCTTCCTCAGGCTTCTCGATGCCAGTGTAAATGTATTTATTTGGGGCACCTTCTGTGTGCCCGGCTGGCCCTGTGCTGGGACTTGGGGAACCACGGCAGACACAGCCCAGCCCCCCCAGATCCCTCCTTACTGGCCAGTCCCTGATCTCCTGGGGGGACCAAGGCCAGTGGGAGCCCTCCGGCCCTGTCCTGCCACCCGCATACACAGTCAGCCTTCCTGAGCCTCAAGGCCAGAATGTATATGAATAAATGAGTGAAGCAAAAAGCCCACTTACTGAGCCAGAGGCACAGCCTGCCCGAGGCACCCCCTCAGCCCTCTCTGCCGGCTCCCCAGCCCAGCCTGTCTGGGCCCCAACGCTGTGAAGACTCCACTTAGCCACACTTCTCACTGTTTGCTTTGACAGGTACAGTCAACAAACCCCTTGGAGAACATACACTCAACAAACTAGTTCTTAACCGAGCACCTACGGAGTTCTTGGCACTAACGATGCGTTCAGCAGACACTGTCCTTAACTCCATAGGCTCACAGCATCGTGGGGGACAGAGACACAGGCCCGGCACCTGTGTGACTCCAAGAGTGAGTGCCCTCGGGGCCGCACACTAGTGCCAGCCCTGGACAGACGGTAAACGGGAGACACGTAAATACCCAGATGATGTTAACACAAGCAGAAGGCATGAGTTGCTGCCTCACAAAAAGTTATGCTGTGCTGGTGGAAGAGTATGAGGCCTTTCACAGTAGATTTTGTGGAGGTCTCTGCGGTTGGGTGGGGACAAAGTTAAGAGGGGAAGATTTGAAGTGTTGGTGGGGAGGCGGAGGCCCATCTTCCCCACACAGCTCTCCCCAGCCCCCCATCAGCATCCTGTGGGCCAAACACTGGCTGCTTGGCTAGACCTGCTATCTAGGTCTAGCCTAGGGCGAGCGTTTGGCCCATAGGATGCTGAAGGGGCCAGACCAGGCAAAAGGGAGGCTGTTTCTCCTGTTCCTCGGCCCTCACTTCTGCCACGCCTGGGGAGCCAGAGAGGCCTAGGGAGCAGAGAGCAATGGGAGGCTCACCCAGCACAAAGGCGAGGACTGGCCTTTGTGGAAGCCCCTTCCCGGACCGCACTCAGAGCCTGCCTGGCCAGAAGCTCAGCATCCCATCTCTCACGCCCACCTTGAGGCGTTGGGGGTGAAGGCGGTGAGAAGGAAGGCTCGCTGGGGCTCAAATGGGAGGCAGTGCTTGCCTAACAGTTCTCCACATCTTAGCTGCCACGTGCGGAGCTTAGCAATGGAAGAGGGATGACACTATTGGGGTTTCATCTGTGTCACTTCAGACAGAGTGTGCCCCTGCGTGTTTGCCTCGTAAACTATTCCTGATTATTGTGCCACACAGGGCCTTTCAGGGGACAGCTGTCCCACAGTTGAGCCTGGACAGCCCCTGCTGATGTTAACTCAAAACCTCCCCACCATCTTCCCTGCCCTGCCTTTAGTATCCAAATAAATTAAGACCCTTGAGTGTGTCTGAGTGTTTAAGACAAGATGGTTGATCCGCATGGTCTCATCCCTCCTGCCATGACCTCTACACCAAAGTTTCAACTTCAGAGAATGAGTAGTGACTCGGCCAAGGTTAAGAATACATTTTCCAGGAAAATGGAAATCTGTCATTTGCATCCAAACATCCCTGGGCAGGTGAAAATGTAAGAGTGACGGCCCTCAGTGCAGGAGAGGACATGGACAAGAGCACTCACAGGGGCTGCTGATAGTATCATGAGACACTACAGCTGTTCTCCTTTTGGAAAAACCATTTGGTAATATCTAGTAATGTCTAATATAAATCACATACTCTACCTCAGCAATCCAGGGAATTCGCCCCTATAAAATAAAAACATTATTGCAAAAGAATAAGTATACAAAGATGATTCTTTCCATTTCATTTGGGACAAATAAAAACTGGAAACAACCCCAAGCTCATCGATAGGGAATTACTAAATAAAAATGTGATCTATACATGCCCTAAAATAATATCACGCAGCCATCAGAAGAATGACTCAAGAGAATGATTTGGTGAGATTGCCAGGAAATCCCTAGGGAGGAAAAGGTGGATGCAGGGAAGAATTTAAAATATGATCCTATTTTTGTAAAGCAAGTAATCCGCCTGCAGAAAACCATGTACATGTCTAAGGCTGAGGGTACATGACCGCATGAACAAGCCGATGCCACTGTAGAAGGAGACACGCTTCACCGCCAACACTGGGCATGAACACAAAGAAGCAAATGTTTCCTTGGAAAAGGAACTAGTTTTACTGAAGTAAGGAGAAATTGAAACAAAAGAATCCCTCCTTTTATTTTTTATTAATTAACTTGACTGTTAAAGTTCAATAACAACTGTCAAAGTTATAATACATTGGAAAACACCTAAGAATCAGTATTTTTATTCATTCTTGCACTCCCTAATTTCAAAAAGGATTTGGGGCAGGTGACAAAGCAACACACACAAAGGGAACAGTACAAAAGGGCAAAGCAGCAATGGAATGGGGAGTGGGGACAAATCAGCGGGCATTGGGGTGGGCACAGCACCTGTCAGCGTTCAACACGCATTTCCACTCGAGCCGATCGTTTGGTTCTACGTCAAGACTTGATGGTACTGTGTCCTTCCTCTTACTTGATGCGTTATCACCTCTTTCTATTTTTCGTTTTCCAATCACTACAGGTAATTTATTTTCTCCTCTCTATTTGCCTAACATTGCCATTCACCACCCCAGCGTCACCATGCTGCTCTGGCTGTGGGTTCGTGGTGTGACCAGCCAGGCTGCTGAGCAGGACTCTTATGTGAGAGCACGCAGTTTCCACTCGTTTAGACTTTTTTCACAGAAGTAGAATTTGTACGGTAGTTAGACGTATTATCAGTTCCTACACTTAAAAAGATGTCATTTCAAGCATAGGTACAACAAGGTTATCGATTTCCTCCAGCATGACCCTATGCATCACTTTGTTTGTTATTTAATTAATTTATTGAAAAGCATGAGAACAATACTTCCTTCTCCTCCCCAAACTCTTGGTTTTTAATTTTTTCCTCAAGGTCCCAGTACTTGGCTGGCTTCTCAAAGTGTCGGAATCCCAGAAGCTGATCTTCAGTTTTTACTGTGACCCACTCCCGCCATCCTGCCCGGGGAGGGGGGGTGCAATCTTCCCACAGGCTTTGTTCCTGATAACCCAGGTTTTGAATTCTGGATTCCTGCTTCCTCACGGTGATGTCCTGTGTTTCCCATCCTTAGGTCGTAGCAGAGGGAAAAATTGCAGAGATGGAGGAATGTGACTCACCTATCTTTTTGGAATCAAGAAGGTTTTCTTTCTCAAAAGCAAGAGCCTCTTCTTCCCAATAGGCTTATCAGCTACTGGATACATACCGGCCAATTTATAATTACTGATTCCAGTAAGTAAAATAAAGTGATATGAGAATAGACCCCATTAGACTAGTTGGAGTGCACGACACCAGCGGCATTCACATACAAGGGGAAAGAATGGATTATATAATAAAGGTGCTGCGATCACTGGTTAGCTATTCGGAAAAAAATTAAGTTTTCGCCCTTCACATCTTACATGGAAAGAAAGTCCAGGTGTCTTAAATAAGTGAATATTTTTAAAAATATACTGAAAGCGAGAAACCAGGAGGTCAGTAATTGAATGAATAATAAACTCTAATAAAAATTAAATATGAACTTGTTTCTAATACAGATTGGAGTTGTTTAAACAACAAATTTTTAAAAGGAATACATTTTTAAAAAAGGCATTAGCCCAGATAGATTATCCCAAATATAATATTTCAGATAGTTGAGAGTGCTGATAAATGGTGCCACCATTGCCAAGGGCAATTTGGTAACAGGTATCAAAAGCCTTAGAGTTGTGTATATTTTTTGACCCAGCAAATCCACTTCTATCAATCTATCATGAAAAGGTTACTATGATTATAGTAGGGTTATACTATTATATATTGATCATGACCTGAGCCGAAGTCATGAGTTGGACGCTTAACTGACTGAGCCACCCAGGCGCCCCCATAACTTTTTTAAAATAGTAATTCCTTTCTTGTCATTATACATTCTCCTCATACTTTTTTTTTCAAACCTGAAATTGCTTTATAGTTTTGTCTGACTATACATGTAACACACAGATGCAAGTAATCTACATGCATGGACAAGAAGGTAAAAGTCACCTGTGACCTGCCATGGAACATCACAGGCTATTCATCTCCAGCTGCTCTGGGGGTTTCACTCTGAGTCCAGGGCCCTTCGAAAGGCATCTTACCTTCAGAGGAGAGCTCATCCAGAGCATCTCCCGCAGCTGCAAAATCTCCTTTGAGATGAGAAAAATTATCATCAAATAACAAGCAATAAACATAAATTTAAATTTCCAAACTATAAATGAGACGATCTACCTTGTACATCTATTTTAAAAAGTTGTCCTGGGTCTGACCACGCACGCGCACACGTATGCACACGTTTCTACTTGTTTCCAGAGAAGAGTAGACCACTCCAATCTCACTAAAAGTTTTAAGTGACCAGATGACCCATATCTTCACACATTGTTTATTGACATTTGCCCTCACTTGCCAGCCACCATCTCTATTTATCAAACGCTTGTTATGTGCTTGGTAGTCTATGGTTTTACCTGCATCCTCTCAGTTAACCCCTTATGCACGCATACACTCTTGCCATTGTACAAGCAGGATGCTAAGCCTAAGCATCATCAAGCCACCAGGCTATAAAGCAAAGGGCAGAGATAGGACTCTCCTGACAACCACCACCCAGTGACACCCAGTGAGATGTCCTGTGCCCGCACCCCAACCTGTGGGGACAAAAGAAAGAGCAATTTCATCTTAGGTCCTGCAGAAGCTTGCCTAGTCTTATCACCATATGAAAGCCCAGAGTTCATGATTGCTACATAATAGCCATCCTTTTGGGCTCTTTCTCTACTCTGGTTGTGGCCGAAGCAGCAGCAAACTGCAATTGAAATGAAAAATTCTTCGCAACTGGTAAAATCTGATCCTTTAGAATTTAGATCTCTATGTTGGGAAAAGAACTTAGTCTAATTGAGCTCCCAAAATAATACTTGGAGGCCCTCAGTGACAGCCCTGCCAAATGCTCGTCCTCCCCACATTTAAATTCATAAAACTCACATTCTCTAATTCTACCACAAAGTGTTTTTCTCAAAGTCCCAGTAAGCTTCCAAGAACCCCTTCTAGAGCAAGTCTACTCAATGGCTTACACATGACCACAGTTTCAAATCATTCGTGCACCAAAATGAGCTTTCTGCTGCCACAAAATTCACATGGACGTCCACGTGTGACCTTTTCCATGGCCAGTTCCCAATTGTCACTCCCTCTCTTTCTAGCCCACTCAAGGAAAGCTACCTCAATACAAGTAAGCAAGTGATGCTATATGTTATGGGAATAGCCTTGAACTCGCTCCGCTGATTTTAAGGAAGTGGGTATTTCTAATTGCTACACTTCACACCCAGCAGTGACAAAGTAAGGCACCCACACAGAGAAGGTTAAGAAGGTAAGTTGGGGTTCTTTCCAGGTGACAGGGCCCAGGCAATGTCTCTCTTCCTGGGTCATCTGCTTTCTCAGAATGTCTGTTGGTGCCCCTGGCCCAGAACAAATGCCGCTTTTAATGGTATCATTACGATCAGCGGTTCCTGTTTCCTCTTCATTTACAAACCCACAGTTATCGCACAGATTCTCAGAATATTTCATTGTTTGCAAGAAAGTCACTATTCTAGAACTGCTCCTTGTTTTGTTTTGTTTTGTTTTGTTTATTGGAAGGAGCAATTTGGCTTTATAACTCCATCACCCTGCCCCACAACTTGGGGAGGTGTCGCTGGCTAACCAAGGGGACAGCCTTCATTCCCATGGCCCAGATGGACTCCTCTGACAACAAGGAGCAGAGTTAAGAAGACAACATGGGCCCTCGTGTTGCCTGCACAGCGCTCCGCCACAAGACCACACTTCCTTTCAGTCTTTCAAGGGCACATCAATATAACATAAATGAGACTTTCTAAAAAACCACCTAAAAATGCAGGTGTCTGAGTCGGCTTGGTCTACAGATTTATCAAAGCCTGGAGGAGCTGTCTTGGATGTTTTCCTCCAACAACTCCAGCCGTCGGTATCCACACATCCAGGTACGTGCTCCCATTCGTGACTGAATTGTGCCTGGTGTCCCTTCCTTGAGGACAGGGCTGCACTGTTCTCCATGGTGTGTCTTTGGGGGTAGCTGGCACGCACGTGCTGAGTCACCCAGCCTGACAGAGTCAGGGAACGGGCGATAAAGGGCAGGGGTGAATGGGCTGGAGGCAAGCCGCTAGGAAGGGAGTGGCCTTTTCTGGGAAGCTTCTGCCCCTCTGGTTACGGTCTGCTGACCATGCACACTTGGAGGTGGCAGGCGAGAGTGGGTCACAGCGCTTTTCTTCTCCTGCGTTGCTTCTGCATGAATTTTGTTGGTTTCCTCCTAGAGGTGTTTGGCCCCCGGGGAATCAACTAATAGGAGGCCGAGTCGGCTGGAGCCCAGGCTGCCAGGGCTAGGGTCTCTCTCAGAGCCTCGGGACATCCACCTGGCACAGGGCTCTTCCCACTTGGGACGTGCTGAGTGGCACCTGCCAGGGCAGTGGTTCTCTGAGTCTGGTGTGATCACAACAACCGCAAGCCAGCCACAAGCCTCTGTTTTTGCGTGCCTGGGGTTTGCTGCGACGGTTACAGAAGCCGGAGCTGCGCTTCCAATGGGGTCAGATTGAAATGCGCAAAGAATTCTGAATGTGGGTCTTTTTCCCAAAGGAGTTAAAGGGAATAGACCAAGGAGGGGCGGGAGAGGAGCTGATGCGGGCGATCGCCCCCCAGCAAGCAGGGGGAGTCAGGAAGAACTGCTATCACCCCAGGTCCCGCCTGCACACCTGCCCTTTTATGTGGGGATGCTATGTAGGGCAGCCCCTCTCTGCTTCAGCAGTGCCCCCCACCCCACCCCTACCCCACTGCTTGGGCCTGAAAGAACAAGTTCATTTACAAACACAGACGCAGTGTCATCCCTGCTTCTCGGCCTGCCCACAGCTGCCAGAGGCACCGTGGAGGGTCAACACTGATGGGGCCCAAAGAAACTACTCAGACTTTGGAAACCCAGTCTGGAGATTAATCCTCAGGAAATATGACTCTCAGTGTTATCAGCACTGTTCAATAATATTATTTATGTATTTAAGAAATATCAACAGCAACCTAAATGATTGACAGTAAGAGGCAATTTTAATAAACTGTGGTCCATTTACTTGGTAGACGATTATTCAAAGCTCAGAAATGGAGGTCATAAAGATTTTGTAAGAGACTCAGAATGTTTATGCAAATAATCAAGGAAAAACAGGACCTAACGTTGCATTTGCAGGAAGTAAGGTCAACACAAGGCTCAGGAAAGAAGCACAAGAAAGCACATTTGAGTGTGCTCTGGAGAGACTAGAATTTTCTTGTCCTCCTCTGTGGCAGGCTCTGCTCCCTCCTTTGCTCCTGCCTCCAACCGCAGGCCTCAGGCCTCCGTCTCTCTTCCCCGGCCCCTTCTTCAGGCCCCCAGGAGGGAACGTTGTGGGTAGGGATGGGGTCATTTTCTCTTCCCATTTGCTCATTCAGTGGCAAGTTCACTCCTCATTCACTTACTTGCTCCTAGACCTTGGGCCAGTGGCTTCTTGCCCCCAGGCCTCAGTCCCCATGTCTACACACTGGAGAAATAGGCGCGCGCGCGCGCGCACACACACAGGAAAAGGTTCCTCCCCCTCTTTCTGCCTGGACCCCCAGGGCTCCCTCTCAGCCTTCCTCCCAGATCATTCCCCCATCCATCCAGAAGACCCCCCTGGGCTTCTCAGTCACCACTCCTCACACTCGGCCGTTCTTGCTCTGTTTTCCCTGCGATCTCTGTCCCACCACGCTGTCAACCTCAGAGAGCACATGTGTCTCTTGAGCATCGCTTGCCCCTCCGCCTGGCACAATACATATTAAATAAATGAGCAAATAAACATTGTGTCTAAAATGAAAACAAATCAGGGACTTGGTCCTTATCCCCAAAGAGCTTTAAGAGTGGTTGTGGGAAAAGGACAAATATTGTATGATTCCCCTTATGCAAGGCTCCTAGAGTAGGCAAATCCACGGAGACAGAAGGCAGAGTGGTGGATGCCAGGAGGAGGCAGGTGGGGGTAAGGAGGAGCTGGTGTTTAATGGGGACAGAGCTTCAGTTGGGGAAGATGAAAAAGTTCTGGAGACGGATGGTGGTGAGTGTGGCATGGCATTTTTAATGTACTTACTGCCACCCAGTTGGACCCTTAAAAATGGTTAAAATGGTTAACTCAGGGTTATATCTATTTTGCCACAATTAAAAATTTTTTAAAAATAATTATGGAGAAAGAAATAAACATAATGAACTATTGGAGAATGACAAGACAATATCTGAATAAATGGCACAGACAGTATCAGGCAAGGAGTGACACACAGAGCTCAGTCCAGCCCCTAGAAAGAAAAACGTCCAGCCCTGAGGGCTGTGTGGGGGGCGGAATACAGTTTTGCACTGAGCATGACTCCCCCAGAAGAGGAGTGAGTTATTTTTAAGCCTTCTATTTGTAAAAGTAATAAAACTGTGGTACTATATGTTACAGAAATTTAGACAGTAGCAAAGAGCAGGGAAATGAATCTTGATGCATTTTCTTCTAATGTTTTTTAGATATGCTTACATAGTTGTAATCACGTGGAATGTATGTCTTTATAAAGTCTACTCTAAGCATTTTTCTTGTTCCTACATAGTTTTCATAATTCTAATACTTTGAAAACTTTAATGTCTAAAATTGCTTTGAGTGGATTATCATACTTAATCTGTTACTTCTAAACATTTCAATTGTTTCCAACATTTAACATCTCTATTTATACCCTATTGTACTGAATCAAAAATTATATCTACTGGACAAATGTTCCAGACTGGAATTACTGAGCACATGGGTATAAACATTTTATAGCTTTAAGTGTTTTCCAGGCCACCAGCATGTACCAGTTTCACCCCACTTTCACCCACAACATGTATCACCTTTTTTTTTCCTGCCGGGTTATAGGTGGGAAATATTTTTTCAGCATTGTATGATAATTTTGTATTGGAAGATTACTACATTTTTTTAAAGACTTTCTTTTTTAGAGCAGTTTTAAGTTCACAGCAATATTGAAAGGAAGGTACAGGGATTTCCCATACACCTCCTGCCCCCACAAGTGCACAGCTCCCCATGATCAACATCCCCACCAGAGTGCTACATTTGTTACAACAAATGAATCTCCACTGGCACGCCATTATCACTCAGAGTCCATAGTTCAGATTCGGGTTCACTCTTGGTGTACATACTATGGGTTTGGACAAACGTGTGATGACATGTCTCCATCATTAGAGCATCATACAGAGTAGTTTGCTGCCCTCAGATCCTCTGTGCTCCTCCTGTTCATCCCTTCCTGCGCCCTAACCCCTGGCAACCATTACTCTTTACCATCTCCATAGTTTCGCTTTTTTTGAATGTTCCATAATTGGAATCAGGCAGTATGTGGCCTTTTCAGATGGGCTTCTTTCACTTAGTAATGTGCATTTAAGATTCTTGCATGCTTTTCCATGGCTTGATAGCTCATTTCTTTTTAGTGCTGAATTATATTGCATTGCCCTCAAGAACCACAGCTTATTGATCCGTTCACCTACTGAAAGACATCTTGGTTGCCTCCAACTTCTGGCAAAGCTACCATAAATATCTATGATAGCTTTTGTGTAGACATAAGTTTTCAACTTCTTTGGGTAAATACCAAGGCGTGAGAGTGTGTTTAGCTTTGGAAGAAACCGTCAAATTGTCTTCCAAAGTGGCCATGCCATCTTGCGTTCCCACCAACAATGCTCAAGAGTTCCTCTGTTCCACATCTTCATCAGCATTTGGTGTTGTCGGTGTTTTGGATTTTGGCCATTCTAGGTGGTGTGAAGTGGTGTCTCGTTTTAATATGTCCCTGATGACATATGATGTGGAGTGTTGTTTCTTAGGCTTCCTTGTTCTTTGGTGAGGTGTTAGCTAAGATTTGGGTCCATTTTTTAATTGAGTCACTTGTTTTCTTATTGTTGAATTTTAAGAGTGCTTTGTAACAGCCTTTTCTCATATATGTCTTTTGCAAATATTTTCTCCCGGATTGTGGCTTGTCTAATCACTCTCTTGACATTGTCTTAGCTGAGCTGAAGTGTTTGATCATAATGAAGTCCAGATTATTAATTATTTCTTTCATGGGTCAAGCCTTGGAAGAATATAGCCTTTTAAAACTCGGTTTCCCAAGTGGAACACCTTTCCTTGTAGTACACAGACCTACCTGCTGTGTTATAGAGCTCAAGTAGAGAGCTTATGCTGTGAACAGGGCAGGAACTCAAAACCCTGGA
Source organism: Callorhinus ursinus (assembly GCF_003265705.2). Lineage (NCBI taxonomy): Eukaryota > Metazoa > Chordata > Mammalia > Carnivora > Otariidae > Callorhinus > Callorhinus ursinus. Next base: position 39,300,660 of record NW_027397072.1, read on the forward strand.
TCGGGTACCTGGTTCATCGCCTGTGCCTGGGGATGAATCAGGGCAGGCTGCTCGGAAGCAGTTATCTAAGCCCAGGGCCACACTCCGTGGCTGCTGGGGAGAGGCTCCTCACCAAGGCCATGGCAGACATGGCCAAGGCTCCATCAGCCCTTCAAAGTGAGAAAGGAGCGGGGCTGGAAAAGGCAAAAGGATAAAGCAGGCGGGACAGGACGGAGCTAAGGAATTAAGCAGTGGGAAGGCAATAGTGCAGCCAGGGGGGCGAGTGAGGCTCTGCCAGGAGGACCCCCCGCTTTGGAGAGGACTGCTTGCTGTGGGACCTCCCCTCACTGTGGCAGGGTCTTGCTAAAAGTGAAACTGTAATTTTCCAAGGGTTCTGAAAGGGTTTGCCCTGGGAGGGAAGATGTTCCACTTGAGGGTCCACACTGGCTTAAAAACAATCCCTCCACCTGCTTTCCGTGACGAAGGCTCTGCTGCAGCGGCCCCATCACGTCCAGCATCACAGCCTGGGCCAGGGCGTGAAGGACCCTTGTGTCTTAACTCAGGTGCGCCCGCCAGGCGAGACTCCATCTGCTTCCTCACACAAGACAAACAAGAATAATAAAGCTCCCCCGTGCTGAGGGCTGTGAGAGGTGCGTTCCCTTTCTTGCTTACTTTCCCGAGAGGCTAATAGGGTGGATGGTAGTAACTAACCCCTTTAACAGGTTAGGAAACTGAGGCCCAGAGGGGCTCAGCAGCATGATCGAAGTCACACAGTGGTTACTAAATCGGAGAGCTAGGTTTCAACCCCGGGGCAGCCTGACTCCAATGCCTTACCTACTCCCCACACTTGCCAGACATCCCAGAGCTCTTCCTCTAGACTTGGAGGAACAGCGAGCCCAATGAGTTTGGGGAAACACGTGGGGAAAAAGTGATAAAAAGTCTGAGTTTTTGGATTATTTGAGAAAAAAAAAAGTTAAGCTGGCCCTTTCAAATCAGGTAAACCCAGCCCTACCAAATGGTTCAGGGGGAGAGGTGAGGCCAGAGGGGGTGAATCCGGAGCCCTAGAGACAGCACGGCTCATTGCTTAGGGCAAAGGCCGGTGTCCAGCAGAGCTGGGCTGCCTATGTGACCCCAGGCAAGCGACCCTGGCTATTGTTTCTCCCAGTGTTGTTGAGCTATAATTGATATACAACATTATATTAATTTCAGGTGTACAACATAGTGATTTGATATTTGTATATATTATGAAATGATCAGCATGACAAGTCTAGGTAACATCCATCATCTCACATAATTTTATTTTCTTGTGATGAGAACTTTTAAGATCTCTTCTCTTAGCAACTTTCAAGCATACAATAAAGTATTGTTAATTATAGCTGCCATGTTGTACATTATAATCCCCAGAACTTATTTATCAACTGGAAGTTTGTGCCTTTTGATATATGGGTTTGTACCTTTTGAGAATAAATAGAAAGAATACCTCCAACCCATTTCTTTTTTTTTAAGATGTTTTTTATTTATTTTGACAGAGAGAGAGACACACAGTGAGAGAAGGAACACAAGCAGGGGGAGTGGGAGAGGGACAAACAGGCTTCCCGCTGAGCAGGGAGCCCGATGAGGGGCTCAGTCCCAGGACCCTGGGATCATGACCTGAGCCGAAGGTAGACGCTTAACGACCAAGCCACCCGGGTGCCCCATCTCCAACCCATTTCACCCACCTCATACAGTATTTGTCTTTGTCCATTTGACTTACGTCACTTAGCCTAATGCCTTCAAGGTCCATCCATGTTGTCACAAGTGGCAAGATTTCCTTCTTTTAAATGGCTGAATACTTCACTGTGATATAGATATATCTCCATCCATCCATTGACACTTAAGTTGTTTCCATATCTTGGCTATTTTAAACAATGCTGCATTGAACATGGGGATGCAGATATCATTTCAAGATAGTGATTTAATTGCCTTTGGTATAAAACTATGGAAAGAGCCAAGATGTCCGTCAACAGATGAATGGATAAAGGAGATGTGGTATATATATACAATGGAATATTATGCAGCCATCAAAAAACCGAAATCTTGCCATTTGCAATGATGTGGATGGAACTGGAGGGTATTATGCTAAGCGAAATAAGTCAATCAGAGAAAAACATGTATCATATGATCTCACTGATATGAGGAATTCTTAATCTCAGGAAACAAACTGAGGGTTGCTGGAGTGGTGGGGGGTGGGAGGGATGGGGTGGCTGGGTGATAGACATTGGGAGGGTACGTGCTATGGTGAGCCCTGTGAATTGTGTAAGACTGATGAATCACAGACCTGTACCTCTGAAACAAATAATACATTATATGATAAAGAAAAAAAAGATGATAGTAGGAAGGGAAAAATGAAGGGTGGGAAATTGGAGGGGGAGACAAACCATGAGAGACTATGGACTCTGAGAAACAAACTGAGGGTTCTAGAGGGGAGGGGTGTGGGGAGATGGGTTAGCCTGGTGATGGGTATTAAAGAGGGCATGTATTGCATGGAGCACTGGGTGTTATACACAAACAATGAATCGTGGAACACTACATCAAAAACTAATGATGTAATGTATGGTGATTAACATAATAAAATTTGTTTAAAAAGAAAAAAATAATTTCCTTTGGTATATATATATATATACACATATATATATACCTGGAAGTATATACTAAATATATATGTACCAAATATATATACCAAATATACATATACACCCATAAGTGGAATTGCTGGATCATATGGTAGTTCCATTTTAAATTTTTTGAGGAATCATTATATTGTTATCCATAATGGCTTCACCAATTTTCATTCCCACCAACAGTGCACAAGGGTTCCCCTTGCTCCACATCTTCATTAGCATTTTTATCTTTTGTCTTTTTGATGATCACCATTCTAACAAATGTGGGGTGATATTTCATTTTTGATTTGCATTTCCCTAATGATTAGTGATCTTGAGTACCCTTTCATGTGACTCTTGGCCATCTGAATGTCTTCTTTGGGAAAATGGCTATTCAGTTTCTCTGCCCATTTTTAAATAGGATTGTTTGGGTCTTTTTTACTATTGAGTTGTGTGAGTTTTTTATATTTTTGGAAATTAGTCCCTTCTCAGATAGATGATTTGCCTGGCTATCTTTGAATAGCCTGAAGTTTACCCTGTGGCGGCAAAGACTGTTTCATTAACTTGGAAATTCTAGTACTTTAAACAGTGGCTTGAACACAGCAGACACTCATTACATGATTAGTCTATTAACCTTCCAAAGAGGACAGAAGTTTTAAATATTTTGTTTTGAATTATTAAATATTTCAAATATAAAGAAAAGTAATGAAAGTCATACATAGATGCCCAGATACCCACTGCCAGATTTCGCCAAATTTTCTTCAGTTATTTATTTCAAGATATAAAATGTTAATACTTACTTCACCCCATTCCACCCTCCACTACCACTCAACGCCAAAGCAATCCACATCCCGAGTTTGTGAGTTCCACCTGGCCCCAAACTTATCACAACACATTTATTATATAAGTATGTATTTATAAATAATGATAATAAGAAATAATATGAGCATTATTTTGCATGTGATTTTATGTTTTATAAATGACGTCAGATTGTATGTACACTTTAGAAATTTGCTTCTTTCATTGAATGGCACATTTTTGAGATTCATCTGTGTTGATACCTGTGGATCTAGTTCACTCACTTTGTTATTTAACTTATCACCATTTATTTATCCATTCCTTTATTATTTGATATTTAACTTTATTCCAATTTTTATTATTACAAGTTTCCAGTTTCTACTCTTTGTTACCTCCGTGAACATTCTTATACTTCAAAGTTTCTCTGAGTGATGAACCTGAAAGTGCAGGTGCTGGGGTCGGAGAGGGAGGGTGAGTTGGAGGAAATGGTCAGTAGCTTCATTTCTGCTAGATATTGACGAATTGTCTCCAAAGTGGATGTACCAATTTACAGTCCCATCAACACTGCGTAAGAGCTCTTTGGCCCTCTCCTCATGCTTGATATGATTAGTCTTGTTAATTTTTGCTAATCTGGGTATAAAATGATATTAGTTGTTTTAATTTGCATTTCCCTTATTCACTTAAGGTTTAGGGTCTTTTATATGGATAATGGTTGATGCATGTCCTTTGTTCATTTTTAATTGAGTCACATGTCTTTTTCTTTTTAATTTGTAATAGTCTTATATATTATGGATCATGATACTCTGTTGCTTCTGTGCACTGCAAATATTTTCTCTTAATCTGAGATCTCTCCTTGAACTTTGTACTTACTAGTTTTTGTCCCACATTCTTTTTTTAAATTTTAATGTGGTAATATATTGTCAGACATTTATGGTTTGTGTTTTTATGTCTTGATCAACATATCTTGCCCTTATCCTATGTCATAAAAATATTTTTCTTCAAAAAGTTTTAAAGCATTTATTTTCACATTTAGCCTCCACTGCATCTGGAATATATTTTTGCAAATGATTGGAGATAGGGGTCAAATTTTATATTTTTCCCAAGGAAAGCCAATGGTCACAGCACCATGACTAAATCTTTTACCCACTGATGCAGCCACCCCCAACATTTTCATATATATTTCTTCTGGGCCTTCTACTCTCTTCTATCAGTTTATTACTATTAAAATTACTATAGTTTGTAAATCCTGAAATTTGGAAAAATGGGTTCTCCCCTTACCCTTCAGTGAAATTATCTTAGCTTTTTGTGCTCCTTTAGACTTCCACATGAATGTTTATAGTCAGTCTGTTAAGAATAGTTGAGATTAGAGTACACAGACTCTGTATGTTAACTGGGGAACACTGACATCTTGAAGTTGTGTCTTCGTGTCTAATATGGTGTATCTCGGAGAGGACATTTCTGTCAGAACAAGCTCACTGACATCTGGGACAGACTGGCTTGTCTTCCAGCCTGAGATGACAAGACCAACCCACCTCACAACTCAGTTGGGAGAAATTTTAAAAGCATGAAGGATGTCTCGGGGCACCTGGGTGGCTCAGTTGGTTCAGCGTCTGCCTTCGGCTCAGGTCATGATCCTGGGGTCCCGGGATCCAGCCCCACATCAGGCTCTTTGCTCAGGGGGAGCCTGCTTCTCCCTCTGCCCCTCCTCCTCTGTGCTCTCTTTCTTTCTCTCTCTCTCTCTGACAAATTAATAAATAAAACCTTTAAAATTTTTTTTAAAAAAGAAAGCATGAGGATGTCTCTTGCACGTACATACACCCTTATACACTTGATCCCAAATGTCAGGGAACTAAACTGCAGGTCACACACTACTGAAATTCACCTTGACTAACCACGGGATGAAACCCACGGTGACACCGGAGAGGGAGGGGTAAAACCCTCACCCTACTCTCCCAAATGAGATGAACTTGCTTACTTTGGGGGCATAATCACAATAAGTGATTCAGTGTGTGTGATTTCCTCCTTTTGAGGAGAATTCAGAAGAAACAGAAACTGTCTTTTCTGGCTTCGGGTCCTAAATTGAGGGTGAATCCTCTTGTTTCCCTAGGCTTGTGGAGTGCTACAATCCTGGCTCCTTCCATGGAAGGTGACACAACATGGAACTGGTTAACTGAGTCACAGAGTAAATCATCCGTCATCCTTGATGGACTCTGAAAAACAAACTGAGGGTTCTAGAGGGGAGAGGGATGGGGGATGGGTTAGCCTAGTGATGGGTATTAAAGAGGGCACGTTCTGCGTGGAGCACTGGGTGTTATGCACAAACAATGAATCACGGAACACTACATCAGAAACTAATGATGTAATGTATGGTGATTAACATAATAAAAAATTAAAAAAAACTTTTTAATCCAACAAAAGCATGTAATAAACATTGTAGAATAAATCCTAAAAAAAAAAAAATCATCCGCCATCCTTAGCAAGTACCTCACAGCCTGTTGCCCATTTGGGGCATGTATTGAGCCCTCCTGTCCTTTGCAGGGCCTCGAAGGGAAGGCGTTTCAGTAATCCCCGTCTTATGATGCTTACCTGCAAAGTACAGCCATGCTGTGACCTCACCAAAGCTGCTTGGCCCCAGGGTTCCCAAGAATCTGGGGCAAGAAGTGCAGGTCCATATGAGTGGATCTTTCACATTTTCACCAGATTCCCTCCCCCTCCCATCAGGGTGTTCCAACACCCCACACCCTCCCCAACTCCTAGGCAACTCTAGCTCTGCCCTGGTGAGCTGTGACCCCTCTCCTGGTGACCTACAGAGTGTCCACCTTTAATAAATTTGCCAAGAGTCCTAGAGGATGGGGAAAAGGGCAGCACTGGAATTGGAAAGTGCTTGGGGACATTGTTGCTCCTGCATCTCTGGCCCCGGGATCTCTGGCCCCGGGATCACCTGGGGTATGGTTCACTCACTTCAGATGAGCAGCCCAAGTGCTGAGGTTAGAGAAAATTGCTTATGTCATGTGACCTCCTGAGGAAAAGCACTTTTAATCTCCTTTCATTGTTTTGAAGTTTAATAAAAATCTTATCAATACGATTTTGTCAGAAAAACTAATAGTTTGCTACTCGTAACTAATAATTGTTTCCCAAATCCACCATCACCACATCAGTTGGCATAATAATTTTCTGTGCATTCATACACACGCACACACACACATGCACACACGTAATTTTTATATAAAAGAATCATAATGTATATATTGTTCTGCAACTCATTTTTCACTTAATAGATGTTAGAATTTGTTTTATTCCAGAACATATGAATGTATAGACTTACTTTTAACTGTTACATGGTATTCCTTTAGGTCAGTGAACCGTAATCTAAATTCCCACTGCCCCATTGATGAACAGTGGGTTTTCTCCAAAAATTCACTCTATAGGCAGGGCTTCATGAATGTTTTTATAACTGCCTCATTGTGTACAGCTGTGAGGAAGCACATTTTGCTGCACACATAGCCAGTCACAATATTGCTCAGGCATATGCTGGAAAAACATTGAGAAGTAGTTATTTATACGGATGGCACAGGGCAACAAATAAAAAGAGTTACAAATACGATAGATATTAATCTAACCACACCAATAATCACTTTCAATGGGAATGGTCTGAATACACCAACTAAAAGATCGTCAGGATATAAAAAACAAGATCCAACCATATATTGTCTACAAGAAGCCTAAAGGTAAAGTTTCAGATGGGTTGCAAAAGGATGGGAGAAGTTGTATCATGCTAATGCTTATCAAAAGAAAGCTGTCTCTTTTATAGATATATTAATTTCAGATAGGGCAGACTTTAGAACAAGAAAAAGTATCAGGATTAAAAAGGGGCATTACATAATGTTAAAGAGTTCTGTTCTCTGAGAAGACTTAGCAATCCAACATGCATGCACCTAACAACAGAGTGTCAGAATCTCTGAGACAAAAACTGGCCTGACTGCAAAGAGAAAGAGACAAATCCACTATTACTGTTGGGTATTTCAAATCCTTCTCTAAGCAATTGATAGGTCCAGCAGACAGAAAATCAGTAATGAGTTAATTGACATGAATAGTACTATTAACAAACTTGATTTAGTTGACATTGATAGAATACCCCATCAAACAACAGCAAAATACAAATTTTTCCCAAGCTCACACAGACTATTTCCCAAAACAGACCACATTCTGAGCCATAATACACATCTTAACAAATTTAGAAGAATAGAAATAATACAAAGTATGGTCTCAGATTACAATGAAATTAAGCTAGAAATCAGTAACAGAAAAATATCTGGAAAATCCCTAAATATTTGGAGATTAAACAACAAACTTCTTAATAACACGTGGGTCAAAGAGTAACTCTCAAAAGAAATTTAAAAATATTTTTGAACTAAGTGAAAATGAAAACACAACTTACCAAAATGTGTGGGATGCAGCAAAAGTGGTGCTTTGAGGGAAATTTACAGCATTAAATGCCTGCATTAAAAAGGAAGGAAGATCTAAAATCAATAACCTAAGCTTCCACCTTAAGAAATGAGAGAAAGAAGAGCAATTTAAGCCTGAAACAAGCAGAAAAAGAGAAAAATGAGAGCAGAAATCAATGAAATGGAAAAGAGGGAAACAATAGAGAAAAATCAATAAAGGTAAAGCTGGTCCTTAGGAAAGATCAATAAAATTGATAAATTGCTCACCAGGCTAACCAAGAAAGAAAGGGAGAAGACACTAATACTAATATCAGAAATGAAAGAAGGGTGATCTCTACTGATCACATGGACCATGAAAGGACACTGAAGGTATACCATAAATGGATGGGGCTACTCGTATACGACAGACTGGGCCATTCCTCATCTGGTTAGTCCTGGAAAAAAGCAAAAGACTCCAGCTTCCTACACCTTACTTTCCCCTCCATCTCCATCAAACTCCCTTTATCTTAGGAACAATGAAACAGGAATCTATCAATACCAGGAAAATCATGTAATCTCACTGAAAATCACTTTCCCCCATATTTCAGCCAATTACCCTAAGAACTTACCACTCTTAAAAAATGTTTTTAAAGCAACACACACACACACACACACACACACCTCGATTCTATAAGCTTGAGGCACCACAGTTCCCCTACCTGCTTTGTGTGTCACACTGAAAGTTCTGTTCAGGACCAGGGGCAGCAGAGTAAAAAGGAAAATTCATGGTATCTGGTTTGATGGGTTGGATTTTTTTCTTCTTCAATAGGTGTTTTGCAGGAGAATAAACATAAGCATAATTCCTAGGATGTAAGACTTGGAAGAGAGTAACCTCCTCACATTACAAGTCAGAAAACAGAACTACAAAAGGACAAGAACAAACAACCCACATACGACAAAGAAAATTCAACGATCATCAGACCTGCAGGGGAAAAAAGGCAACTTCAATAAAAATCAAAGCAAATTTTTTAGAAGTATCCCATTTCTTATCTCAAAAATAAAACTGTCCTGCTTTTGGTTTTGTTAATTTGACACCTGCTATGGACCAGAGTTCAGTGAAGCAAGCACTCCCATGTGGCAGCCAATCGTGTGCATTTGTCAAGTCCTTAGGAGGCCAGTTTGGCTTTCAACGTCATTTCCCTCCAAAAATCCAGACCAAGAAAATAATTTTTTCATTTTTTAAAGACTTTATTTATTCATTTGAGAGACAGAGAGAACAAGCGGTGGGGAGGGGCAGAGGGAGAGAGAATCTCAAGCAGACTCCACACTGAGCAGGAAGCCTGACTTGGGGCTCCGTCCGAGGACCCTGAGATCATGACCTGAGCTGAAGGCAGATGCTCCACCAACTGAGCCACCCAGGTGTCCCAGGAAAATAATTTAAAAGCCAAAAAAAGGTATATATGCCAATTTGTTTATTTGTTTGTCCTCATACACTTCATAATATCACTTTAAAATATGGAAATAAAAATGAGTAAGTCCTGGGGATGTACTGTACAGCATGGTGAATATAATCAACAATACTGTTGTATGTTTGAAAGTTGCTAAGAGTAAGGGGTGCCTGGGTGGCTCAGTCGTTAAGCGTCTGCCTTCAGCTCAGGTCATAACCCCAGGGTCTTGGGATCGAGCCCCGCATCAGGTTCCCTGCTCGGTGGAAAGCCTGTTTCTCCCTCTCCCACTCCCCCCTGCTTGTGTTCCTGCTCTTGCTATCTCTCTCTCTCTGACAAATAAATAAATAAAATCTTTTTTTTTTTAAAGAAAGTTGCTAAGATTAAATCTTAAATGTTCTCAACTCACATACAGAGGCAAAAAAAATGTAACTATGTGAGGTGATGGATGTGTTAACTCTTCTTATTGTGAAATCATTTCACAATACATACATATATCAAATCAAATCATCATATTGTACACCTTAAACTTACACAATGTTACATGTCAGTTATGTCTCAATAAAACTGGAAAACATTTTAATAAATAAGTAAAATATGTAAAGCACAAACTGTTAGAAATATAAAAAGGAAATGGTAAATCCACATAGTTTGAAAACTTACAGTTCTTTCAGAAATTAGCAGATCAAATAGATAAAAATAAAGGACATAGTAAGTATGGATAATGTATTTTACTAAGCTTGATCTAACATATAGAATTTTGTACTCAATCATTCATTCACCACTATGCTTAATTTACAAAATCAATCACCAATCAAAAGCTCAAAAAATTCCAGAAAATTTAAATATGGGCCACATTCTCAGACCGCAGGACAATAAAATTAAAAATAAATCTATCCACTTAAAAAATTGTTAACCCCTTTTAAGAATTCTCGGGGTAATTAAGAAATAAAAATTGAAATTACACACTATTTAAAAAAATAATTAAAAAAAGAAATTACATGCTATTTAGAAATCACTGTATCATAATGAAAAAGTAGACACAACCTAAATGTCCAACTAATTGGGGACTAATTGGACAAAATATGAGCAGACTATTATGCGGATATCAGGTGAGATTCATGACAAACATGTTATAAAAGAAATGTATATGACATAAGAATTTTTAAAAGCAGGCTGGAAACCTGAATAGAAAATACGATGACAGTGTTAGAAAAAAAATTTTTAAATACATCTTAGACTTAGTATAGACTTAGAACAAAAAAGGACAAAAAAAAATACAAAAAAAAAAAACCCAACCTATTGAGAGGGACTATAGTTCCATATTGGCACCATCGGTGATTATTTTTCCTTTTCTTTTCTATTTGATATCTTCCAAAATATTTTTAGCCTAAAAAAGAAGGCAAAACTTTGTACTGATTGTATACATTTGAGGCAGAGAGAGATTTAGGGAACTGCCGAGCCACAAATTCAGTGCAGCCGCACCCCCCCACACACACACACAGGGCACCCCCTGCCCCCCTGGGTCTAATCAGCTCTGGATCCATGTGAATAATCAAAAACGAGGATTCCTGTCACCAGAAGAAATAGACTGGGCCTAGTGACTTCTTAGTGGCTGACAGCATGACGGATTTTGACCTAGGGGCTCTGGTTCCAAGCACCGCCTTCCAAGTAAACTAAAACCAAACGCGGAACGAAATCGGTGAAAAGGCCAAAGGAACCTCCCACCTTAGGGCTCCGAGGCTTTCCCTCTCCCTGCAACCGCCGCCGGGACCCATCTTCGCCCAGCGACCTCCGCCTTCCGCGCGGGAGGCCGGAGACCGGATGCTCCACCTGCCCCCAGGACTCTCCCAGCGCCCCCCCCCCGCCCCTGCCCACTGACCCCATCCGCTTCCTGCCCTGTGCTGCCCTCCTCCTACTCTTCCCCCCAACCCCCGGTCCAGGGCCCCTCTCGGGGCTGCAGGTCCGAAGGAGCGAGCGAGAGGATCCCCGCCCGCGGCCCCTCCGCGCCTCGGCCGAGGGGTCCCCGCTAGGGGACCCCCGGGGAGCGACCAGGTTAGTCCTCCGACCGGGCCTCCCGGCTCCTGGAACGGCCCAGGATCTTCAGCCGATCCCTTTTCAGGATGGAGAATTGGGAGAAATCCTAGCCTGGCCCAAAGAAGAGGGGTGCTCCAATTGGGGATTCCCCCCCACTGGTGAAGCGTTGACATTCTAGCTATTTCCAGGGACGAGGCATTGCACAGATGGCTTAAGACTAAAGGTAGCTATTGAAGCATTGGGGGCGATTAAGAGTCTACCCCAGGTATCTCCCCGCCCAATATTGGGCCAGAAATTCCATCTTTAGTCATTTGATCCCCTGTAAAAAGGCAAATCCCGCCCTCCACCCCACCCTACTTCCCAGTAGTAATCCCGGTCACCAAAGAAAAGTAGGGCTCGAAGGAGCCCGTAAGAGGACTTGGGAGTCGGGGTGGTGATCCTGGGAAAGGCAGGGGCGGGGCATACAGGGGCTAGGTGGCGAGGTTCAACTGGCCTGGGCACCGCGTGGCTGCGCGGGAGCTTGCGCCCGCTTCAGTTTTGCTTGTGATCCAGCGCCTATTGAATTCAGATTACCTCCCTCTGTCCACCCAATCAACCCCCAACAGGGTCAAAACTAGAGCAACATCGCCCCCTGCTGGACCCAGTGACCGTGAGCTTTCATCCAAGGTGGGCGAGGGGCGGGCCTCGTGGCGAGTGAGCGGAGGCCTTCCTTAGTGACTTGTAGTAAAATGCTCACCCTCCTGGAACTTCTATAACATAAATGGGTTCGACTGGGTCTTCTTGAGTTCACTCCCAACTCTAGATTCTAGATCCCTCCTCTCTCCTTCCCCTGCCAGAGGCCCTGAGGCACTCATTCCTCTTTCCACTCCCACCTCGTGGTCCTGTCCAGCCTACTCTGGCACCTCAGTTTCTGCCTCTGTGTTGCATTGAGCTCTGTGCCCTTCCGGGGCAGGGGCATAAGGCCAGGACCTCACCTTTTTTTTTTTTAATTCAATTAATTAACATGTAGTGATTTATTAGTTTCAGAGGTAGAGTTCAGTGATTCATCAGTGGCATAGAACACCCAGTGCTCATTATATCAAGTGCCCTCCTTAATATCCATCACCCAGTTCTCCCATCCCCCACCTACTTCCCCTCCAGCAACCCTGTTTGTTTCCTACAGTTAAGAGTCTCTTATGGTTGGTCTCCCTCTCTGATTTTGTCTTATTTTATTTTCCCTCCCTTCCCCTATGATCCTCTGTTTTGTTTCTTAAATTCCACACATGAGTGAGATCATATGATACTTGTCTTTCTCTGATTGCCTTATTTCACTTAGCATAATACCCTCTGGTTCCATCCATGTCATTGTAAATGGCAAGATTTCATTTTTTGATGCTGAGTAGTATTCCATCGTACATATATACTACATCTTCTTTATCCGTTCATCTGTCCATGGACATCTGGCCTCTTTTCGTAGTTTGGCTATTGTGGACATTGCTGCTCTAAACATTGGGGTGCAGGTGCCCCTTCAGATCACTACATTTGTATCCTTTGGGTAAATACCTAGTAGTGCAATTGCTGGGTTGTAGGGTAGCCCTATTTTTAACTTTTTGAGGAACCTCTATACTGTTTTCCAGAGTGACTGCACCAACTTGCATTCCCACCAGCAATGTAGGAGGGTTCCTCTTTCTCCGCATCTGCACCAACATTTGTTGTTTCCTGACTTGTTAATCTTAACCATTCTGATCAGTGTGAGATGGTATCTCATTGTGGTTTTGATTTGTATTTCCCTGATGATAAGTGATGTTTAGCATTTTTTCAATTGTCTGTTGGCCATTTGTATGTCTTCTTTGGAGAAATGTCTGCTCATGTCTTCTGCCCATTTCTTGACTGGATTGTTTGTGTTTTGGGTGTGGAGGTTTATAAGTTCTTTATAGATCTTGGGTACTAACCTTTAACTGATAAGACATTTGCAAATATTTTCTCCCATTCTGTCGGTTGTCTGTTGGTTTGGTCGACTGTTTCCTTTGTTGTACAAAAGCATTTTATCTTGATGAAGTCCCAATAGTTCATTTTCGCTTTTGTTTCCCTTGCCTTTGGAGATGTGTCTAGCAAGATGTTGCTGCGGCCGAGGTCACAGAAATTGCTGCCTGTGTTCTCCTCAAGGATTGTGATGGATTCCTGTCTCACATTTAAGTCTTTCATCCATTTTGAGTTTATTTTTGTGTATGCTGTAAGAAAACGGGGCCTTGACTTTCTTTAGGGGCCACTGTTTCTGGGGTAAGAGTGGGAAATGTGCTGGCTGCCCTATTAAGGTCCTTGCCATGCACAGAAAAATGAATTCTGTGGGAAATGGTGGGAGGGCTTCAGGCTCTGATTCAACCAGGGTGGATATTTTAGACTTCTGACAAGCTAGCCCAGAAAATGATGCAGAATGAGCAACTGAGAAGAGAAGAAGGTTTGCAGTCCTTACAATGACCCCACCTCCTCTCCATCATCAACTCTGCCTCAGAGGACCTGGCTGGTGCGGGTTCCCAAAACACACTGCGCCGCTTCTAGCCACCTTGCCTTTGCAACAGTATGTGCCTTCAGCCTGGCTCCCAAGCTCTACACTTGGCCTCCTTTAAGACTGGGTTAAGGCACAGCTGTGCGCATCGCCCTGGTCGCCCTCCCCCAGCCTCCCTCCGCGCCCCCTCAAGGGTGGTGACTTCGGCTGGGCTCCTGTCCTTGCTGCACCCACCACATCCTGGCACCCCCATCTGGCGTCACGTGTTTCCTTGCCTGTCCCCACTGCTGGCGTGTCTCTCAGCACGGAGACCCGCAGAACTCGAAAAGGTCCCCTGAAACAGGACACCAACTGCACACCCCACCCATACCCCAGCTCCATGTAGCTCCTCTGCACCGCACTAGTACCTGGGGGGCCATAGAAACATTGTCCCCAGTCCAAGGGAGAAGCTGGCCATGGGGCAGAGGGGGTCCTATTTCAGGGCTCCGCCTCTGGGCACATGTAGGAACATTCCTGATGGACAGTTCACCTCAGTGTCTGAGGTATGGAGAGGAGCTCATTTCTCTCATCCCTACTGGACTGAGAAGGTGCAGACCATCCTGAGAAGCCCTCTAACCCCCTCCATTCCGCCCCCACAACAGACGGAGGGGGGAGAAGCTGGAGGACTGGAGGAGGAGGGGGCGAGGGCAAAGCCCTGGGGTTTCTCGGTCTTTGCTCCCCTTCCCAAGCTCGCCTTTTCCGCCTCCCCTCTCCGTGCTCGCAACTCCCTCCTCCCGCTCCCGGAGGAGAAAACGCTTCTAAATGGGTCAGGTGCCGCACGACCAGTGGGAGCCTTTGCCGCCTGCGGTCCGGCGTTGGTGGGGAGCTGTGGAAACAATCGCCCTCCTCTCGCGCCATGTTTCCATTGCGGCGCCCCCCCACCTTCCACGACTCACCGCCCAGGTACCTGAAGAGAACCGCTAAGATCCCCTCAGAAAGTTGCACGGGGGGGGGGGGGGGGGGCTTCCCGCCGGCAAGGTCACAGTGTAGAGAACGTGGGAGTGAAAGCTTTATGGTTGAGTTGAGGTGACTTCATGGATCCTCAGCCAGCGCCCAAAGAAAGACTGAACCATCTTGTGTAGAAAGAAAAATTTCCACTGACGTTTTGCTCCCTGCTCCTCCCTCTGCCGCTCACCCTGCTTGCGCGCTCTCTCTCGTTCTCTCTCTCAAATAAATAAATAAACAAATAAATAAATAAATAAAATCTTTAAAAAAATAAAGTTTCTATTTTGGATACACTGTATCAAGACAACAAATTGTGGAGAGAGAGAAAGAGAAAGAAAGAAGAATGGAGGGAGGGAGGAAAGAGGGAGAGAGAAAGAAGGAAGGAAAGAAAGAAAAGAAAGGAAAAGAAAGAACAGAAGGAAAGAAAGGAAAGAGAAAGAAAAAAGAAAGAGAAAGAAAGAACAAAGAAAGAAGAAAGAAAAAAAAGAAAGAAAGAAAGAAAGAAAGAAAGAAAGAAAGAAAGAAAGAAAGAAGGAAAGAAGGAAAGAAAAAGAAAGAGAAAGAAAGAGAGGGAGGGAGGGAAGAAGGAAGGAGAAATGAGCCTTTTTATAGGTTTATTTTGTGACTGAGTATTTTTTGCCAGAGCCTTAACTGAGTACAGCAGGAGCCAGGACAGCCCAGAAACAAAAAGAGGAGCTAAAGTCTCAGATATTGTGGAAATTAGTACTGGACAATTGGTGAGAAATGAATCAGGTTCTCTAAGCACCAACAAAATGACATTCAGAGTGACAGAATTGAAAAGACTGACAAAACTAAGAATTATAAAGTATGTGGGTAAATGGAAACTCGTGCACAGCTGGTGTGAGGATAAACTGGTACCATCACTTTGGAGAAAAATGTGCCCAGTAGCTATGGAGGTTGAGGAGAAGCTCATGTTCCAAGTTAGTCACAGCTCTCAAGGTCAATATCTTCTTGAAGTTCTTCTTCTTCCAAGTTGACACCCTAGGGAAAATCTTGTACATAGACTGTAGGAAATATTTACCAGGATGTTCACTGTAGCGTTGTTGATAAGAGCAAAGACTAGAAACAGCCTAAAGATCCATTAACAAAGGAATGGATAAACAGTGGCAGTTCTCATCATATCTTATTGCTCTTGTATCACCCTCAAATACGAAAGACTATGTACTCCTTCACTCATTGTTTTTCAAAGTTTTTACTGTGGTAAAATACATATAACATAACATCTACCATCTTAACCACTTCTAAGTGTAGAGTTCAGTGGTATTAAGTACATTCACATTGTTGTACAAACATCACCACCATCCATCTCCAGAACTCTTATTTTGCAAAACTGAAACTCTGCATCTATTAAATAATAACTCTCCATCCCCCAGGCCCTCAGCTCCTGGCAACTACCAATCTACTTTCTGTCCTATGAATTCTAGTACTCAATGTACCTCATGTTGGTGGCGTCATACAGTACTTGTCTTTTTGTGACTGGCTTATTTCACTCAAAATAAGGTTCTCAGGGTTCATCCATGTCGTAGTATAGGTCAAAATTTCCTTCCTTCCTTTTTTAAATTTGAATAATATTCCATTGTGTGGATATACCACATTTGCTTATCCTTTCACCTGTGGCGGGAGGGACACTTGGGTTGCTTCCACAGTGTGGCTATGGTGAATAACGCTGTTATGAACATAGGTGTGCTCCTTTATTCAGTTTTAACTTGACATCAAGCATTTTTCATCATAAATAGTTGTAAAATATATAGTTTCCAATGTGTTGTAAATATTGATGTTTTAAGATAAAAGCTTTACATCACTCTTTTTTAATTGTTTCTGATAGAATGTAAATAAATAATATATCAATTTTATTTCAGCCATCACGTTTTTTCCTTTAAAATTTTTTATTGTTATGTTAATCACCATACATTACATCATTAGTTTTTGATGTAGTGTTCCATGATTCATTGTTTGCATATAACACCCAGTGCTCCATGCAGAATGTGCCCTCTTTAATACCCATCACCAGGCTAATCCATCCCCCCACCCCCCTCCCCTCTAGAACCCTCAGTTTGTTTCTCAGAGTCCATCGTCTCTCATGGTTCGTCTCCCCCTCTGACTTACTCCCCTTCATTCTTCCCCTCCTGCTATCTTCTTCTTTTTTTTTTTTCTTAAATATGTTGCATTATTTGTCTCAGAGGTACAGATCTGTGATTCAACAGTCTTGCACAATTCACAGCGCTCACCATAGCACATACCCTCCCCAATGTCTATCACCCAGCCACCCCATCCCTCCCACCCCACCCCCACTCCAGCAACCCTCAGTTTGTTTCCTGAGATTAAGAATTCCTCATATCAGTGAGGTCA